>NC_053035.3:398710908-399013948 GCF_002575655.3 Aegilops tauschii subsp. strangulata
GTTGATGTAGTCGTACGTCTTCACGATCCGACAGATCAAGTACGGAACGCACGGCACCTCCGAGTTCAGCACACGTTCAGCCCGATGACGTCCCTCGAACTCCGATCCAGCCGAGTGTTGAGGAAGAGTTTCGTCAGCACGACGGCGTGGTGACGATGATGATGTTCTACCGACGCAGGGCTTCGCCTAAGCACCGCTACAGTATTATCGAGGTGGACTATGGTGGAGGGGGGCACCGCACACGGCTAAAAGATCAAACGATCAATTGTTGTGTCTATGGGGTGCCCCCTGCCCCCGTATATAAAGGATCAAAGGGGAGGCGGCCGGCCAAGGAGGAGGGCGCGCCAAGGGGGGAGTCCTACTCCTTTCCTTGTTGGTGTAGGAGAGAAGGAAAGAGGGGGAGAGGGAGAAGGAAAAGGGGGCTGCACCCCTTTATTATTTCCTCTAGGGCATATTTCCTTCAGTCTCCCACTTGCACTTGAGTCAATAATCTAGTTCACATCACCATGTGATTTAATACCAATAGTTCACATCACCATGTGATTAACACCCATAGTTCACATCGTCATGTGACCAACACCCAAAGGGTTTTACTAGAGTCAATAATCTAGTTCACATCGCTATGTGATTAACACCCAAAGAGTACTAAGGTGTGATCATGTTTTGCTTGTGAGAGAAGTTTAGTCAACAGGTCTGCCACATTCAGATCCGTATGTATTTTGCAAATTTCTATGTCAACAATGCTCTGTACGGAGCTACTCTAGGTAATTGCTCCCACTTTCAATATGTATCCAGATTGAGACTTAGAGTCATCTGGATCAGTGTCAAAATTTGCATCGGCATAACCCTTTACGGCGAACCTTTTGTCACTTCCATAATCGAGAAACATATCCTTATTCTACTAAGGATAATTTTGACCGCTGTCCAGTGATCTACTCCTAGATCACTATTGTACTCCCTTGCCAAACTTATGGTGAGGTGCACAATAGGTCTGGTACTCAGCATAGCATACTTGATAGAACCTATGACTGAGGCATAGGGAATGACTCTTCATTCTCTTTCTATTTTTCTGCCGTGGTCGGGTTTTGAGTCTTTACTCAACTACACACCTTGTAACACAGGCAAGAACTCTTTCTTTGACTGTTCCATTTTGAACTATTTCAAAATCTTGTCAAGGTATGTACTCATTGAAAAAACTTATCAAGCGTCTTGATTTATCTTTATAAATCTTGATGCTCAATATGTAAGCAGCTTCACCGAGGTCTTTCTTTGAAAAACTCCTTTCAAACACTCCTTTATGCTTTGCAGAATAGTTCTACATTATTTCCGATCAACAATATGTCATTCACATATACTTATCAGAAATGTTGTAGTGCTCCCACTCACTTTCTTGTAAATACAGGCTTCACCTCAAGTCAGTATAAAACTATATCCTTTGATCAACTTATCAAAGCGTATATTCCAACTCCGAGATGCTTGCACCAGTCCATAGATGGACCGCTGGAGCTTGCATATTCTGTTAGCACCTTTAGGATTGACAAAACCTTCTGGTTGCATCATATACAACTCTTCTTTAATAAATCCATTAAGGAATGCAGTTTTGTTTATCCATTTGCCAGATTTCATAAAATGCGGCAATTGCTAACATGATTTGGACAGACTTAAGCATAGATACGAGTGAGAAAATCTCATCGTAGTCAACACCTTGAACTTGTCGAAAACCTTTTGCGACAATTCTAGCTTTGTAGATAGTAACACTACTATCAGCGTCCGTCTTCCTCTTGAAGATCCATTTAATCTCAATGGCTCGCCGATCATTGGGCAAGTCAATCAAAGTCCATACTTTGTTCTCATACATGGATCTCATCTCAGATTTCATGGCCTCAAGCCATTTCGCGGAATCTGGGCTTATCATCACTTCCTCATAGTTCGTAGGTTCGCCATGGTCAAGTAACATGACCTCCAGAACAGGATTACCGTACCACTTTGGTGCGGATCTCACTCTGGTTTACCTACGAGGTTTGGTACTAACTTGATTTGAAGTTACATGATCAACATCATTAGCTTCCTCACTAATTGGTGTAGTAGTCACACGAACAGATTTCTGTGATGAACTACTTTCCAATAAGGGAGCAGGTACAGTTACCTCATCAAGTTCTACTTTCCTCCCACTCACTTCTTTCGAGAGAAACTCCTTCTCTAGAAAGGATCCATTCTCAGTAACGAATATCTTGCCTTCGGATCTGTGATAGAAGGTGTACCCAACATTTTCTTTCGGGTATCCTATGAAGACGCACTTCTCCGATTTGGGTTTGAGCTTATCAGGTTGAAGCTTTTTCACATAAGCATCGCAGCCCCAAACTTTAAGAAACGACAACTTTGCTTTCTTGCCAAACCACAGGTCATATGGTGTCGTCTCAACGGATTTAGATGGTGCCGTTTTAACGCGAATGCAGCTGTCTCTAATGCATAACCCCAAAATGATTGTGACAAATCGGTAAGAGACATCATAGATTGTACTATATTCAATAAAGTACGGTTATGACATTCGGACACCATTATGCTGTGGTGTTCCAGGTGGCATGAGTTTGTGAAACTATTCCACAGTGTTTTAATTGAAGGCCAAACTCGTAACTCAAATAATTTATCTTTGCGATCTTATCGTAGAAACTTTTATTTTCTTGTTACGATGATTCTCCACTTCACTCTGAAATTCTTTGAACTTTTCAAATGTTTCAGACTTGTGTTTCATCAAGTAGATATACCCATATCTGCTCAAATCATCTGTGAAGGTCAGAAAATAACGATACTTGCCGCGAGCCTTAACACTCATCGGACCGCATACATCAGTATGTATTATTTCCAATAAGTCAGTTGCTCGCTCCATTGTTCCGGAGAACGGAGTCTTAGTCATCTTGCCCATGAGGCATGGTTCGCAAGCATCAAGTGATTCATAATCAAGTGATTCCAAAAGTCCATCAGCATGGGTTTCTTCATGCACTTTACACCAATATGACCTAAACGGCAGTGCCACAAATAAGTTGCACTATCATTATTAACTTTGCATCTTTTGGCTTCAATATTATGAATATGTGTATCACTATGATCGAGATCCAACGAACCATTTTCATTGGGTGTGTAACCATATAAGGTTTTATTCATGTAAACAGAACAACAATTATTCTCTAACTTAAATGAATAACCGTATCGCAATAAACATGATCAAATCATATTCATGCTCAATGCAAACACCAAATAACACTTATTTAGGTTCAACACTAATCCCGAAAGTTATATGGATTGTGCGATGATGATCACATCAATCTTGGAACTACTTCCAACACACATCGTCACTTCATCCTTAACTAGTCTTTGTTCATTTTGCAACTCCTGTTTTAAGTTACTACTCTTGGCAACTAAACCAGTATCAAATACTGAGGGGTTGCTATAAACACTAGTAAAGTACACATCAATAACATGTATATCAAATATACCTTTGTTCACCTTCCCATCCTTCTTATCCGCCAAATACTTGGGGTAGTTCTGCTTCCAGTGACCAGTCCTTTTGCAGTAGAAGCACTTAATCTCAGGCTTAGGACCAGACTTGGGCTTCTTCACTTGAGCAGCAACTTGCTTGTTGTTCTTCTTGATGTTCCCCTTTTTCCCTTTGCCCTTTTCTTGAAACTAGTGATCTTGTCAACCATCAACACTTGATGTTTTTCTTGATTTCTACCTTCGTCGATTCCAGCATCACGAAGAGCTCGGGAATTACTTTCGTCATCCCTTGCATATTATAGTTCATCACGAAGTTCTACTAACTTGGTGATGGTGACTAGAGAATTCTGTCAATCACTATTTTATCTGGAAGATTAACTCCCACTTGATTCAAGCGATTGTAGTACCCAGACAATCTAAGCACATGCTCACTTCTTGAGCTATTCTCCTCCATCTTTTAGCTATAGAACTTGTTGGAGACTTCACATCTCTCAACTCGGGTATTTGCTTGAAATATTAACTTCAACTCCTGGAACATCTCATATGGTCCATGACGTTCAAAACGTCTTTGAAGTCCCAATTCTAAGCCGTTAAGCATGGTGCACTAAACTATCAAGTAGTCATCATATTGAGCTAGCCAAACGTTCATAACGTCTGCATCTGCTCCTGCAATAGGTCTGTCACCTAGCGGTGCATCAAGGACATAATTCTTCTGTGCAGCAATGAGGATAATCCTCAGATCACGGATCCAATCCGCATCTTTGCTACTAACATCTTTCAACATAATTTTTCTCTAGGAACATATCAAAAATAAACACAGGGAAGCAACAACGCAAGCTATTGATCTACAACATAATTTGCAAAATACTATCAGGACTAAGTTCATGATAAATTTAAGTTCAATTAATCATATTACCTAAGAACTCCCACTTAGATAGACATCCCTCTAATCCTCTAAGTGATCACGTGATCCATATCAACTAAACCATGTCCGATCATCACGTGAGATGGAGTAGTTTCAACGGTGAACATCACTATGTTGATCATATCTACTATATGATTCACGCTCGACCTTTCGGTCTCCGTGTTCCGAGGCCATATCTGTTATATGCTAGGCTCGTCAAGCTTAACCTGAGTATTCCGCGTGTGCAACTGTTTTGCACCCGTTGTATTTGAACGTAGAGCCTATCACACCCGATCATCACGTGGTGTCTCAGCACGAAGAACTTTCGCAATGGTGCATACTCAGGGAGAACACTTATACTTTGATAATTTAGTGAGGGATCATCTTATAATGCTACCGTCAATCAAAGCAAGATAAGATGCATCAAAGATAAACATCACATGCAATCAATATAAGTGATATGATATGGCCATCATCATCTTGTGCTTGTGATCTCCATCTCCGAAGCACCGTCATGATCACCATCGTCACCGGCGCGACACCTTGATCTCCATCATAGCATGGTTGTCGTCTCGCCAATCTTATGCTTCTACGACTATCGCTACCGCTTAGTGATAAAGTAAAGCATTACAGGGTGATTGCATTGCATACAATAAAGCAACAACCATATGGCTCCTGCCAGTTGCCGATAACTCGGTTACAAAACATGATCATCTCATACAATAAAATTTAGCATCATGTCTTGACCATATCACATCACAACATGCCCTGCAAAAACAAGTTAGACATCCTCTACTTTGTTGTTACAAGTATTACGTGGCTGCTACTGGGCTTAGCAAGAACCGTTCTTACCTACGCATCAAAACCACAACGATGATTTGTCAAGTTGGTCTTGTTTTAACCTTCGCAAGGACCGGGCGTAGCCACACTCGGTTCAACTGAAGTTGGAGAAACTGACACCCGCCAGCCACCTCCATGCAAAGCACGTTGGAAGAACCAGTCTCGCATAAGCGTACGCGTAATGTCGGTCCGGGCCGCTTCATCCAACAATACCGCCGAACCAAAGTATGACATGCTGGTAAGCAGTATGACTTATATCGCCCACAATTCACTTGTGTTCTACTCGTGCATATAACATCAACGCATAAAACCATGCTCTGATACCACTGTTGGGGAACGTAGTAATTTCAAAAAAATTCCTACGCACACGCAAGATCATGGTGATGCATAGCAACGAGAGGGGAGAGTGTGTCCACGTACCCTCGTAGACCGAAAGCGGAAGCGTTAGCACAACACGGTTGATGTAGTCGTACGTCTTCACGATCCGACCGATCAAGTACCGAACGCACGGCACCTCCGAGTCCAGCACACGTTCAGCCCGATGACGTCCCTCGAACTCCGATCCAGCCGAGTGTGGAGGGAGAGTTTCATCAGCACGTCGGCGTGGTGACGATGATGATGTTCTACCGACGCAGGGCTTCGCCTAAGCACCGCTACAGTATTATCGAGGTGGACTATGGTGGAGGGGGGCACCGCACACGGCTAAAAGATCAAACGATCAATTGTTGTGTCTATGGGGTGCCCCTCTGCCCCCGTATATAAAGGATCAAAGGGGAGGTGGCCGGCCAAGGAGGAGGGCGCGCCAAGGGGGGAGTCCTACTCCCACCGGGAGTAGGACTCCTCCTTTCCTTGTTGGTGTAGGAGAGAAGGAAAGAGGGGGAGAGGGAGAAGGAAAAGGGGGCTGCACCCCTTGTCCAATTCGGACCAGAGGGGGGGGGTGCGCACCTCCTTCCTTTTGGCCTCTCTCCTCTATTCCCGTGTGGCCCAATAAGGCCCAATACTTCTCCCCGACGAATTCCCGTAACTCTCCGGTACTCCGATAAATACCCGAATCACTCGGAACCTTTCCGAAGTCCGAATATAATCGTCCAATATATCGATCTTTACATCTCGGCCATTTTGAGACTCCTCGTCATGTCCCCGATCTCATCCGGGACTCCAAACTACCTTCAGTACATCAAAACACATAAACTCATAATATAACCGTCATCGAACTTTAAGCGTGCGGACCCTACGGGTTCGAGAACTATGTAGACATGACCGAGACACGTCTCCGGTCAATAACCAATAGCGGAACCTGGATGCTCATATTGGCTCCCACATATTCTACGAAGATCTTTATCGGTCAGACCGCATAACAACATACGTTGTTCCCTTTGTCATCGGTATGTTACTTGCCCGAGATTCGATCGCCGGTATCTCAATACCTAGTTCAATCTCGTTACCGGCAAGTCTCTTTACTCGTTCCGTAGTACATCACCCCGCAATAACTCATTAGTTACAATGCTTGCAAGGCTTATAGTGATGAGCATTACCGAGAGGGCCCAGAGATACCTCTCCGACAATCGGAGTGACAAATCCTAATCTCGAAATACGCCAACCCAACAAGTACCTTCGGAGACACCTGTAGAGCACCTTTATAATCAACCAGTTACGTTGTGACGTTTGGTAGCACACAAAGTGTTCCTCCGGTAAACGGGAGTTGCATAATCTCATAGTCATAGGAACATGTATAAGTCGTGAAGAAAGCAGTAGCAACATACTAAACGATCAAGTGCTAAGCTAATGGAATGGGTCAAGTCAATCACATCATTCTCCTAATGATGTGATCCCGTTAATCAAATAACAACTCTTTGTCCAAGGTTAGGAAACATAACCATCTTTGATTAACGAGCTAGTCAAGTAGAGGCATACTAGTGACACTCTGTTTGTCTATGTATTCACACATGTATCATGTTTCCGGTTAATATAATTCTAGCATGAATAATAAACATTTATCATGATAAAAAGAAATAAATAATAACTTCATTATTGCCTCTAGGGCATATTTCCTTCAAATTATCCAAACACCGTTGTATGGTTAATGTCATGAAATTTCTCTCCCCTTACCTAAAGGGTTTTCTAGATTATATCCAGTCACGGATATCATGTTCTGCTTGTCCTTGAGAAGGATATACCCCTAAAATATGTGTTTTAACCCATTTTACTTTCCATTGTTCTATTTAATCTGATAATCATATTTTCCTTTCCATTGTTTGGTTTAACCTTTCTTGTGATCTATATGATCTAAGCGGTAATATTCTCCTGCTTATGTAAACACCTCGGTGTACAATTCTGTCAGCAAGACCGTGTTACTATAGTTGATGACATTCCGGTAGCCACCGATGGACGAGAACTTTGCCTAATGGTCTGCCTCGTTTCAACGAGTAGGAAAATGGTTCTCTTTGTCCCTCGCCCTTGGCACCGATGATGTTGCTGACATAACTGACAGGCTATCCTCTAGCATGCCTTGCTTACATGATCGTGCAAGACGTCACCACCCTTCCTACTTTTAACCCACATGGTGGGCCCATAACCCACAGTTCCACAGGATCGAAACCTGACTCTCCTGTACACCCTGTTGTCAAAGTTATTCCTCGCGCTTGACTTATGTAATTCACGGGCCACCTGCCAAGTGATCTATTTTTGTATCAGATGCAATACTTATTCTCGTTGCTCTGAACCCCCTCACCTTCTGATTAGGCCTTCCAACGATTGTCTGCCCATTGGAAACTTCTCATGGTACCTTCTTACTTTACTCTCGATATTTTATTAAGTTTCAATTTGAGAGATACTTTCCTCCACCTTCCCAGATGTTATCTACCAGATAGACAACCTTGCAGAGGTCCGTTCTCCCGGAATACCCCCTTATTCTTTCGTAAGTACAGTGGAGTTCCTGAAGAAAGGACGATAACTTCATCATGATGCATTGGAGTAAAGAATTGAAGACATCAACGAAAGGGATTAACTTCTTCGAGAAGATTCGTTAGAATATCGTAACCAGAACTTTCCCCCTTACTCCCCTCTTAAATCTCGGGACGAGATTTCTTGTAGTAGAGGAGAATTGTGACGCCTGGATAATTAGACTACAGTGATTCCCTGTTAATGATGCCACGTCGCCTCTATCACTGTAGTTAATCTCGGGTTAGTTCAAAACCATTCAAATTCAAAATTGAATTAAAGGCAAACAACAAAAGTTTTCAAACTTTAAAACTAAAATGTCCGGGTTGTGCCAAGTAATGCAAAGTTAATTGTGTTCAAGAAACCCCACTTTTATAAAATGTTTTAATAATCTAAAATTATTAAAACATTAGTTGAAACGATTAAATAAGTGCCTTTGATATTTTACAAAATCATAAACTATTTTATTTTGAGGTAAAACTTTTTAGGGTAGTGGGTTATTTTGAAACACTATTTTTGGAGCTATTGTCATATTTTACTAAACTAAAAATAAAGCGTAACTAGAATAAAACAAGAAAGAATAAATAAAAAGAAAAGAAATAAAACAAAACTAAAGGGAAGGCAAAAATAGTAAAAACCACCCCACTACCTTTGGGCCTAGGCCAACTGGCCGGCCCAGTCGGGCAGCCCACCCGCACGACCCACCTCCCCCGACATAACCCCACTCCCCCGACCCCAAACCCTAAATCACCCACCACCCCCCCACGATCCCCACCTTTCCCCCCATCTCCCTCACCCGCCGCCACCACACCACACACACACACACACGCACACATTGTGCCGGGGAGAGGAGCTCCCCGCGCCCGATCCCCTTTCCCGTCGATCCCCCACGCCTCTCTCCCCTCCCTCGTCTGGATCGGGGCAGAGGGCCCCGACCCCTTCGCCGTGACGCCGCCGCCCGGTGCCTCCCGCTACCCCGCCACCCGTCTTCGTCCTCCGCCTCAACCACGCCTCCTCGCCCGACTTCCTCCCCTGCGTTGCGTCGTCACCGTCGTCCTCCCCACGCCCCACTGCCCCGTTCCCTGCAACCCGCCATGAGCTCCCTTCCTTCCCCTCTGTCGCCGCGCCCCCTTCACACGCCTGTGCGCGCACACCCGCAGCCGGCCCGGCCTCTTCTCCCTCCCTGCGGCACCGTCCACCCCTGGCTCGCGCCCTACCTCACCCTCACGCACGCGCCTGGGAATGGCCCCTGTCTCGCTTGCCGCCCGCCCGCGCGAGCCCCCTGCTCGGCGGCTAGCATGCGTCCGCCGCTGTGGCCGCGCTCGCCGCCCGCCCGCGCGCGCACGTCCCCTCCACCACGTGCCCGCTCTGGCCACGGCCAGCGTGCCGTGCCGCTCCCCTCGCCGCCTGCGCCGCGCTCGTCGCCGTCCCCTGCCCGGCGCCACTCCGGCTTCCTCTGCCCCGCCTCCACCGCTGCTTGCCGCCGCCTCCTTGCCGCCGGTCTAGCCCCGTCTGGCCTCGCTCCCAGCGCCCAACGCTGCTTCCGCCGTCGCCGGCCACCGAGGCCTCGGGCGCGCTCACCCTTGCCTCTCGTGGCCTCGGGTGCGAGCACCCGCCCCCGTACGCCCGTTAGCCCGACCCGTTGTGGCCTTAGGTGTTGGGGATCGTTGCAGAAATTAAATTTTTTTCTACGCATCACCAAGATCAATCTATGGAGTTGACTAGCAACGAGAGGGGAGTGCATCTTCATACCTTTGAAGATCGCGAGACGGAAGCGTTGCAAGAACGCGAATGAGGGAGTCGTACTTGTAGCGATTCAGATCGCGGTGGATTCCGATCCTAGCGCCGAACAACGACACCTCCGCGTTCAACACACGTGCAGCCCGGTGACGTCTCCCGCACCTTGATCCAGCAAGGAGGAGGGAGAGGTTGAAGAAGAGGGCTCCAACAGCAGCACGACGGCGTGGTGGTGATGGAGTGGCAGTTCTCCGGCAGGGCTTCGCCAAGCTCACGCGGAGGAGGAGAGGTGTTGGGGAGGGGAGGGGCTGCGCCTTGGATGTGGTGCTGCAGCCCTCCCTCCACCCCTCTATTTATAGGGAGAAGGGGGAAGGGGCCGGCCCCTCTAGATGAGATCTAGAGGGGGGCGGCGGCCAAGGGGGGAGGGGGCTTGCCCCCTGTAAGTGCATCTAGTGCCCCTTAGTGATTTTGGTGTCTTGAAGACTTATAGGTTAAGGGACTAATGCGTTTGTGAGTGTACACAGATCTACAAGTCTATGAGGAGTTTGATAATTACAGAGAAAGTCGACCCCTAAAAATACTTTGGATTTCTGGAGACTTTCTGAAGACTTTGAAGGTGAAGAATTGGTGTGACCTTGAAGACTTGGTATTCATTTGAGGAATATGAAGCGTGAAGACTTTTGTTTTCGTAGTTTCATTTTCTCTTTCTTGAGTCATAGGAAACACCGTACTGTTAAAGGGGGTCGAGGAAATACTAAGGAAAAATTTCCATGTGATGCTCAACTCAAAATCCTACACCTACCAATCCCTTCGAGTGAAGCCATTGGAAATCTCATACAGTTCAGTCATATTCTTCAGTGACAGAGACGAAGTTCTTCTGGTCTCTGAGGAATTTGTTCTGACTGAGGAGTTAGGAATTCGCTAGTGCGGATTGCCTACACAGTGAGGAACATGATAGCCCTGAGGAATTTGATACTCAAATTTCCGACCGTTGCTGTGCTATACGCCAGCTGTCCCAAAATATCTACCCACCTAACGGTCATATCATTTAAGGGCATTTATGTCTTATCATGCCGAGCTGCTCCCTAGGCTATAAATAGCCGCCCCCTACAACCACTAGCTGGTTGGCTGCTCCGAGAGAAACTGACACTTGTCATTTGAGAGCATCCCATCCTTCGAGGACTTTGAGCGAAAATCATCAAGTGAGGAAAAACCCCAAAACCAAACACCTACAAACCCAAAGTGATTGAGCATCACTGAAGAGATTGATCCTGCGTGGATCTGACGCTTGTTACCTTTGAAGACTGTGCTTCTTCCAGACGGTTAGGCATCATGGTCTAGAGCATCCAAGAGGAAATTGTGGATCGCCGAGTGACCGAGTCTGTGAAGGTTTGGAAGTCACCTGAAGACTTACCACGAGTGATTGGGCGAGGTCTGTGTGACCTTAGCTCAAGGAGAATACGGTGAGGACTAGGTGTCCTGGACTGTGTGTTCAGGACTGGGTGTCCGGGACTGTGTGTCCTCAGGTTTAAATACCTAGCCGCTCCAACCAGATGTACAACTGAGACAGTAGTTGGAACTGGTCTACCAAATCATTGTCTTCACCAAGCTTACTGGTTCTATTTCCTCAACTCTTTCATTTCCTCATTCCTGTGTTGTGCAATTGTTCATATCTGTGTTTGAAGACTTTGACTGAAGACTTTCTCAATTTCCTCAGTTCAATTTCCACAGTCTGTTTGTCTTCATCCTGTGTTTACGCTTTCTGTACTCTGTGCTTGTTTTCATTTCATCATGATGACTATGCTTGTGTTCTGCTATGCATACTTTTGAGTACTTATTCCGCTGCAAGTAGTTCTTCGCTAAGGAATTTCCTCACCCACAAATTCCTCAGTGAAGAATTTATAAAAATCCCCTATTCACCCCTCCTCTAGTCGAAATAACGCACGTTCAATTGGTATCAGAGCTTGGTACTCCCTTGTTCTGTGTGATTTTGGTTTAACCGCCTAGAGTTTTAGTTATGTCGACCGCAGGTATGAAGAAAGTGACATGCCCCATCTTTGACGGTCATGATTATCCCAAGTGGAAGGCCATGATGAGGAAACGCCTCATGGCAATGAACAGCGAGCTGTGGACCATCACTGAGATTGGTCTTACCGATCTATGCAAGATGGCGGACACTGATGATATTCGCAAGTACACTCGACTTGACATCATGGAGAAGGATATCATATGTTCCTGCCTATCCAGAGATGAATTCAGGCGCATTATGCATCTTTGCAATGCGAAGCTTATCTGGGACCGAATCTCTGATGTCTATGAAGGTCATCGAACTTGTCATGATCCCTGGTTTGAGGATTTCAAGGAATCACTCAAAACGATGACTTTCGAACCTAAACCATCATCTTCTGCACCATGCCTCATGGCAAAAGGTGCCAAGGTAACAGAATGTTCCTCATCCGAGTCTAGTGATGATGAATCTGATGATGATTTTGGACCTAGCTATACCAAGCTTGTTTGTATTGCCACTAAACAACAAAAGGCCTTGGAAAAGGTTCAAAACATGCTAGATAAAAGTGATGATATGTTGGGTGAAGAAATGGATCGCACTAAAACCTTGACTGAAAATCTTCAGAGACTTCAGTCTAGATTTGACAACCTTCAAGGTCATCATAACACTCTCTTATCTGATCATGAGAAGCTTTCTTATGAATTTCTTCAAAGAAATCAAGATCTTGAGAAGCTAAGAGTGAGTTATGAAGATCTTCAGAAGGAGCGCGATTCATTACTTGCTCAACAAATCAGCGCTGCTCAGGAAGAATTTGTTCCTCCATGTTTGAAATGCATTGAACGTGAATCTGCTAATTCTTCACCTGAATGTTCAAATGCTTCTAATGCTACAAATTCTTCAACTGTCTCTGCTATCACAAATTCCTCATCCGAGGACATTGCTAGTATCACTAACGATGCAGGGCTGAAGGAATTGTACATGACAGGCATGCACAAAAGTCTCAAAGGGCATCAGAATCTTTGTGATGTGCTGAAAAAACAGATCCTCAACAGAAACCCTAGGAAAGAGGGTATTGCCTTTGAGAGAAAACTCAATGCTGATGGTACATATTGGAAGCCTGAGAAGTACCCCAAAACCTCATGGGTTGCTGCAAAGGGACCTCCAGTTGATCCATCTAACTTATCTGGCTTTACATGTGAATCTCCTCATTCTTCTGATGAGTCATTTGACTCCAACTATAAACTGTTCAAAAATCAGAATGGTGAAGTATTTGCTAGATATGTTGGCACTAACTGCAGGAATCGTTCTCCTATGAAGAAAATCTGGGTTCCCAAAAGATGCCTTGAAAGTCTTCAGGTGAATGTCCTCATGACACCACCTGTGAGGAATAGGAACCCCAGATCAAATTCTTCATATGGACCAAATTCTTCATATGGATCCAAGTCCTCATACGGACCAAATTCCTTACATGGATCAAATTCCTCAAGAGGATCAAAGTCCTCATATGAACATCATCGTGCTAACAACTCTGTTTCGCAGGGAGGAGCCAAGGGCTATGAATATGAGCATTATTCTTCTAATCATTATGTTCATAAGTCCTCAAAGAATTTCTCTGCTTATTCATATGCTTACCCTAACTCCTCTTATGTGAAACGAAACGGATTGGCTTCTATGCCACCTTTCTCATATGGAGCTCGCAAAGTGATGAACTCTTTGCCACCCCTTCAGATGTGGGTGGTGAAGAAAAGAACTAATCTTTTATGCAGGGTCAGGTCTCCAGACGTACATTAACGTCTGAAGAATTTGCTGGAGACCTGAAAAAGTGCCTGAAAGGATGCAGGCTAATCATGAAGAAATGAACTTTCGTTTCTCACGTCCTCATATTGTTTTAACTGTTGCATTGCTTGATGAAATTGGTCTGATGAATTGTGATGTCATATTCTTCACTTATGAAGTATATGAAGTTCGTAAGCTGCACTAATTCATCTGCATGATGATCAACCCAAAGCCACTGAGTGGGTCCTCGATAGTGGATGTACAAATCACATGACTGGTGACAAGAATCTATTGATGGATGCTCCCTTATCACCATCGCATCTGAAGCATATCATCTTCGCTGACAAAGGCAAAAGTCAGGTATTGGGTCTAGGTAAGGTTGCGATCACAAAGGATCGACACATGGACAAAGTCATGCTTGTCGAGTCCTTAGGATACAACCTCATGTCTGTCTCAATGCTTTGTGATCTTGATATGGTAGTTGTCTTTGGCAAGTATCATTGTGTTGTGGTTATGGAAGCTGACAATTCCAAAGTTTTCGAAGGCTTTAGGAGAGGAGACTTGTATATTGTTGATTTCTCTACAGGACCGCAACCAGCCGTGTGCCTACTTGCAAAAGCTTCAGAAGGATGGCTATGGCATCGACGACTTGGTCATGCAGGCATGAGGAATTTGCACACGCTTGCGAAGAAGAAGCATGTCATTGGCATTGAGAATGTCAAATTCCTCAAGGATCACCTATGTGAAGCTTGTGAAGCTGGAAAGATGACCAAGGCTAAGCATCCAGCGAAGACTATCATGACGACTACTCGACCATTCGAATTGCTTCACATGGACCTCTTTGGTCCTAATCATTACTCAGCTGTCACAAATGATGCATCTCTCTATGGCTTTGTTATTGTTGATGATTACTCTCGTTACACATGGGTACATATTGTCACTTACAAACATGAAGTGCAGGAAGTCTTCAAACGATTTTCCTCGAGGGCTTCAACCAACTTTGGTGTGAAGATCAAGCACATCAGAAGTGACAATGGAACTGAGTTCAAGAATTCTGGTCTTGATGACTATCTTGATGAACTTGGTATTACTCATGAGTTATCTGCTCCTTACACTCCTCAGCAAAATGGCATCGTGGAGCACAAGAACAGAACTCTTGTTGAGATGGCTCGCACTATGCTTGATGAGTACAAGACGCCTCGTCACTTCTGGATTGAGGCAATTTATACTGCGTGCCACATCATCAACAGGGTATATCTTCACAAATTCTTCAAGAAGACTGCCTATGAACTCCTCACTGACAAGAAACCCAATGTGAGTTATTTCAAAGTCTTCGGTGCTAAATGTTGGATTAGAGATCCTCATCACAATGCTAAATTTGCACCGAAAGCACATGAAGGTTTTATGCTTGGTTACGGAAAGGACTCGCACACGTACAAAGTCTTCAACACCGTTCTTCACAAGGTTGTTGAAACTGTAGATGTGCGGTTCGATGAAACTAATGGCTCGCAAAGAGAGCACCTACCCTCTGTGATAGATGAACCAGGACCTGAGGAAACTATCAAGTTCAAGGCTACTGAGGATGTCATTCCTACCGAAGAATCTGCTGAAGAATTCATTCCAGAACGTGAAGAACGTTGAGCTAACGCACCTGAAGAAATTGCTGAAGAAAATGCTGATTAAATTCCTCGACGACAACCTACTCATCCTCGCGTTGCAAAAGAAGTGCAAGTTGAGAAGATCATCGATGACATTGAAGCACCAGGTCCTCTCACACGCTCAAAAGCTTCACATTTATCTAACTTTTGTGTGCACTATGCTTTTGTCTCTATCTCAGAGCCCACTAAGGTAGATGAAGCATTTCTGGAGCCTGAGTGGATTCAGGCCATGCAAGAAGAATTACATCAGTTCGAGCTCAACAACGTTTGGGAACTGGCCAATCGTCCAGGTCCTCGCAAACACAATATCATTGGCACAAAGTGGATCTACCGCAACAAGCAAGATGAAAATGGCCTTGTGGTGAGGAATAAGGCACGACTAGTAGCTCAAGGCTACACACAGGTTGAAGGAATTGATTTCAATGAAACTTTTGCACCTGTTGCTAGACTTGAAGCTATTCGCATATTGCTTGCTTATGCTAACCATCATGATATCACTTTATATCAAATGGATGTGAAAAGTGCATTCCTCAATGGTAAGCTTGAGGAAGAAGTATATGTTGCTCAACCCCCAGGTTTTGAAGATCCTAAGCATCCTGACAAAGTCTTCAGACTAAATAAGGCCCTCTATGGCCTCAAGTAGGCCCCTCGGGCGTGGTATGATACTTTGAAGGAATTCCTCATGAAGAAAGGCTTCAAACCCGGTTC
The DNA here is from genome assembly GCF_002575655.3 of Aegilops tauschii subsp. strangulata. Taxonomy (NCBI): domain Eukaryota; kingdom Viridiplantae; phylum Streptophyta; class Magnoliopsida; order Poales; family Poaceae; genus Aegilops; species Aegilops tauschii. The sequence goes on from NC_053035.3 coordinate 398,726,975, forward strand.
ACTCGACCCTACTCTTTTCACTAAATCATATGATGATGAATTGTTTGTATGCCAAATATATGTTGATGACATCATCTTTGGTTGTACTGACCAACGTTATAGTGATGAATTTGCCTATATGATGAGTGAAGGATATCAAATGTCTATGATGGGAGAGTTGAAATTCTTCTTAGGTCTTCAAATTCGTCAACAGCGCAATGGCATATTCATATCTCAGGAGAAATACCTCAAGGATGTACTGAGGAAATTCGGCATGCAAGATTGGAAAGGCGTCAAAATTCCTATGCCCACAAATGGCCATCTGTGCACTGATGAAAATGGTATTGACTTCGATCAAAAGGTATACCGCTCCATGATTGGTTCTTTATTGTACTTATGTGCATCTAGGCCAGATATTATGCTTAGTGTTTGCATGTGTGCCTGATTTCAAGCTACACCGAAGGAATCACACCATAAGGCTGTGAAGCATATTCTTTGATATCTAGCTCACACACCAACACTAGGATTATGGTACCACAAGGGCTCGGCTTTTGATCTCGTTGGATATTCTGACTCTGACTATGCTAGTGATCGTGTGGATTGCAAGTCAACATCTGGTACATGTCATTTCCTCGGACGATCTTTGGTCTGTTGGTCCTCGAAGAAACAGAACTGCGTATCACTGTCTACTGCTGAAGCTGAGTACATTGCTGCTGGTTCTTGCTGTGCTCAATTGCCGTGGATGAAGCAAACTCTCAAGGACTACGGCGTCAATGTGAAGAATGTGCCTCTCTTCTGTGACAATGAGAGTGCCATCAAGATTGCTCACAACCCAGTTCAGGACTCAAAGACAAAGCACATTCAGATTCATCATTATTTTCTTCGCGACCATGTGTTGAAGGGCGACATTTCTATTGAGCATGTGAAGACTGAAGAATAGCTAGCCGATATCTTCACAAAGCCCTTGGATGAGAAGAGATTTAGCAAGTTGCGGTGTGAGCTAAATATCTTAGAATCTTCGAATGTTCTTTGAAAAGGACACTCATCCTAACACTTATGCAAAATTGATGACTTAGATGTGCAACACATGAAGAAACGTTTTTCTTCAATCAATGAAGAATAACACTCTAAGTGTGAAAAAATTAATGAAGAATTTGATTCTCAGAACCCTACGACAATTGTACGCGGTGTCTGAAATCGTCATTCTCATACGGTGGGTCACGCCACCAGAAAAGTTGAAAATCTTCAATTTCAGTTCTTCCTCAGTTTTGAAATTCCTCAGTTGTTCATATTCTTCAACTTTGCAAAATCTTCACTGTTTCCGTCGTTTCTCTTCATTGGCTATATATATATATGAGTTTATGTCCTCTACAGCATTCACTTATGGCTAATTCTTCAAATTGGTTTTTCTGCTAAGTGAATGTGATCGGACCCTTCCCCCTCTATGCTATACTCAACCCAATCTATTCACAAATTCTTCATGTGCGTTCTATTTGAAACTCATTCAAAATCTTCACTGCGTCCTTGTCAGCTGAAGAATTTGCGAACGGAACTTTTAACTTATCTTATCCAAATTTTGGCTTTGCCGCTCAAACCGTTCCGCTTCCCATGATATACTTATCTATTCACCCACGATCTAACACAATCTCCACTTCTCAGTACGTGGGTGACACATGTCATGCGAATGAGAAGGGTCAGGGGCACGTTCGTCCAATTTCTTTGGGCGAACCGTTTTTCACCGTGGCTATAAATACCCCCTCTCCCCTTCCTCACTTCTTTTACTCCGCTTGACCTCTCTCCAAGCTCGAGCTTCTCAAACCCTAGCGCCGCTGCTACATCATCGTCGCCGGTGAGGAAGAGCTTCACTGCCTCGACCTCGTCGTTGCCGTACTCACGCCGGCCGCGGAAATCTTCACTCCGCCGCCACCGTAGCCATCTTCCTCCGCCAAGTTAGGGCGTGGAAGATCTGCACAGACGAGCTTCACTTCTCAACATCCCAGTTCGTTGTGTTCTTCGTTCAGGGTAATTAAAAGTTACTTTTACTGCCCACTTTGATTCAAATGTTTACTACAAAATCTTCAAAGGTGTTTTTCTTCAAATCCTCACACACTAAACACCTCACATGTCATCTGCTCTTGATTCGTTTCTCTAAGCATCACTTTTCTTCAAGATTCCTCAATTGTGTGGATCTTCGATCTATACAACTCTGGAACCTAAGACAAAGAACGCTTAGTGAAATTCTTCAAGACTCATCTGGTCAAATTCCTCAAACTTGTTCTTATTGAAAAACCTTCTGAGAACGCATATGACCTCTCCAAATTCCTCGCAACTATACTCTGTTCACAGGTACTCATGTCCGCTGCTGAATCACTAGGTTCTCATCAACTTAACTCATTTGCAGCGTTCCTTGTAGAAAAGTTGCATACTTCTTCGGAGAGTTCAATTGTTCAAATTCCTCAACTAAAGAAAATGGCTAATGAAAAGAGGCCACAAAAAGGAGGAAAGAGGCCTGAGGTCAATACTGCCTTTGAAATCCCTGAGGACATTTATGCTGGATACTGCACACCCCCTGAGGAAGATAAAAATCAGCGCAAGGTGCGCATTCAGAGCATAGAAAGGAGATGGGCAAAAGAGTGGAGGGAGTACAGGTATGTGACTCCAAAATACATGAAGAAATTCGTTGTTACTCCTCCATGCTCAAGACCTCCATTGGCACCTGGCCAAGAGGCAGATCCCACTAGCATCAAGTGCGGTGAGGATTTTCCTGAAGAATGGGCCAAGCGCCAGGCCAAGTTGGCCAAACAGGCAAAAGATGCAGTGAGGAAATTCAACGAAGATTCCACTGCTGCTGCTGCTGAGGCCTCTGTAAGGCCGAAGAAATCCATGGCAAAGAAGCTTGCACACAAGCCAAGTGCCTCTTCTTCAATGCCCTCACAGCCAATTTCCTCAGCTAAGCCCTCACGGCCAATTCCTCAAGCCGCTCCTGCTCCTCCAAAGTCCTTAGCTGCTCCGACAAAATCCTCAGCACCTGTGCATCTTGCCACGTGCCAAAGGACTACAGGCATCTCCATTGCCTCAGGAGCTTCAGCTAGTTCCTCAGCTGCACCATATTCTTCAACAGGACCCTCTCTGCTGAAGACTAAGACCATTGCAGGACGAGGCTCTCGCCCAAGTCCTCAGAAGAAGCAGGTCGCCTTCCAAGTACCGTCTGAAGATGATGAAGCTGATGATGAAGAACTTGCTAAGATCATCAGAGACAGGCAAGTCTGGACCGCTAGAGCCAAGGGCACAGAAGTGCCACTGCTTTTGGATCCAAAGCTGATCCTCGACTATATTGATCTCTGGCACAAGGACCCAAACACTCCTATGCCTGATTTCAAGTTGACACCTGGCCAAAGTCACATGCTGACCCATTTCATCAGTGAAGAAAAATGGAAATATGAGAAGGCCAGGCAACTCAAGAAAGCACAGTAGAGGAAGGAGAAGTTTCTGAAGAACAATGTTGTCTTTATGACAACTGATGAACTCGTAAAGCTCCAGTCTGAAATCAAAGTCCTCAGCGATGATTTCAACGCTTACTATGCTGATTGGAAAGGAGCCAAGGTCAGGTTCGTCAACCTGACGAAGACACTCACTTCAAGTGCCGCTGCCCCTGTGCATATTGAAGTCACTCCGGCTGAAGCATCTGCTCAGCAAACTGAAGAACATGCCAGCACCGCTGACGACAATCAGGCTGCTGAAGATAATGTGAGTTCCAGGGCTGATGACTGCATTCCAGCCGCTGATGAAATTCCCAGGGCACCCACTTGTGGTGCGCCTGAAGAAAATGAAGAGGTCAGGGCAACTGCATCAGTTGTGCCTGAAGAAACTGCACCAAATTCCTCTGCTCCACCTGCGCCTACTCCAACTCCAATCTTTCCATCTACATCAGATGTGAAGAAGATCAAGGCTGCAGAGCGTGCAGCAGTGAAGAAAAGGAAAGCATCAGCTTCTTCAGATTCTTCTGCTCCGAAGAAAATGAAGCCTATGACCAGCTCTTTTGCAAACCCGATTGATGTTGTTCCAATCTCAACCATGCCATCAAAGGACCTTGTTCCTTTTGATGAAGAATATGTGATCCTAAGCGGATCTGATGAAGAAACTCCTTCTGCTGCTATGTCAAAGCAGATGGATGAAGAAATTGAAGTGGATGAAATCTCTTCAACCCCAGTTGTTTCCTCGCTTGTGCCTCAGTTTACTGCTGAAGAGCCGGCGTTGAAGAAATTGAAGATGAAGATGTGGACATTGGCTGTACCACACCTGTGATGAATGATGACTTTTGGGAAAGTCTGCACCCCAATTCTCCACTCTTCACTCCACTGCAGCAAATTCCTCAGTCCCTAGTCACTACAGTTCAAATGGGATCTGATGAAGCTCATGAAGACATTCCAGCCGCTAGTGCTGAAGAAACTGAAAATGAAGAATTCAAGAACCAGGATGCCACTGAAGAGGAACCAGAAATTCCTCAGCCTGAAGAACTTGAGATTGCGATTCCTGAGGTTGTGATGCAACTCACTGACACTCCTCTGCCCAAACCAAAGGATCCATTCTCCAGGAAGCAAAAATTCAAGACTGATGCCTTCTTTGGCGAGCATGTATTCTTCACTGAGTACAACCCTTATGACTCTACTCGCATAAAGAAGAGGCGTTTCTGGACTGCCAGCCAGGCAAATTTCTATTCCTCAATGCTGTTCGACAAAGACAAAGTCTTCGATCATGAGCACATTCCTCACGTGGACATGGAATCTCTGCCGTGCTTCGAGCCAGTCCTTAGTGTTCTTCATGACGCTGGACTGTTAAATTTCTGCACTGACATCTGTGATTGGAATGAAGAACTTATTCTTCAATTCTATGCAACGCTGCACATCACCGGAAATTCTGAAGATGTGAATTCATGGGTGCTGGACTGGATGTCTGAAAACACTCACTACAAGGCACCAGCTACTGAATTGCTTCGTGCCTTACCTCTCAGTCCGCCCCTTGAAGGTGCTTGTTGCGTCTACAATGAACCTGAGCTAACCGATCACTACATGGAAGTGCTGATGAAGCCTTTGAAGCCAGGTCAGACCTCAAGAACAAAATTCCTTGTGAAGGAATTGATGTATGTGCCTCAGACTGTCTATCACATTCTGACGAAGACATTGAGTCCAATCAAGGTCCACGACTCAAATAAAGAAGAAGTCGTTGGCACCATGAAGAATATGCTTTTCAATATCATTCATGGCATTCCCATCAACTTCCATGATTTCTTCATGAGGACTCTGGCTAATGTCGCCATGTCACCATTTGAGTTGAAGGTCAAATACGAAACTTAAGTTATGAACAAAAGAAGTTCAAATACAAATCTGTTTGAATTCAAATTTTAAAACTTTCAAAAACATGTTTAAGTTGTTTTACTGGATAGAGGAGATCATAACGAAGAAGTGGGCGTTGGTTTCGTTGGATTTGGACAAACGAGTAAAAAGTTATGGATGTTTGAAGATCAGGGGCTAATCTGTAAATAAAATATTCACAGACGGGTCCCTGGCCGAAAATAACAGAAAAAGAAAAAACTAAATAGTGAACGTTCGTTTATAGGATCTAAACAGTGGACGTTCGCAGTTTAGTAAAACCTAAAAAAACAGATCTAGGTTTTCTTAATAAAACCAAAACGAATAAAAAAACCGGGGCGGTTCACGGTTTATACCGGTGGGGTTTTCATCGAAAACAGGCGGTTTTTCAGCGGCGGACCGGGTCGGCGGTGGCGGGGTTCGCCGGCGTCGGAGAAGGGCGGCGGCGGCTCGGGCTCGACCGGAGCGGCGGCTCTGGTAGCCCGCGGCGAGGGCGGAGTGGACGGGGAGGGGCGGCGCTGAGCGGCGGACCCGATGGCGGTGGTGGCGGCGGCCGAGCGCGCCGGTGGAGCGCGGGGCGAGGCGGCGGATCTCGCCGGCGGCGGCGGCTATGCGGGAGCGGGCGGCGGCGGGAGCAGAGAGAGAGAGGGGCCCGGGGCGGCGCTATTTAAGGGGGGAGGGGCGGCGCGGTGGCATGCGGGAGGGGGCAGGAGAGGGGGAGTCCGGCGGGGAGACGGCTTCGGCGAGCCGTGGCGGCGGCGGACTCCCGCCTGGAGTCGGTCGCGCGGGGTGACGGGGCGGCACGCTGGGCTGGGCTGGCCTGGCGGCTACCGGGGGCCGGCCCAGTTCGGCGGTGAAGAGATTTTTTTTAAAAAAACTCCGACAAACAAAATAAAAACAAATAAAAATAAAAATATTACATAGGCATAATATATCAAAATTTTCAGAAAAAGATTTCCAACAGCGTGAACATTTTTGTAAAGTCAAATAAAATCCACACAAATTTTAATAAATCAAACAGTGCTGCTGCCTTAATAAAATCCAATAAAAATCATTTTAAAAATACCAAAATGATTTCAAATTTATTTCTCTCCAATTTTCTGATGTAGGGAATCATGTTACCCTATTTTCTGTATATTTTGTTTTTGGAGAAAAATAATTTGAATAAAACTCAAATAACTCCAATATTGAAAATAATTTCAATGGGACTTTGATTTTTAATCCTTTGAAACTCCCAACTCATATTTCATTTGTTTTGAAGAAGTCATTTTATCTTCTCTCGTGAAAATCATTGAGTTGCATAAAGTTTCAGAATTGGAAAATATTTTCAAATGATATTCAAATATTTTTAACACCCCTTTTCATTTAAATAAATGGAAGAAGTCATGTCATCTTCTCTCCAGGGTTTTGTGATGAAAAGAATTTGAATTCATGGAGATCATAAAAGCAAAATGAAAGTTTGGGAAAGTCCTTTTATTCCCTCTCATTTAACTTTCAAAAGATTTTGAATTCCACTCACTTTCAGTCAATCAATCAAACAATCAATCCAATCTATCTATTTATTATAACATTCCAAAATTTAGAATTTTGGGATGTTACAAACCTACCACCCTTAAAATGAATCTCGTCCTCGAGATTCGGAGAGGCTAGAAAGAAATAGGTTAGGGTTTGGGGGTCTCCTCAAAATCCATCGATCATCTTAGGGGGTCTGCAGTGCTACCACCCTTAGAAACATTGTTGCGGTTCCATCAAACTCGTATACTCCATCCTTGTTGTTGACGTGTCAGTCTTCTCAGATCTTCAGTATAATTCCTTCTCTGGGCTCTTCCGGTGGTGGCATAACCTTTTCCTCAATTCTTGTGTCCATTCCATCTTGGTAAGGTTATTCCATGACTGGGTCTTCTTAGCTGACGAGTCAGGCGCCAATACTAAACAACTATCGACATCTCATGGTGGTCAACAATTTACGGTTTCTCCTGCAGGAAATGGGTCTGGTTGATCCTCACCGTATAACCTACGATTGGCAAGAACTGCCGTGTACAAGGGAAACATTCTTATACCATTCTAAGCTTCAAGCAAGGTTTGATCATCGTCACTCTACTATAGGCAAGTCACTCAGATTTACCATCCCATATAGCAAGGCGAACAATAAGAGTAAGTCGGTATGGTGATCAATCCATCCCACACCCAAATCATTACCTTGTATATGGTTTAGCGAATCTCGCATTCTAACACTCGGTCAACCTTGCAAGCATTGCAGAATTTCTCTTGTCGATGAACCAAGTTCGGATAAATCCATGGATTCTGGAAGCCAAACAAACATCTATCGTTCCTTCACAACTCTCAGGTTTTTGCGTTACTCCTATAAAATCGTCTGTCGATAAAATCGTAACTTCTTCCAGGGTCTTTCCTTCAGCAAGAATGTGCTTCTTCTTGGCAGGTCCTGGGGCCTGTGGGTTATGGCCCATCTCATCACTTGTAAACCATGAACTCATCATTGGGGAAAACTGATCCTTAATCCAACATCCAACTTCCTAGTATTCTTAAATCCATCCAATTGTACTGTCTTCCTTCCTTCTATTGGCACCACTAGGACATGATTTCTCAGACTCATCATTGAATTCCATTGATCCATATTTCCAACATCATACCTCCCTTATATCCAATAGTAATTCATCTCTTCATCCTCGGGGAAGTATCCCACATACCGAGATAAAAAAACTTATACTTATGAAGTCCATAGTCCACTTCGTGGAACATCATTATCCTTTCCAGGGTCAAGCGTCCTTACAGGGGAATATTGGCCATCTCTGCATGGCACTTCTTCAACTGGGAAAGGTGAAACACATCATGAACTCATGACAGTCCTTCGGGTGACTCCGGCTTGTTGGCCACTTCTCCCATACGCTCCAAAACTCGGTATGGTCCTACAAATCTCGGGGCTAACTTTCCCTTAACTCCAATAGTTTAACTCCTCGCAGAGGGAACACACGAAGACATGCTCCGTCTCCAATTTCATAGACTACCTCCTTTACATCCAATAATACTCCATACCCTCATATTCTTGGGGTATCCAACATATCAAGATAAAACTCATACTTATTTTGTTCGAAATCCACTTCGTGGAATATCATTACCTTTTTCCAAGGGTCAAGTTTCCTCACAGGGTACTACCACCCTTAAGATGCACAATCTTCCATAGACCATATTTCTCATATCCTCGAAAATGGTCAAAATCTTTCTTCATAGAGTAACAACTCATAGAATCCAAATCAATACCAATGATGCTAACTTTATTGATTCTCAATTTATTACAATCTCCTGCATTCCATTACATGCCTCAATCCGACACTTCACTAATAAAAGAAATGTCCACACTACTACTACTATATTTCTCGTTGCACTCAACTATTTGTCACAAGTCTCCGTCTCCTTGGGGCATTCTCTGGCAAAGTGCCCTGCTTCATCGCAACGGAAACATATTACTTCTGACATATCTCGGGGTTTCCTTGTGGTTATATAGCCTCCTGGGGTCCTCATCTTCCCTTTTGGGCAATCATTGTGGTAGTGTCCTGAATTTTTGCACTTGAAACATGTGATATGATTTAGGTATTTCTTTGTAGAAATTGGGTTGTTCCTGGGATCCAATCTACTTTTCTTCCTGGACTTTTCCGTTCCAATCAGGGCTTCTATTTCCTGTGGGTCATACTCTACTTCCTCTATCGGGAATTCTACTAAATCCCCATTCACACAGTTTTGGGAGATGTGTCCTTCTTCTCCACATGAATAGCATGACTTGGTGCAGGGTTTATTTGGTTCTTCTTTGGGTGTGTCCTCCACCTCTTCCTTCATCACAGATTCCTCTAAAATTTCCATGAGGGATCTTTTCATTTCTTCTTTCTTCTGCTGGACAGTCCTTTGTACCATGGGGTAGATGTGACACTGAGCAGGGTAGTGGGTAGTCCCCTCACACAAGAAACAAGTGATCTGCCTAGTTGGGCATTCTTCAGCTAGGTGACTTCCTTCACAATTAGGGCATTCATCCTTGTGTTCCTTATGGTTGTGGCCTATTTCTCCACAAGGCTTGTATGCACAAGGTTTCTTCATATCCTTTCCATAAGGCTTCAATTTCTTGGACACAAGACGAGATCTTTGTAGAGTCCACTTAAATTCTTTCCAAGTGGTTACTTCTTGCCATCCATTGATGGTTTGGTACATCCTCCACCAAGTAGTAGCACCTCTTTCAAAACATTGAAGAGCATGCTGGGTCATATGTTTTCCGACTATAGGGTTATTCTTCATGTGATCCTCCATGTTCTGAATCCATCGGACCGTGTCCAATTGACTCATCAGTCCAGAAAATACAAGCTCATCTCCATTCATCCTCTATTGGGTCCATGGGTTTGGGGTGAGATAAGAGAGGTCGAGAGGGATGCACACAATACAAACAATAGTTTTTGAAAAGACAGATTTTTATTGTGGCTGTCGGAAAAACAACAAACAAATGACAGCTCACAAACGTCGCATCTAACGTAGGTATAACAGGGGTTTGGTCTTCTAAAGGTCAATAATCTTCAAAGTCGCCAAACTCTTGAAGTCTTGTTAATGTCTCCGATGGCTTCTTGCAATCATGCTTGTCCTTCTCAAGTTCTTTTGCCAACCCATCTCTGTTGACGCGAAGTCTCTCGTGACGTCCTTTAATATTTCTGGAGTTGCGCTCCAACTTCTGGGTCTCAACATCCTTGACATGAACCATGATCCTACTGTCCTTCAGCTCCTGGCGAGTCTCCGTTATCTCGAGGTTTTGCTTTCCCTGCTTGGCTACTTTCAACTTCTGGGTTCTGAGTTCTTCACGAAACGCTTACTTGTCGAATACTGCTTCCTGAAGGTTCATCTTTAAACTTCCTGATGTAATGCTCCAGACCCTGGTGATACACCAGCTAAGGTTAAAACTTCGTCTTGCTGATAGGTGCTCCATCAGTTTTCTACCATCCAATACCTCCATGCATCTGCATGCTTAAGTCCGCACGGTGACAATATCATAAGCGGGCGATAACCTCATGGGTATCCGTGTTTCTGCTCTTGTCATTACCATGAGCTATCATTCCATAGTTGATATCTCCTGCCTTAGGGTTTCCTTGACAAAACTTTGAGTTTCTAACTCTCCATGTTTCGGTCTTTCTCCGATACACCTTGCTCTCGAGTATTGACAGCTTCCATAGTCTGCCAAGTTCCATAAGGGTAACCTTCCTAGGTCATACACATCTGGCAATTCTTCAGAGCCTTCAAATTCTCCCAGTCTTCGGAGTCTTCAATCATTGTAGTTTCCATTATCATAATGCATGGTAAAATCCTCTTTATTCCAAATGGTCTTGGTTGTCCGGTATCTTGTCCTTCTTGGAGTGGTCTCATCAGTCGAATCTTCGTGTGGTCAAAAGGGGAAAAAAGGTATGGTCTCACTAAAAGGAAATATTTGAATTAACTCAGAAGGGGAGAGAGGTAAAAGATATTTTTGAAAAGGAAAGTTTTTAGAGAAAATCCTTCCTATGGGCTTGCCAGTTTCTAGGGTCACGTCCTACAGTCAACATGTGCTCTGATACCATCTTGTAGCGACCCGACCCGAATGGATCAAGTCTCTGTGCTTAAGTGTCATCCCTGGATCGGTATGCTGACACACACAGTACTCGAGGATTTATAACAGAGGTAAATGTCATGTATAAAGTAACGTAAATACCATTACCTCAATCCAAATAGCGGAAGTAACAAGGTTGTGGATTCCCATCAACACCAACGGCAAAGTTGAGTGTAGAAATCGTAACCCTAACGTATCACTTACTCGTCGTAAGATATCCTGCAACATGAAACGTTGCAGCCCGAAAACGGGTCAGTACATTGAATGTACTGGCAAATTCACACCATAGAGAAATGATGAACAAAGACTATCACTACATGCATATATGGCTGGTGGAAAAGCTCTATAGTTATAATTTTTTTGCGAAAAGCCAATTTTTCCCTACTTCAAAGGAATAAATTTTATTTCACTATCATGGTGGTTGTGAAACATTGAGATGGTTGACAGCATCTCAATCCCAATTAAGTATCATCATTAACCCAACAAATTTAATTAAACCAACAAGGTGATGAGATCAACGGGATAATCCAAGAACTAGATACTCAAGATGTCCATAACCGGGGACACGGCTAACCATGATTAGTTTGTACACTCTACAGAGGTTTGCGCACTTTTCCCCACAAGACTCAATCGCCTCCGCTTGATTCTCGCACTGCATGATGTTTGAGAAACGGATGACCGAGACACAGTCTTTCAGAAACAATCACTCTTTACTCTGGATGGACCGGTACACCTACTTTCCCCTACATCTGCTAGTCCACCTCTTCAAGAGATCCTGTAACCTACTCAGCTATGCTAGAGCCCATAATAGCTTGTGGCTGCACACGGAAGTTTCTAGCATGAATAATCTTATGATCCCTTTGAGCCTGGGTGGCGGACCTTATACATACAGGCATCACTGGGTTCTCCAGGTGCCTCAATCCACCCAGATGTGAGTTTTAGTTGCCACCTTAAGTTGAACCATTAATAAACATCTCACATCTGTCATGAATATCACTCAAACCCAATCCACGTCTACGAGCATAGCATGGCAATAATAAAAGCAACGTAGAAGTAACTCCCAAGGGTTTGAATAGAAAACAGGTAATAGGTACTACCTCAACTACTTCCCAATACCCACAATTTAATTAGATCCTAATCATGCAATGTGTTTGAGGAAAACAGATCTAATGCAATAAAAATTGGGTATGAACGGGGTATGATCAAAGTGTTACTTGCCTGCAATGTTGATGAAGATGATCCGCACTAAAAACTCTTGATAGCTCTACTCATCACACTCCGTTCAATCTATCGCAAGCAAGCAATAGTAACCACACATAAGCAATCACTCAAAAGATCGAGAAGAACGAAGAAGACGATTCGGGAAACATCAAAACCAAGCAAATAACTCTTGCAACATAAAACAATTTCTAACAGTACCAAAATTATATGAATTTGGCCTTATCAGAAAGTTTAGGTCAAGAGCTTCGATTTGCAAAAAGAATCAACTAAATCGGAGCTACGAAACTTAAGTTATGAACAAAAGAAGTTCAAATACAAATCTGTTTGAATTCAAATTTTAAAACTTTCAAAAACATGTTTAAGTTGTTTTACTGGATAGAGGAGATCATAACGAAGAAGTGGGCGTTGGTTTCGTTGGATTTGGACAAACGAGTAAAAAGTTATGGATGTTTGAAGATCAGGGGCTAATCTGTAAATAAAATATTCACAGACGGGTCCCTGGCCGAAAATAACAGAAAAAGAAAAAACTAAATAGTGAACGTTCGTTTATAGGATCTAAACAGTGGACGTTCGCAGTTTAGTAAAACCTAAAAAAACAGATCTAGGTTTTCTTAATAAAACCAAAACGAATAAAAAAACCGGGGCGGTTCACGGTTTATACCGGTGGGTTTTCATCGAAAACCGGCGGTTTTTTTACAGCGGCGGACCGGGTCGGCGGTGCGGGGTTCGCCGGCGTTGGAGAAGGGCGGCGGCGGGTCGGGCTCGACCGGAGCGGCGGCTCTGGTGGCCCGCGGCGAGGGCGGAGTGGACAGGGAGGGGCGGCGCTGAGCGGCGGACCCGATGGCGGTGGTGGCGGCGGCCGAGCGCGCCGGTGGAGCACGGGGCGAGGCGGCGGCGGCTATGCGGGAGCGGGCGACGGCGGGAGCAGAGAGAGAGGGGCCCGGGGCGGCGCTATTTAAGGGGGGAGGGGCGGCGCGGTGGCGTGCGGGAGGGGGCAGGAGAGGGGGAGTCCGGCGGGGAGACGGCTCCGGCGAGCCGTGGCGGCGGCGGACTCCCGCCTGGAGTCGGTCGCGCGGGGTGACGGGGCGGCACGCTGGGCTGGGCTGGCCTGGCGGCTAGCGGGGGCCGGCCCAGTTCGGCGGTGAAGAGATTTTTTTTAACTCCGACAAACAAAATAAAAAGAAATAAAAATAAAAATATTATATAGGCATATAATATATCAAAATTTTCAGAAAAAGATTTCCAACAGCGTGAACATTTTTGTAAAGTCAAATAAAATCCACACAAATTTCAATAAATCAAACAGTGCTGATGCCTTAATAAAATCCAATAAAAATCATTTTAAAAATACCAAAATGATTTCAAATTTATTTCTCCAATTTTCTGATGTAGGGAATCATGTTACCCTATTTTCTGTATATTTTGTTTTTGGAGAAAAATAATTTGAATAAAACTCAAATAACTCCAATATTGAAAATAATTTCAATGGGACTTTGATTTTTAATCCTTTGAAACTCCCAACTCATATTTCATTTGTTTTGAAGAAGTCATTTTATCTTCTCTCGTGAAAATCATTGAGTTGCATAAAGTTTCAGAATTGGAAAATATTTTCAAATGATATTCAAATATTTTTAACACCCCTTTTCATTTAAATAAATGGAAGAAGTCATGTCATCTTCTCTCCAGGGTTTTGTGATGAAAATAATTTGAATTCATGGAGATCATAAAAGCAAAATGAAAGTTTGGGAAAGTCCTTTTATTCCCTCTCATTTAACTTTCAAAAGATTTCGAATTCCACTCACTTTCAGTCAATCAATCAAACAATCAATCCAATCTATCTGTTTATTATAACATTCCAAAATTTAGAATTTTGGGATGTTACAAACCTACCACCCTTAAAATGAATCTCGTCCTCGAGATTCGGAGAGGCTAGAAAGAAATAGGTTAGGGTTTGGGGGTCTCCTCAAAATCCATCGATCATCTTAGGGGGTCTGCAGTGCTACCACCCTTAGAAACATTGTTACGGTTCCATCAAACTCGTATACTCCATCCTTGTTGTTGACAGTGTCAATCTTCTCAGATCTTCAGTATAATTCCTTCTCTGGGATCTTCCGGTGGTGGCATAACCTTTTCCTCAATTCTTGTGTCCATTCCATCTTGGTAAGGTTATTCCATGACTGGGTCTTCTTAGCTGACGAGTCAGGCGCCAATACTAAACAACTATCGACATCTCATGGTGGTCAACAATTTACGGTTTCTCCTGCAGGAAATGGGTCTGGTTGATCCTCACCGTATAACCTACGATTGGCAAGGACTGCCGTGTACAAGGGAAACATTCTTATACCATTCTAAGCTTCAAGCAAGGTTTGATCGTCGTCACTCTACTATAGGCAAGTCACTCAGATTTACCATCCCATATAGCAAAGCGAACAATAAGAGTAAGTCGGTATGGTGATCAATCCATCCCACACCCAAATCATTACCTTGTATATGGTTTAGCGAATCTCGCATTCTAACACTCGGTCAACCTTGCAAGCATTGCAGAATTTCTCTTGTCGACGAACCAAGTTCGGATAAATCCATGGATTCTGCAAGCCAAACAAACATCTATCGTTCCTTCACAACTCTCAGGTTTTTGCGTTACTCCTATAAAATCGTCTGTCGATAAAATCGTAACTTCTTCCAGGGTCTTTCCTTCAGCAAGAATGTGCTTCTTCTTGGCAGGTCCTGGGGCCTGTGGGTTATGGCCCATCTCATCACTTGTAAACCATGAACTCATCATTGGGGAAAACTGATCCTTAATCCAACATCCAACTTCCTAGTATTCTTAAATCCATCCAATTGTACTGTCTTCCTTCCTTCTATTGGCACCACTAGGACATGATTTCTCAGACTCATCATCGAATTCCATTGATCCATATTTCCAACATCATACCTCCCTTATATCCAATAGTAATTCATCTCTTCATCCTCGGGGAAGTATCCCACATACCGAGATAAAAAAAACTTATACTTATGAAGTCCATAGTCCACTTCATGGAACATCATTATCCTTTCCAGGGTCAAGCGTCCTTACAGGGGAATATTGGCCATCTCTGCATGGCACTTCTTCAACTGGGAAAGGTGAAACACATCATGAACTCATGACAGTCCTTCGGGTGACTCCAGCTTGTTGGCCACTTCTCCCATACGCTCCAAAACTCAGTATGGTCCTACAAATCTCGGGGCTAACTTTCCCTTAACTCCAATAGTTTAACTCCTCGCAGAGGGAACACACGAAGACATGCTCCGTCTCCAATTTCATAGACTACCTCCTTTACATCCAATAATACTCCATACCCTCATATTCTTGGGGTATCCAACATATCAAGATAAAACTCATACTTATTTTGTTCGAAATCCACTTCGTGGAATATCATTACCTTTTTCCAAGGGTCAAGTTTCGTCACAGGGTACTACCACCCTTAAGATGCACAATCTTCCGTAGACCATATTTCTCATATCCTCGAAAATGGTCAAAATCTTTCTTCATAGAGTAACAACTCATAGAGTAAAATGGGGTATCTGCTGTACGACTCATGTTCGACCTTTCGGTCTCTTGTGTTCCGAGGCCATGTCTGTACATGCTAGGCTCGTCAAGTCAACCTAAGTGTATTGCGTGTGTAAATCTGGCTTACACCCGTTGTATGCGAATGTTAGAACCTATCACACCCGATCATCACGTGGTGCTTCGGAACAACGTACCTTCGCAACGGTGCACAGTTAGGGGGAACACTTTCTTGAAATTTTAGCGAGGGATCATCTTATTTATGCTACCGTCGTTCTAAGCAAATAAGATGTAAAACATGATAAACATCACATGCAATCAAATAGTGACATGATATGGCCAATATCATTTTGCTCCTTTTGATCTCCATCTTGGGGCGCCATGTTCATCATCGTCACCGGCATGACACCATGATCTCCATCATCGTGTCTTCATGAAGTTGTCTCGCCAACCATTACTTCTACTACTATGGCTAAGGTTAGCAATAAAGTAAAGTAATTACATGACGTTTCAGTTGACACGCAGGTAATAAATACATTAAGACAACTCCTATGGCTCCTGCCGGTTGTCATACTCATCGACATGCAAGTCGTGATTCCTATTACAAGAACATGATCAATCTCATACATCACATATATCATTCATCACATTCTTCTGGCCATATCACATCACATGACACATGCTGCAAAAACAAGTTAGACGTCCTCTAATTGTTGTTGCAAATTTTTACGTGGCTGCTATAGGTTTCTAGCAAGAATGTTTCTTACCTACGCCAAAACCACAACGTGATATGCCAATTTCTATTTACCCTTCATAAGGACCCTTTTCATCGAATCCGATCCGACTAAAGTGGGAGAGACAGACACCCGCTAGCCACCTTATGCAAGTAGTGCATGTCAGTCGGTGGAACCTGTCTCACGTAAGCGTACGTGTATGGTCGGTCCGGGCCGCTTCATCCCACGATGCCGCCGAATCAAGATAAGACTAGTAACGGCAAGTAAATTGACAAAATCGACGCCCACAACAACTTGTGTTCTACTCGTGCATAGAAACTACGCATAGACCTAGCTCATGATGCCACTGTTGGGGATCGTTGCAGAAATTAAAAAAAAATCTACGCATCACCAAGATCAATCTATGGATTTTACTAGCAACGAGAGGGGAGTGCATCTTCATACCTTTGAAGATCGCGAGACGGAAGCGTTGCAAGAACGCGGATGAGGGAGTCGTACTCGTAGCAATTCAGATCGCGGTGGATTCCGATCCTAGCGCCGAACAACGGCACCTCCGCATTCAACACACGTGCAGCTCGGTGACGTCTCCCGCACCTTGATCCAGCAAGGAGGAGGGAGAGGTTGAGGAAGAGGGCTCCAACAGCAGCACGACGGCGTGGTGGTGATGGAGTGGCAGTTCTCTGGCAGGGCTTCGCCAAGCTCACGCGGAGGAGGAGAGGTGTTGGGGAGGGGAGGGGCTGTGCCTTGGATGTGGTGCTGCAGCCCTCCCTCCACCCCTCTATTTATAGGGAGAAGGGGGAAGGGGGCCGGCCCCTGTAGATGAGATCTAGAGGGGGGGCGGCGGCCAAGGGGGGAGGGGGCTTGCCCCCCAAGCAAGGGGGGCGCCCCCTTTAGGGTTCCCCCCAACCCTAGGCGCATGGGCCCTAAGGGGGGATGGCGCCCAGCCCACTTAGCGGCTGGTTCCCTTTCACCTACAGCCCATAAGGCCCTCCGGGGCAGGTGGACCCTCCCGGCAGACCCCCGGAACCCCTCCGATGGTCCCGGTACAATACCGGTATACCCCCGAATATTTCCGGTGACCGTATGATGACTTCCCATATATAAATCTTCACCTCCGGACCATTCCGGAACTCATCGTGACGTCCGGGATCTCATCCGGGACTCCGAAAAACATTTGGTAACCACATACAAATCTTCCTTATAACCCTAGCGTCATCGAACCTTAAGTGTGTAGACCCTATGGGTTCGGGAATCATGCAGACATGACCGAGACCGCTCTCTAGCCAATAACCAACAGCGGGATCTGGATACCCATGTTGGCTCCCACATGTTCCACGATGATCTCATCGGATGAACCATGATGTCGAGGATTCAAGCAATCCCGTATACAATTCCCTTTGTCAATCGGTACGTTACTTGCCCGAGATTCTATCATCAGTATCCCAATACCTCGTTCAATCTCGTTACCGGCAAGTCACTTTACTCGTTCCATAATGCATGATCCCATGACTAACTACTTAGTCACATTGAGCTCATTATGATGATGCATTACCGAGTGGGCCCAGAGATACCTCTCCATCATACGGAGTGACAAATCCCAGTCTCGATCAGTGCCAACCCAACAGACACTTTCAGAGATACCTGCAGTGCTCCTTTATAGCCACCCAGTTACGTTGTGACGTTTGGTACACCCAAAGCATTCCTACGGTATCCGGGAGTTGCACGATCTCATGGTCTAAGGAAATGATACTTGACATTAGAAAAGCTTTAGCAAACGAACTACACGATCTAGTGCTATGCTTAGGATTGGGTCTTGTCCATCACATCATTCTCCTAATGATGTGATCCCGTTATCAATGACATCCAATGTCCATGGTCAGGAAACCGTAACCATATATTGATCAACGAGCTAGTCAACTAGAGGCTTACTAGGGACATGTTATGGTCTATGTGTTCACACATGTATTACGATTTCCGGATAGCACAATTATAGCATGAACAATAGACAATTATCATGAACAAGGAAATATAATAATAACCATTTTATTATTGCCTCTAGGGCATATTTCCAACATTAGGCCGCTGCCAAACGGGGCCCAGCCCCCAGAACGTTTTATTAAGAAAAAGAGAATTAAATAAATAAATAAATAAAAATATTAATTAATTAAATTAATTGTGTTTTATTAATCTAATAACTAATTAACCTAATTAACTATTGTTAATTAACTTAACTAATCTGTTAACTAAACTAATTAACCTGGTTAGTTAGTTAACAGTCAATGACATGCGGGACCCACACATCAGCGACCCAGTCAACACCTCTGTTGACTGCTGACGTCATGCTGGCGTCGTGCTGATGCAATAATGCTATTTTCGAATTAATTTAATAATAATAATTTAAAATTTGATTAAGTCTTTTCAAATTAATATAGAATAAACCGTAGCTCGGATGAAAATATTGTGTACATTAAAGTTGCTCAGAATGACGAGACGATTTCGAATACGCAGCCCGTTCGTCTGCTACACATCCCTAGCATAGCAAACACGCAACTATCTCCCTCCGGTTCATCTGTCCGAAAACGCGAAACACCGGGAATACTTTCCCGGATGTTTCCCCCCTTCGCCGGTATCACCTACTACCGCGTTAGGGCACACCTAGCACCGTTCATTGTTGTGTCAAGCATATGTTTGCTTTTATATTTATTGTTTCTTCCCCCTCTTCTCTCGCTAGACACCGAGACCGACGCCGCTGCTACCCAGTATGACTACGGTGTTGACCACCCCTCCGTCTCGGCTGAGCTTCCAGGAAAGCCCCCCCTTGATCACCAGATATCGCCTATTCTTCTCTCTACTGCTTGCATTAGAGTACTGTAGCATGTTACTGCTTTCCGTTAATCCTATCCTGATGCATAGCCTATCCTTGCTACTATTGTTGTTACCTTTACCTGCAATCCTACATGCTTAGTATAGGATGCAAGTATTCCATCAGTGGCCCTACACTCTTGTCCGCCTGCCATGCTATACTACTGGGCTGTGATCACTTTGGGAGGTGATCACAGGCATATGCTATATACTTTATACTGTTACATTACTTATTATACTGTTCGGAGATGGGGGCTGAAGGGGCAGGTGGCTCCATCTCGGTAGAGGTGGGCCTGGGTTCCCGATGGCCCCCGACTGTTACTTTCTGGCGGAGCGACAGGCAGGTTGAGACCACCTAGGAGAGAGGTGGGCCTGGCCCTGGTCGGCGTTCGCGGATACTTAACACGCTTAGAGATCTTGGTATTTGATCTGAGTCTGGCCACTGGCCTATACGCACTAACCAGCTACGCGGGAACAGTTATGGGCACTCGACGTCATGGTATCAGTCGAAGCCTTCGTGACGTTAGCGACTGAGCGACGCGCGCCGGGTTGGACCATGTAACGCAACTTCCTTTGAATTGGAGGTTGCTAGGTCTGCTCTCTGGCCGTCCACGCAACGTGCAGGTGTGCAATGGGCGATGGGCCCAGACCCCTGCGCGCATAGGATTTAGACCGGCGTGCTGACCTCTCTGTTGTTCCTAGATGGGGTTGCGACGTGTTGATCTTCCGAGGCCGGGCATGACCCCGGAAAGTGTGTCCGGCCAAATGGGATCGAGCGTGTTGGGTAATGTGGTGCACCCCTGCAGGGAAGTTTATCTATTCGAATAGCCGTGATCTTCGGTAACAGGACGACTTGGAGTTGTACCTTGACCTTATGACAACTAGAACCGGATACTTAATAAAACACACCCTTCCAAGTGCCAGATATAACTCGGTGATCGCTCTCACACAGGGCGACGAGGAGTGGATCGCCGGGTAGGATTATGCTATGCGATGCTACTTGGTGAACTTACCATCTACTCTCTTCTACATGCTGCACGATGGAGGCTGCCTGAAGCGTAGTCTTCGACAGGACTAGCTATCCCCCTCTTATTCTGTCATTTTGTAGTTCAGTCCATCGATATTGCCTCTTTACACATATACCCATGCATATGTAGTGTAGATCCTTGCTTGCGAGTACTTTGGATGAGTACTCATGGTTGCTTTTCTCCCTCTTTTCCCCCTTTCCCTTCTACCTGGTTGTCGCAACCAGATGCTGGAGCCCAGGAGCTAGACGCCACCATCGACGACGACCCCTACTACACCGAGGGTGCCTACTACTAAGTTCAGGCCGCCGACGACCAGGAGTAGTTTAGGAGGATCCCAGGCAGGAGGCTTGCGCCTCTTTCGATCTGTATCCCAGTTTGTGCTAGCCTTCTTAAGGCAAACTTGTTTAACTTATGTTTGTACTCAGATATTGTTGCTTCCGCTGACTCGTCTATGATCGAGCACTTGTATTCAAGCCCTCGAGGCCCCTGGCTTGTATTATGATGCTTGTATGACTTATTTTATTTTTAGAGTTGTGTTGTGATATCTTCCCGTGAGTCCCTGATCTTGATCGTACATGTTTGTGTGTATGATTAGTGTATGATTGAATCGGGGGCGTCACATCTACGTGATGCACGTTTGTTTGGTAACCTTGGGAAGTGCACCTTCTGCACCGACCGAGTATCTTTTCTTGGCTATGTTGTTACTCCACAGGGAATTGAAGTTGATAAAGCCAAGATTGAAGCTATTGAGAGTTGGCCGCGACCCAAAACGGTCACACAAGTGAGGAGTTTCCTTGGCCTCGATGGTTTCTATAGGCGTTTCGTGAGAGATTTCAGCACCATTGATGCACCTCTCAACGAGCTTACAAAGAAGGATGTACCTTTTGTTTGGGGTACCGCACAGGAAGAAGCCTTCACGGTATTGAAAGATAAGTTGACACATGCTCCTTTACTCCAACTTCCTGATTTTAATAAGACTTTTGAGCTTGAATGTGATGCTAGTGGAATTGGGTTAGGAGGTGTGTTATTACAAGATGGCAAACCTGTTGCATACTTTTCTGAAAAATTGAGTGGGCCTAGTCTGAATTATTCTACTTATGATAAAGAATTATATGCTCTTGTTCGGACTTTAGAAACATGGCAACATTATTTATGGCCCAAAGAATTTGTTATACATTCTGATCATGAATCTTTGAAACATATTAAAAGTCAAGCTAAACTGAATCGCAGACATGCTAAATGGGTTGAATTCATTGAGACTTTCCCTTATGTCATTAAACACAAGAAGGGTAAAGAAAATGTTATTGCTGATGCATTGTCTCGTCGCTATACTATGCTTTCACAACTTGACTTCAAAATATTTGGTTTGGAGACCATCAAAGATCAATATGTGCATGATGCTGATTTTAAAGATGTAATGCAGAATTGTAAAGAAGGAAGAACGTGGAACAAGTTCATCATTAATGATGGATTTGTGTTTCGTGCTAACAAGCTATGCATTCCAGCTAGCTCCGTTCGTCTTTTGTTGTTGCACGAGGCGCATGGAGGAGGATTAATGGGACATTGTGGCGTGAAGAAGACGGAGGACGTACTTGCTACACATTTCTTTTGGCCAAACATGAGACGGGATGTTGAGCGTTTTGTTGCTCGCTGCACTATATGCCTTTGCCTGTACCTATGTTCCTTGGGAGGATATATCTATGGACTTTGTTTTAGGTTTACCTCGCACAAAGAATGGGAGGGATAGCATATTTGTTGTCGTGGATAGATTCTCGAAAATGGCACACTTTATACCATTTCATAAAAGCGATGATGCTGTTAATGTTGCTGATTTGTTCTTTCGTGAAATTATTCGCTTGCATGGTGTGCCAAATACTATTGTTTCAGATCGTGATACTAAATTTCTTAGCCACTTTTGGAGATGTTTATGGGCTAAGTTGGGGACTAAACTGCTTTTTAGTACTACTTGTCACCCCCAAACTGATGGTCAAATTGAAGTAGTCAATACAACAATTTCTACTATGCTTAGGGTTGTTTTGAAGAATAATAAGAAAATGTGGAAAGAATGCTTGCCTTATATTGAATTTGCTTATAATCGTTCATTGCATTCTACTACTAAGATGTGCCTTTTGAAATTGTGTATGGTTTCCTACCTCGTGCACCTATTGATTTGTTGCCTCTTCCATCTTTGGAGAAGGTTAATTTTGATGCTAAAGAATGTGTTGAATTGATTTTAAAAATGCATGAGTTAACTAAGGAAAACATTGAGCGTATGAATGCTAAATATAAACTTGCTGGAGATAAGGGTAGAAAACATGTTGTGTTTGCACCTGGAGATCTTGTTTGGTTACATTTGCGTAAGGATAGATTTCTAATTTGCGCAAATCAAAGCTAATGCCACGTGTTGATTGTCCTTTTAAGGTGTTAGAGAAAATAAATGATAATGCATATAAACTTGAGCTGCCTGCAGATTTTGGGGTTAGTCCCACTTTTAACATTGCAGATTTGAAGCCTTATTTGGGAGAGGAAGATGAGCTTTCGTCGAGGACGACTTCATTTCAAGAAGGGGAGGATGATGAGGACATCAATACCATTGTTACACCCACAGCCCCTGCTGTTATACATACTGGACCAATTACTAGAGCTCGCACACGCCAATTGAATTATCAGGTACTTTCGTTTCTTGGTAACGATTCTAATGTTCATGAGAATATGATGCTGCTTAAATTGGATACATTTTTTTTGCTTACAAATGAAGGGCCTAGCTTGGACAAGAAAGATGAACCTTGGAGCAAGTTCAAGCATGGAGATGATGGCATGCGCAAGGGGAACAAGAACGGAGTTACAAGTGATGATTCCAGGACTTTGAAGCCACAATAATGAGTGCATGAAGCCTTGGACAAATATACAAGATGCCACTTCATAAATTTCGTCCAGAGGATATTCTAGGTGTTGCGTCACCTTATTTTTGGGCCAGGCCCATGTAATTTCGAAATACTTGATTATAGGCAGTTTTTAGAGTCCGTATGTGTGGGGAAACAAGAGTTAGGGTTGGTTTCGGACCCCTCCTCCAAGGGCCACGAAATTCCCCCCTCTCTCCTCCATATATACAGCCTTAGGGCATCGTTTAGACTTTGGGTTTTGTTTAGATTAAAGTTCGCCATAGCTGCAACTTCGCGTACTTCGTTTGTGTTCAACGACCAGACAAAGGCGTCACAGAACCCCACCTTGATCAATAAAGCTTTCCTCTTATATTCGCAATATCCAGATTGCAATCTTAATTTCTTGCTCATTCTTCGTTTGCCTGCAGGAAACTGACCTTCGTGGTCAGGTTGATCGTGCTCCGGTGTGGTCAATAACCTCTCGGAGTTGGTTTAGCGATTGCTAAGGCGCGACGTCCTCGCACGTTCGTAGTCGGATCGTCAAAGTCGACTTCCTCCAAAACGATAGCCGCCATCTCATCGAGAGATGGGACACCTTTGCCTCTATCAGCCTGTGCATCAGAACGATGCATGCGGCCATCTTATTAAAATCCAAACAAAGTCTGCAGTTCAG
Source organism: Aegilops tauschii subsp. strangulata (assembly GCF_002575655.3). Lineage (NCBI taxonomy): Eukaryota > Viridiplantae > Streptophyta > Magnoliopsida > Poales > Poaceae > Aegilops > Aegilops tauschii. Next base: position 398,750,902 of record NC_053035.3, read on the forward strand.
TATAGCTCGCCGAAGGAGCAAAAATGAAAAAAAAAGGCGAAAATAAAGCCACAACCAGCAACATAAAAAGAGTAGATGGCTAAGTTTTCAAAGAAATGTGGAGGTATTTATTAAAACGGACCTTTGAAAAGATCAGGTTCTATACTTGTCCTGAGAAAAATGGAAAAACTCACAATTGTGAATAATGCTTTTGAACTTTTCCCTTTATTTACATCTTTTTAGGGCATTTCTAACCGTTCCCACATCCGGGCGTAACAAAGTAAATTTAACTTTTTTTCTTCTCTAAACCGCACCTAGCCGATCCTTTATAAACGTTAGTGGAGTAAATTTTTTACTCCATCCCTATTCATCTCCTTATATTTACTCTGGCTTGCGGCGGCCGAGTAAAATTATTGCCCTCTTTCTTCCTCTCCTCCGCCTCCTCTTATCCCCATCGCCCTACCACCGGCGCGTCCCCTGCCCCGATCCGTCGCCCCCTCTCATCCCGATGGCCAGACAGGGTGGCCGCCGGTCCCCTCTGCCGACCCGTAGCGCGGATCCACGCCGCCATGCATGTGGGTCGTCGCCCATGGCAAATTCCTCGAGCCGCCGCCTCTGGGCCGATCCGCTCGCCGCCACGCCCATCACCCGATTTGAAGACTTCCCGGACCTCCCTCTGCCGCAGCCGCCGAGAAGGACCTACCTCGGTGTCCGGCAACGGTCGTGGGGGATGTGGGTGGCCGAAATCACCAACCACGAGACCCACAAGCGGAAGTGGGTCGGCTCCTTCCATACAGCCGAGCTCCCGGCCATGGAATACGACCGATGGCAAAGTCCCGTTACACGGCCGTGACGCGAGGGTCAATTTCCCCTTCAGAACGGCTCCGGTCCACCTCGTCCCCCGGAGCCGGGGGTGGTGACCGCTCGGATGGCGCGGGAGGACCGGGAGGTGAGGGAGCGCCTCGAGGTCGAGGCCGCCGACAAGGCCTACATGGATGAGCTCGGCCAGCAGTACCCGGAGGTAGTGGAGGCGGAGCGGGCGATCTTCGCCGTCAATGACGGCGAAGTCATCATCATCTCCGACGACGAGGGCGGCGGCGACGAGATCGACGTCGAGGAGTGGCGAAGGGTCTTTCCTGACGACGTCGACACCGGGCCGGACCCAGCTCTCACCGAGGGTGACCTCACCCCGAAGGATTGGCTCGACCTCCACTTCAGCCGAAATTACTTTAAGTTTAGTTTTAGTTTAGATGTGTGTTTAATGTTCGGTTGCGAGGACTTTATGTGTTGAACTTATGTTTAAATGTGTCATCTTTCGTTTAAATTTGATTGAATTTGTGCAAATTTAGGTTTACTCTGCTAACTTTAGGGGATCGGCTAGGTCAGTGGAGTTTTAGTGGAGTGTGTGTGTGTGTCTATATATATAAAGTATATATATATATAGGTAAAATGTTTGGTGCACCTAGGTGCCTGGGCACCTAGCTGGATTTTCATTAATACCTCGTGGATTCAAACCCATTAAATTTTGCATGCAAGATTTTCCATATGTGATACTAGCACGCATGCATTTGTTTCCAAACAATACATGCATCCATAACTTCCGTTCCATGCATGATCGTCCTTTGAATCTTTTAAAAATAAAAATACATACCATAATAGAAACGACATGCTTGATATACCCAAGGTACGATAGATGAAAATGATATACCAAAGAAATATACATCCCAAAAATGATATACCCGAGGTATGATAAAGAGAAATGATATACCTAAGAAATATTTCTCCCAAAAATTATGTACACCAAGATGATAATTAAGGTGTGACATACTCAAAAATTACATAGCCAAAATTGATATACCCAAGAAATATTTGTGAGTATGGAACGGTCATTCCACTTCATATGTAGGTTCGTACCCATGACATTATACGTGTGTTTATGATACTTGCGCACTTCCACATGGACATTATATTCTATCCCAGCATAATAATGGAAAATATATCCTAATTATTGTATAGGCATATTTTTTGTATGATATATTTATCATAGATATCACATACTCTCCACTATATATAAAGAACTGATGGAGATACACGATATGTTGGGCTCGATGAAAAAACATATACCCACATACGTATGGTCTCGTATTGTGGGTATATGATACCTTATAATTTTCTTAAAAGTCTTAAACATATGTGGGCATATTATACCTTCTAATTTCTGAAAACATTTACATTGAGTCTCAAATTTCCGTATGGACGTTATATTCTATCCCCACACAAAAATTATGTTATATCCTAATTACTAGATAGCCATTTTTTGTATGATATATTTATCTTACGTATCACATACTCTCCACTATGTATAAAGAACTGATGGGTATGTCATTTTTTATATTGTGTGTTGTTAATTTCTAGGTATGTCGATAGTTTTGCTAGTTTTCTGGTTATACCAATCTTTATATATTTTAAATATAACAACTTTTTATTTTTGCGCTATATGATTGCTACGTGTGTCACATAAAATGGGTATATATTTTATGGAATATGGTTTATGGGTATATCACAGTTATTTACTTTTATAATGTAAAATGCATTGGATATGACATACCCACAATATTTAAAATTATTTGTGGGTATTCGATTCCTTGGCATGCTTTTCTAATGTGAAAAAAGAATGCATTGCATTTTTGCACAATAGTTTTGTAATAGGTATCGGATAATAAAAGCGGGGAAATGTTACAGCCACAATACAACAGTGGGTATGTGAAATTTATGGATATGCTTGAGATTTTTGGTCTAATATGTGAACTACGAACCCGCAAAAAAGTGAACTACGAATTATTCTCCTTGAACACATTAATACCATTTGTTTAAATTCGGTAACATTGGAAAATATGTCCCACATAATAATACCATATACCTCCTATTATTATACGCATGAAAAATATCTCCATATACCTAAGAACATGAATATATACAAATCAAGAGGCATTTATTTCTGATTTCTCTCTCTCTCTCTCCTATTTCTATTAATGACTCCAAATATGCAATGTTAACATGCATGCCATTCTCTTTCCTTTTTTCTACTACAGAATAATTCCCATGCGTGGTGCACATGAGCCTTATTTATGGTATCCAATTAGCGATTAATGCGTTAATACAGATAACCGTTGGAATAGCACACATCTAAATGCAATCGAGTGGTGGAAAATCAAGGAGCTTGGGCACCTAGGTGTCCCAAACTGCCGTCCTATAAACAGTATTCTGATCACGGGATCAGAATAATATTCTGATCACAACCTGAACTGCCTGAGTAACGCGTCTGAACTTCCCTCTGTACGAACCCGGCCTTCGGGCTATCTTCGCAACCGTGGCTTCCCCCGTGAATTATTCTTGTTAGTCGTGTTCTATATGATGTTAGTGTAATCTAGGAACGTTTTTAGCAACTAAATACCGATTTTAAATAGGAATCTCCCTCGTTGGCGGATTTTGCTCTCGAGTCGTGATGAAATTGCATTTTTTTTTTAAATTTTACTGCCTGAGTTGTTCGACCTGAACTTCTCCCAGTGCTAGGTTGAACTTCCGCCAACATTGCCCAGACGGGGCTTGCGATATACCGTTGGAAAGCTATGGACACCAGTATCATGACCCAAGTTAATTTTTTGGCAAAATGTAAGCGGTTTAAGAGCAGTTTTGATAACCGTTTTTTTCCTTATACAAAAAACGTGAATCGTATTTTCGATCGCATTTTTAAACCGTCTATCGGAATGAGGCAAATAATACGGCGTTGGAAAGCTGCTGCAAAACCGCTCCTTCCATATGTTGAAAGTTTTCTCTATTTCCCTATGGATAAAGAGTAATTTGGAAAATCGTAGAATTTCGCAAACGGAACACCCGAGTTCGTATTTTCGATGACATTTCTAAACGGCAAATCCAATTGAGGCAAATAATATGGCGTTGGAAAGCTTATAAAATGCGCTACTTTTTCATGTTAAAAGTTTTTTCTAATTTTCAACGATTTAAAAGTAATGTAGAAAACGATACAAGTTCTATCGAGTTCGTATTTTCGAGCTAATTTTTAACCGTACGTCCGAATACAGCAAATGATATGGCGTTGGAAAGCTTGAACAAATGCGAAACCTTTTTGTATATATTGTTTCTCCCAATTCCCTACGGTTTTAAGTCAATTTTCAAAATGGCTAAAAACGTATTTTCCTCATAATTTATACAAACTTTATCGGAATGAGGCAAATAATATACCGCTGAAAAGCTACGGAAAATGTGAAACTTTTCCATGTTGTTGGTTTTCTCTGATTCCTAGCCGCTTTCATGTAATTTCGAAAACGGCGAGATCATTCGTTCTGTCTTTATCGCGAAACAGATTCTTCGAAAATGCACCGCGTGAAGAACCTGAACTTCTCGGCACGTGTACCTGAACTTCACTCTGTTTTTCACGTGATTTTTTTGCTCGTAGCTCTGCATCCACTGCTCGTAGCTCTCCATCCACTCACCGGAATTAAGCAAGTAATATACCGGTGGAAAGTTGCTGTAAGCACACAACTTTCCCGTGTTGATCGTTTTTTCATAGTCGCGATGATTTTAAAAGTTTTTCATCTAAAATAAATTCAGCATGGTAGTTGAACTTCGTTCTGTTTTCACGTTGAACTTCTGTGACGTATTTTCATTTGTAATTTTCTAATCCATTCGTCAGTGTTGCACAAATGATATTCCTTTTGTACAAAACTCTCTCACAATAATTTTTTTTTACCTTTCTTCGACCGAGGACTTGAACTTATAAAAAACAAAATTTTAGTCTTTGCCTTTTTATTCTTTTTAATACAAAATACACACCGTGTAGACGTGAACTTATGCCAGTTATCAATCTGAACTTCTATCGGTTGTGTGAAAATATCTGAGTTTTTTATAAATATTAATCTGATTTTCTTAATCTTTTTTTATGAATTCCGAAGTGCTCTATTTTTAAAAGTTGAACTTCTTGTTATTTTATTTTTGAACTTCTTGTTTCCAAATCTTTAATAACGAGGGAAATGCGAGTTTTCTATAATCATCGAACTTCTCCATCTTTTTAATATGGACTTCCTGGTTTTTTTTTCTTAATCTATTTTATGAAATTTTGAAGCGCTCTATTTTTAAAGTTGAACTTCTTGTTATTTAATTTTTGAACTTCTTATTTCCATTCTTTAATAATGAGGAAAATCTGAGTTTTTTATAATCATCGAACTTCTCCATCTTTTTAAATTGAACTTCCTGGTTTTTTTTTAATCTTTTTTATGAAATTTTTAAAACGTTCTATTTTTAAAAAGTTGAAATTCTTGTTATTTTATTTTTGAACTTCTCGTTTCCATTCTTTAATAACGAGGAAAATCTGAGTTTTCTATAATCATCGAACAAGTCCATCTATTTAATATGGACTTCTTGGTTTATTTTTTTCTTAATCTTTTTTTTTTGAAATTTTTTAAACGCTCTATTTTTAAAAAGTTGAACTTCTCGTTATTTTATTTTTTAACTTCTTATTTCCATTCTTTAATAACGAGGAAAATCTGAGTTTTCTATAATCATCGAACTTCTCCATCTATTTAATATGGACTTCTTGGTTTATTTTTTTCTTAATCTTTTTTTTTTGAAATTTTTTAAACGCTCTATTTTTAAAAAGTTGAACTTCTCGTTATTTTATTTTTGAACTTCTTATTTCCATTCTTTAATAACGAGGAAAATCTGAGTTTTCTATAATAATCGAACTTCTCCATCTTTTTAATATGGACTTCTTGGTTTATTTTTTAATCTTTTTTACGAAATTTTGAAGCGCTCTATGTTTAAAAGTTAAACTTATTTTTATTTGAATTAACATTTTTTATGTGACGCCTTTTGATTTCTTCATGAATTACAAAAATTGCACTACTGTGTTATTTGAATTTGAACTTCTTAGTTCATTTTTTTATTAATGGGGAATTTTGAGTTTTGTAATCGCTTCATTACTTATATTTGCTTAGTTATTTAAAGTTGAACTTCTAGGTCTTCCTAGAATCGGAGAAAATCTATTTTTAATCCACAAGTTGAACTTCTCTGTTATTTTAATTTGAAGTTCTTTGTTTTATTCTTCAAAAGAAAAAAACAATTTTTAAATAAACTTCAAACTTTAAAAAAATGACATTCGTTTATTTTATTTTTCCTAGAAACGGGAGGAATTTGAGATTTTCGTATACATCGGAGTACTCTGTTTGTTGAATGAACATTTTTCGGTTTCATTATATTACTTTTTACTCTTCTGATCTTGTGGTGTTGGCTTACACTCACACAGAAAACACATTTTTCACATATGAGTTTTGCATACAAACATTTCTTTTATAAGATATTTTTAAGTTCGGTTTTTTTTATGTATGAACTTCTGATTTATTAAAAAAAAGCATACCCATAGCATGAGCACACCATTCACGACCACCACAGGCACGCACACACAACCATCTTATAAAAGAAATTGGTGGCGACACACTGTCGGCTTCCCAAGTTTACTAAATTGGTTCCATTTATCTAAAAATGAGGTTTAGTGGCGATTTTCCTTCTCTGTTGGTACTAGCAGGACTTCACACATTCACCAAACATGCTAGTTACTAGAGAGAAAACCATGCATGCGTAGGGAGCAGTGTGTGGGTACCGCTACCGGCGTGACATTGCGGACCTCGGCCTTACACAACTCGTACTTTTTCGCTTGCTTGTACATCTTGCATGCATCTGAGAACAAAACTGGGTTGCAAACATATGTTATTTCTTTTGCCGAATTTTCTATGTGCTTCACAAGACAACATCGTGTCCAACCGTGATGAAACCCCAGATCAGGATAGAGAGTCCTTGCTCTACTCTCACGCTCGATGGCAAGGGTAACTAAGAGCAGCAGCCGCGCGAAGGTTCAGGGCCCGTCGTTGGCACGCAAGGCCCGGCCGTTGCTCGGGTTGTACACGACAGCCCATCGGCAGATGGCACGCATCAGCAACGCCTAATGATGTAGGACACCGCTGGCACCCCCTGAAGGTCGGGTAGGCAACCCATGAAGGTCAAGTATAATGATGTAGGACACCTCTGGCACCCCATGAAGGTCGGGTAGGCAACCCATGAAGGTCAGGTATTGGGATGGTGCGGAGCCACGTCGGCGGCGTGCAGTTGGCCAGATTCGTGGAGGAGCAGGGCTCCGGCCGATGTAGCCGACGGCAACTACACCACTGGTACTTTCCTTCTGCAAACTTTCAGCATTCTCATGTTACTTGAACCTCTAAAATTATACTTATTGAACTTCATGTGGTTTTTGCAAAGAACTCGCCGGTATTTTTGTTTGTTGAATTTCGTTTTTGGTTTCCAAGGCTTTTTAAACATACGAACTTTACTGTGTTTTCAATGGATTTTGGATTACAACAAGCACCTATGGAGCATCCGCACTTGCACAACAAATTTGACTCTAAGTGCTATATATTTTGTGCAGTATAAAATACATATAACATGGTGCCAAACTGCAGAAAAAGACCAAATCCAAACTGCTCCCATATACTGTACCAAGCTGAACCTCAAGCATGTTACCTCAAGTACGGCCAAACATCAAGACCAGAAGCATTATACCACTACTGAACCTATACGGCCGACTAGCATTAGTATTTTTGAACTGCCCGTGATGGAGCACCTGGCCGTCAACAGCATTACGGGCTGCAGCTTGGCACTGCGCCCTCAGCCCGGAACAACTTGTAGGCAAACTTTTCTGCCTTGTTGAACACAATGTAAGTGAAGGAAAAAAATCACCTAATAACTGGGACAAAATGCATCGTACAAGTGCAGAATAAAAGTTAAGAAGAAACTAGTCTCCTTTTGCTCACATGGGCGGAGTAGCACGGCCTGAGGTGGCGAAGTTGAACAGCCTGTGCGCTGCTCATCTGTTCTCTTCGTGGTGAGTGATTTTTAAACTCCTTCGGTAGTCGTACATGACCTTCTCGCAAAGCAATATGTTCATAACATGAAAAACATCTCGCATGCACCAATAAACAAAAAGGAGAACAAAATTACTGTCAGTGAATCACCTCACAATTAAATCAAGTCTGATGCTCATACATAAAGAAACAATCAAGAATTTTAGTGTGTGCGGCAAAGCGATGCTTTTTTTACCCCACTAGGTGTTACCTAGCTAAAACCTAAATGATCTTATCCTTCTGTGCAACGAACATGCAATCTCCAACTCACCATTTTTCTTCTTCCGTCTTCTTCCTTGTGTGCCCAAATCCCAAGTTCTACCACCGATAGCAACTTAGTTTGTAAAATAAAATAAAATAAAACGTCAGCAGTTTGGCCTTCAGAACGGATTTGGCTGCAGTGCACTGAAAAAGCAATCTGAATGTACTAAAAATATATCTCCGAACCTTGATTCCCCATTACCTCTGAACTGCATTCCGCCTAAAAACTATCATGCGAATTGCTTCTGCAGAATAGGACGAGCTGGTTCGTCATGGTGGTGACTGAAACACAAGGCTTTACAGAAGCACACAAGAAGAATTAGCATTTCACGGCGTTGTTGCATTTTGGAGAAGAAAACTCTTTTTTCCAACATTGAAGGACCTGTGATACTGAACGAACATATCACTACATCCAACTTTTTTGCACCTGCAAATATGTCTGAACTTCAGACAAGAAAGTCACTTAGAAACAATACAGAAACTGGGCATAGTACAGCCGCATGGAACAACAGGTAAGCGAGATGGAGAGAGGATGGACCTTGCAGGCGTCGATGTGCTGGGCAGCCACATGCCACAAAGACCGGGCAGGTGGTGGTCCTGGTAGTAGCCGAGACGGGTGGAGGAACTTGGTCGCGCGGGTTGGCGGGTTGGATTGGAATCCAGGCGACACGGTGGACCGCGTTGGCCGGCGAGGTTGAACTGAGCGACAGGGGAGGGGCTGGCCGGTCCTGCGGAGTGCGGTGGTGGTGCGGCGGCGGACGGGCCTCGCGCGGCGGCGGGAAGATGTCGCCCAACGGTGACGGGATCTCGCGCGGCGGCGGGAAGATGTCGCCCAACGGCGCGATCCCGCGCGGCAGCGCGGCGGTGGTAGGTGGCCGGAGTTAAGTGGAGGCGGGAAGCACGCCGGAGCCGTGGGGAAGCGGCGGGAGGCGCCAGTCGTGAGAGGCGCGCCGGAGCCAGGTAGGCGGCGGCGGGAGGTTGGTCGGGGAGGTTGTGGGAGGATGCGGGGGGCCGGGGGAGTGGGTATGATGGGCGCCGAGGGATTTTTTTCTTTTACTGGAAGTTCGGGTGGGCTGCCTTTTTTCAGATCCAGGAACATCTCCGCGCGCCCCATATATATACTCCATTAACTTTTATGGGATCGGCTAGAAATGCCTTTAAAGGGAACCAAAACCTCACGGCCTAGGTATGTACACAATCATTCTTTTATACAATCATTCTCTATTTACAGCTTATAGATGGTACTTTATCTTTTCCTTACCCTAATCCGTATTAAAGTTGAGCATCATATTATCTAAAAGAGAGGTCTTCTAAATTACTTCCTCTGTTTTAAAATAAGTGAACTAAAATTACAACACCTATTTTGGAACGGAGGGAGTAACAAATATCATGTTCTTTGATTGGAATCATGCAGATTTTATTTAGTACTTGAACCGATAAATATTTAAACCAGGTCTACTTGTGTTGAAAACCCATGGGCTTGCTTGGAAGAACCATATTGATTCATTAACTGAAGCCTTTTACATCATAATAGCTTGGAGACCTAGCTTGGAGCCCCGGGTTTACTTTCAAAAACAAAAAAGTAACGCTAGGTTCGAGGTTTTTTCTTCATATCTGCATTTTATCTCTTCCAAGAATATAAGAGATTAGTTAATAACAAAAAGAATGCGAGAAATTAGGTAATTGGAACTTTTCACTTCACATTTGCATTTTTGCCTCTTCCAAGTTGCAACAACCTGAGAGATTAGATAATTGAAAGATGGACGAGAACTTGGTGCTCTCGGGTACCCACGCACCATATATGCGCAAAAAAAATTAGTAATTCAAAAAAAGTTCAAAAAATTCTAAATCTTGTTTGGAATCAAAGATGATCAGGTATTGTACTCGTATAAAAAGTTTGGAAAAGAAATGATTCCTATTCACTTCAGGGCAAAAAAGACAAGTTTATGACGATAATATAGCGTGTATGGTACTTGTATATAGCATTTTTTGTCAAATCTTCGACCCAGGATGCAATGAAAGTCATTCTCTGACGAATCTTTTTATACGACTACAATACTTAATCATGTTTGTTACCAAAAAAGAATTGGAATTTTTTCAACTTTTTTTGAATTACTATCTTTTTTTGCATATAGGGTGCGCTGGTACCCAGTTTCTCCTTTGCATATAGGGTGAGCTACTTCAAGCACACATTGATGTCGTGCACACCCAAGATTCGTATATAACATGAGACCCCAAGTAACAGTACAGCGGATCAGACAGGTTCTCCATGTAAAAACAGAGAGACTATCCTGCTAAAATCCTCAGAAGAAAAACATCACCTTGTCCCACACACACACCATACCCATCTACCATGCATTTTGTTCAGGTGTACTAGCTTGTTTCCCTTCTGAAGCTGTTGCGATTGGCTTGCTTGGAGCCATCAGCAGCGCCGGTGGGAGACACGAGGTTGCTCAGCGCCCTCACCATCTGGAGCTTGACCTGGCCCCTCTTCGCCGGAGGCCTCTTCTCCTTGGCGAAGCTGCCGGCGCCGCCGCTGATGTACTGGTACTCGTACTCCATCGCCGCCGATCTTCTTCTTGCTCCTCCTCTCTGCTTCTGTGCTGTGTTGTATTGTGTGTGGAGTCCAAATGCTCACTTGAGGAAGGCATTTATAGGCGTGCACCTTGTTCGCTTCTTATCTCATCTGCAGAATGAAATGCCATGGTGACAAATGATTCAGATACTTGCACTTTCTCTCTTCTCCTACCTGTAAGATACACGCTTGTGTCGTAAGATATTTGCGATAAAGTGACAAAGATCTTCGTCGACCACGGTACAGCAAGACCATAGCACAGCTTTCCTCTCGAAGATATTTATATGGAACTTCCTTTTGAAGATATTTATGTGGAACTTGCTAGGCACACCCCTCACTCTACAGGGTCAACTAGCACTTCACATAAAAGCCCTAATTTTCTGGGGAAGAAATAGGAGTGGATTCAGCAGAATTATGGAAGGGAAAGTTGCCTGTTTATCTTGCTTGTGAAGTTTCTTGTTTTAAGCAAGTCGCTTTTCGCTAACAAATGGGTTTATATCAGGCTTCTAGTAGCTTGTTGCTCAACTTGTTGACAAGTTGCACGTGTGGGTGGAACAATCTAGGATGTAGATGCTTGAAGAATCTGCGGGCCATTGATAAGTCAAGAAATCCCCTGATGATCAGCCGTGGAAAAAATCTATCTATATATACCTATATTAATTCTAGACTCCTAAGAAATTCCCACGTTAATTAGATTTTACGAGCCGTTAATCTGATGGGACCGAGTTATTACGTTCAAGATTAACTATCTGTTTTTCTTTCGGTTTACAAAATTATAACGACTCAGATTAAAGGAAGTCTCCATGTGACCAACGACTCCCCCATATACTCCATGTAACCAACGACTCTCCCATATACGGGCAAGTATTTATTATATTATATTATACATATACTAATTCTAGACTCCCAAGAAATTTCCATGTTAATTAGATTTTACGAGCCGTTAATCTAGTGGGACCGAGTTATTACAGTCAAGATTAACTATCTGTTTTTTAGATTAACTATCCGTTTTTCTTTCAGTTTACAAAATTACGACGACTCAGATTAAAGGAAGTCTCCATGTGACCAACGACTCCCCCATATACTCCATGTAACCAGACTCTCCCATATACGGGCAAGTATTTATTATCTTAAACTAGAACAATCTACTAATAGTTTCCTCAGAATAAAAAAATCAAGGCCGATGCTACGCATCATTCGGCTGATCCCCGCGCCGGATCAGCCGCCTCTCCAGCCACTCGATCGGTTCCTCTGAAATCGTCACCAGCCGTGGGATCCACGGAGTCAGCTTTCCTTTGCATGGCTCGAGCCGTGGCTGGTTTGCCGCTGAAGCAGTAGCCTTTTTTCTGCTTTGGCAATCGGGCCCATGGGACCTAGCTTCAGAACCTAGCTAGCTCTTAAAAAAAGGCTAACACGCTGTTGTGCGCAATTCTAGAACAACTTAACCTAGCTAGTTTGCTTTGCATGAATCATTTTCTCTCAGACTTACGGTGTATGGGTGCAGTAGCTTGGTAAAAAATAAAAGAAAATGCTATGCGCCAACCGGTTGGTCTTTTGAACAGCCAGCCGTCACATAGCCGTCTAATTTATTTTTATTTTTTGATAAAAGATACTTCCTCCGTTCCATAATATAAAACGTTTCTTGACACTAGTGTAATATCAAAAAATGTCTTACATTATGGGACGGAGGGAGTAGCTCTCTCTCCGATTTCCATTAAGAGAAATCACCAAGTCTTACAGAAAGAAAAAAGAAGACGCAAAAGCTACTACAACAATCTCCCCGGCGAGCACTGGCTGTTGAGAATGAGGGGGAGCCATCCCCCCCCCCCCCCCCCCCAATTTTTAGCCCCCAAAGCACTACAAGTGCTTTGCAACATGAGTCATGTTACACTCAGGGGTTGCAACATGACTCATGTTGCGCTCGAGGATTTTGTTACAAAGATGTTGCGACTACAACTTGGGAGATGTTGCGACGGCCGCAATGTCGGCGATGTTCACTGCAACATGAGCGATGTTGTGCGAGGACGATCGTAACTTGGGAGATGTTGCAACGGCCGCAATGTTGGTGATATTCACTGCAACATGGGCGATGTTGTGCGACGACGACTGTAACTTGGGAGATGTTGCGACGGCCGCAATGTTGGCGATATTCACTGCAACATGGGCGATGTTGTGCGATGTCGACTGTAACTTGGGAGATGTTGCGACGGCCGCAAAGTTGGCGTTTTTTTGCGGTGGTGAGTGTTTGCAACGCCCGCCCAGTTCCAAACCTCCCCGAGCGCACCATCAGTTGCAAACGGTGAGTGCAACATGACTTGTGTTGCAAACGGTGATCGCAGCTAAATAACTAATGTCAACAACCAATTGAGTGGTTTTCGATCGGTTTGAAACGTCAAGTGTTTCCTTGCGCTATTCCGTGCGGCCGACTTTGCAGCACGACAGTCTGGGTTTTCCGTTGATTGCCTTGCAACGTCAAGCATCCGGCTTGCAGCATTCAACGTCGCGTGATCGACTTTGCAACACAGCAATCCTAGTTTGATGTCGATTGGTCTTGGACCGTCAATGTGTCCACCTTCAGCATGCAGCGCCATGAGGCGGGCTTTGCAACATGACCGTTCGGTTTTACAGGAAAAAAAACGGTGGACGAATGGAACATTTTGTATGCCTTCATCAGTACAAGTAGTCATCCAACTTTGCAACACCACACGTCTAGTTCGTAAATTAGGGGCACCCTCTCGATGTTGTTTATGATCAACAGGGTGTACCCAATTTGGCAACTAATACAAATATACAACTGCTCAATCTTTGTACAATAACAATAACCATGGTGTTAATTCTCTAAATGCTAGTGGTGTCTTGTGGTTACTCCAACTGGCTATGTGGCAGCATATTATATTAGCATGTGGAGCGGCGGTGGAGATCAAAAGAACACATGCATGCAAAAGGAATCTAGCTATGGCAGCAAAGGGGCACACTCGTGTAAAAAGGTCAGGGACCAGCAGATGTAGTTCAAAATGAACACAGACGAAGGGAACCCAGGGGACCAGAGTGCACCCGCGTCAAAATCGTGATTAGAGTAGACGATCTGACGGCCCAGCGCTGCGACGCGTCCGTCAAATCCGACGGCTCGGGAGGAGGCTTACGTAGATAGAAAATCAGTCGGTTGATTCTAAGAGTTTTCCAAAAATCAACTAATAAACCTAGACCATCTTCAAGGCCTTCGTGGTAGCAGCCTATGATATGGCCAGCCGTCAAACCCAGGCACTGCACGGCTGCACCACGCAATAAGAAACTGCTGCTGGCCGCCGTTCCGCTGGTCCTCGCTGCCGCCATCAAGTTCAACAGTCGCGAGCTACGCTGATCGCAGGACGATGTTGCCGCCGAATCCATACGTCGACCTGTTGTTGCATGTACGCATTGTTGCCTGCAGTTTTCAAGTCGCAAGCGCTGCACGGCTGCGCCACGCAATAAGAAACTCCTGCTGGCCGCCGTTCCGCTGGTCCTTGCTGCCGCCATCAAGTTCAACTGTCGCGAGCTACGCTGATCGCAGGACGATGTTGCCGCCGAAGCCATACGTCGACCTGTTGTTGCCCGTACGCATTGTTGCCTGCAGTTTTCAAGTCGCTTCTCCTCTTCTTGCTGCGGGCTGCCATCAAGTTCTACTGTCGTGAGCTACGCTGATCGCAGGACGATGTTGCCGCCGAAGCCATACGTCGACCTGTTGTTGCATGTACGCATTGTTGCCTACAGTTTTCAAGTCGCTTCCGCTCTTCTTGCTGCAGGCTGCCATCAAGTTCTACTGTCGTGAGCTACGCTGATCGCAGGACGATGTTGCCGTCGAAGCCATACGTCGACCTGTTGTTGCCTGTACGCATTGTTCCTTGCAGTTTTGCAGTTTTCAAGTCGCTTCTGCTCTTCTTGCTGTGATGCGTGGGGTGTGTGTGATCTAGCTACCAATTAGAGAAAGAAACAGATCTGAAGTGTAGACAATGCTAGAGAAGCTCACAGCTTGCTTCAGGAGAGTTTGACCCAAAGAAAGAAGGGAATACAACCAATTGGAACGAAGGAGAATTTGTGAGCTTGCCATGGAAGAATGATTCCATGCAGCAAAGGTAAACCCTAACTATATTTAGTCATTAGTTGGATATTATGTAGACAGATTCGAGAGATTTATGCTATCTATTTATCTTGGGATTGGTCGCCTTGCGAGCCTGTAATTTAGTTGTAAAACTGGTATTAAACAGTGCGTAATCTAAAATTAAGCGAATGGTAAAAGTTGTGGGATTCACAATAAATTTTCCTACGGGGCCAATTTTGCTCAACTCTGATTTATGGTTTGCAAGCTGTGACTAAAAATCTAATGCTGCATACCGCTGCAGTTTACAGAAGAACAGAAGTGTATATTCCATCAACCTGGAGTAAGAATTACATTATGTTTCAGAATGAAAGTTGTAAATGTCATGAGCATATCATTTTTTTATATTTAGATAAACATAATAAAATATGCAAAGTTAGTTTGAAAGGATTCGCCGACTCACAAGTTCAGGCCCGCAGTATATTTTTGTGTGACAATCTTCGAATAGTTTCCGAAGTGTCTTTGCCTCACAGGTATGGACAGTTGCAGTGCGAGGATAGCTGCAGCTTTCAGTAAGAACTGATTACTGTTTAGAATATTATCCATCAAATTTGAGGAAGAATTACATTATGTCAGAAGCATGAAGTTGTACATATTTTCATCTTGATATCATGTGTGGAATCATTTGCTATGTTTGGAACTTTGGATAAACATATTAAAGATACAAGGTAATTAGTTCTAAACAGTTCACGACGTTTGCCGAGCGACGAATATGGGGTTGTAGTATATTTTTGGATGACAATCATTGAATAGTTTCTTAAGTGAGTTTGCTCGCAGCAGGTAATGCAGCTTGAGGTTATTCCTTCTGTTGATTGGCTGGGGAGTCCACCTGCTACATGGCATCCATGTACAAGGCCATGTTGACGGTGATGTTGATGGCCGCTTCATTCTACAAGCCGCATACATTGCGAGGGCATGAACTGGCTCAGCCCATTCGAGCAGGAAAACTAGGACCCTCAATTATGCCAACTAACACAAAGGATGCTCGGCATACCGTCGAAAAATATATACCACTTTGACATTGTCTTGGCGCCTAACTCATAGGTGTCGGCTACATCTTCTCTCAAGGAAAAAGAACCGTCCACATCAATTTCATTAACTATGTCATAGAGGCATGCATGTTGAGGTATGTAATCATTTGGAATCCATAAGTGGTGTAGCCGTAGCCTGCCTTTATACGCATTTGCAGCAAAATTAAGTATATGCATTACCTGAATTGTTTGTCAGCTGCTCCACGGGGTGCACATAACAAGTACAAGTTCTTCACTAGAGCGAGGAGACAAAAACACATGATATGCCGGGATGCTGCACCATGGCCAACTCTGGATTACCATTTCAAATATAAGACGGCTGTGAATCAACACGTAATATTGTAGTCAGTAAGATTCTCCTTCCCACTGTATAAAGTTAAAAGAATAGATTCCCAAATGACCACGTCCACAATGAGAGGAATTGGTAATATTTAAAAAGTTGAAATCTATGTTTCCCAATAATACTGAAGTTTCTTACTCTTAGTTTTTCTAATATGTAAATTTTGTTCACAACTTCTGTGTGAACTTGCAAACAAAACACAATCGAAAAGGTTATACAGTGAAATTTTTGCATGATAAATTAATCTAAAAAACACATTACACATATGCAAGTAACATAATTTTTTTTTAAATCGTTGTGAAAGAGAAGTATAACATCAGACTACCTAAAACATCTTCTACTTGAACACACCAAGATGTTTATTTTTTTAGCTCTGCCACAACTAATGTCTCATTTTTTATATTATTGGCAGGAGTAACAATGATAACCAACATGATGCTCCACAATTCTTCCAAAACAAGTTAATAGTCTCACTGTTCAAAATTGCATCTTATCTAAAATGCATTTCTACAGTATGTTTTCTTTATAAAAAACTTTTAACATGTATAAAGAGAATATGATACCAGTAAAAATGTATAAAGAGGATGTCCTACTGTAAGCATACATGCAGAAATTTAAATGCAGCGTTTGTTCTAGATATATTATTTGGGTCATATGCTACATGTACTTTTCTTGGAATTTTGATTCAAAATTATATAGAAATTAAATTATTGCAACCTGCAGATATTCAGAGAATTGAAAACTGTAGTTTCAAGACACTTACTTTTGTTTGTAAGTATAAACATAAAATAAAATCCATATAGTTTAAAGTTACACCGGCCTAGGGACAGATACATACATAGACAAACTTAACGGTAGTTGTTATTATTAGCATGGAATGAGACATGGTCAATTGATGATTTTGTGTTGATGATATTTTTGAGGCGCCACTACAACTTCATAGTGGTTAGTCTATATTTGAAAAATATAATATATCTAAATTGATGGCATATAGTCGACAAAAGGCTCGACTTCATCATATGTTGATTGTAAGAAAAACAGATGGTAGTTTCTACATCTTAATATCTAGCCCCGTAGACATTGACAAGGGTATAGACAGTACAACCTTAGGATTATATACATGACTGATTTATATGGGAATTTTTGAAATAGTGCATATAGTAACAAGTAAAGGTGATTCTATAGGATATGCCTTATGAAGGATCAAATGCGAGCGGTCTGATATTTTAGATGATAATCTATTATAAAAACATGAGTTTACACAAGACACGGGAGTTGTATCAAAGTTCTTTTCAGGAAAAATAATTTACTCAGGTCAACAAACAACAATAGTCATTTTTGGCTAAATACAAAACCTGAAATCCTTAGCATAGCTACAACTATGAGAAATTTAGTAACCATTATCATTATGACATGTAATGTCTTCAAAGTAGTTTTCTTCGTAATATTGTACTTCTAGCTGATATGCTTCCAACCCAGCAAAACATAAATGTTCCCAAATCTATCATCTATGACAAAAGAGTTTATATTTAGTATGACTTTCCCACGTTATTTGTATAAAACAAATGCTCCCCCCGTATTTTGTGAACTCATAGTTAAAGATTTATTTTGCAATTTTTATGTGAATTGAGTTCACTTTCAGAAAAGTCTTTTGTTTCAATGTATGGAGAGTATGCACTTTATATACTACTAGGGGAAAAAGTGTAGATCTACTGTACTTTGCAAATAAAAATGAATGCAAATTATAGCACACACAATGATGAACTCAAAAATATAAATACAATACAAATCTTAAAGTTATAAAAAAATTAGAAAAATAAACAAAGACAAGAGTTGTGCTGACCAATGTATCAAAATCTAAATTAAGAACTCAGGTATATTTGTTACACACAGATACAAGTATATATAAAGTGTAAATATGATGGAAACTATGTTATAGGAAATTCAATTTGTGAAGTGTGCATGGTCCAAATAACAACAATGGCTCAAAATCACAAGAACCATTTATAAATAGTCTATAGTCTAGCCCGTGCGAAAGAAAGGCACGGGCTCTAACTAATTTCATTAAGATGAGAGGATGTGACAAATACAAGAGTTATTAACATGACTGAACAAGATAATTAAAAAGAAAGGAAAGAACACGTACTCTGCAAATCCTGGAAAATGCTTCTGACTGAAGGGACCAAAATTGGTAAAGGAAGTATTGAATACAGTCTATCGTCGTATTTGTCCATCCATGAACATAGCTTTTTCACCATCCGCAAAAACTTAAACAAAAACAGAGCTTATTCAGCAATTGGGTTTTGCAGGCCTAAAAATAGGAGTACAGAAGTTTGCAGACGAGGGAACATAAATTAATCGTGATGATCAGAAGAAACATAGGAGTACAGAACAATGTTGACATATCACACCACATTTCACGAAAATACACACGAGCTGGGTTCACCGGAAATCTTTATACCCACTCCCAAAGTCCAAATCCCAGAGTCAATCGCTCATTCAGCGAGGGGATTGATCACATGGCCAAGGAACAGTACTGCGCTGGTTCTCTCCTCAACAATGACGAATAAGAAGCCCAAATACTCAATCGTGCAGCTGCGCTCAATGGACGTCGCGAGCGCACGCTCATGGACCGAACGATGCAACAAACTGTTTCCAGATTTGGTAAACTGTCCACCCACTTATTCTATATATGGAAAGATTCTTCAATTACAGTGCGTTGATTTTTCTTCACCTCGTCCGACCAACCGTGTCAACCCAGCGATGACATAACGTGCATTAATTCTGATACAAGAAAATTCAAAAATCTATAACTTTCACATCGCGTGTCCGAATGATGATCCGTTTTCACCGCTGAATTCCTTGTGACAAGCTCTTCAAAACTAGATCTCATATGAATATGTTTTGATGATCTTTTCTAAAAAGCAACTTTGATGATAGATGAGGCAAGTTTAGTGGTAAAGATGAGCAACTTCGATGCTAGAAGAATTGCACGAGGCTCATACCAGGCGCTACGGCGCTGAAGTATGTAACTGATGCCATGCTCCCAGGAAATGCTCGAACGACCTTCAACAAAAGGGTACCTGTACCCGAAACCGACACCCACCATGTGCATAAGTGAATTCGCGTAGTAGCCTCCTACTTAGTTGCGTGCAATAGGTAATAGGTGGTTACATAGTTTGTTGCCTACCATATTGTGAAAGTTGTTCACCGTAAAGTGGAAAGTTGTCTAACATGGTTTCTTAGTTGTCTGCCTCAGAAACCAAGTTGCCTAAATCGCTACGAAGCTTCCCACGAGTGATCCGCAATTGCCTAAAATACTATGAAAGTTGTCCATCAGGGGACCTAAGTTGCCAACACTACTGAGTGCATGGTCGTTGGCTAGTCAGGTCGCGGTGTTAGATGAGAAGTTGCATAGGGGGTTATTAGAAGTTTCATAGCAGGGTGGATCAGACAATTGCCTATAAACGTACGCAAATCCTTAATTTTTGGTTGAGTTGCCTACAAAAATCATTGAAATCTTCAGATCTAATGATGGAAAACACACATGAGTTGGCTAGTCAGGTCGTGACCAGCTTTCCAAAACTAAACTCCACATGAATATGTTCCTTTAATATTTTTTAAAGCAACTTTGATGCTAGATGAGGCAACTTTAGTACTAAACAGAAGCAACTTCACTCCATTAAAAATAACTAATTAGCAACAATAAGAATCTAACTAATGATACAAAACAACTTCGAAACAGAGGTATATAGCATCACAACTTTCCTTCTACCAGAGGCAACTTTAGTGCTAAAAGCAGGCGACTTCACTACATTCTGTGTCCTAGTTAATTTTGTCTAATGTTCTCCTAACTTCCTCGCCAGTACCTATAATTTGCCTATTGTTCACGCTAGTATGTCGTGTTGGGGAACGTAGTAATTTCAAAAAAATTCCTACGCACACGCAAGATCATGGTGATGCATAGCAACGAGAGAGGAGAGTGTTGTCCACGTACCCTCGTAGACCGAAAGCGGAAGCGTTAGCACAACGCGGTTGATGTAGTCGTACGTCTTCACGATCCGACCGATCAAGTACCGAACGCACGGCACCTCCGAGTTCAGCACACGTTCAGCTCGATGACGTCCCTCGAACTCTGATCCATCCGAGTGTTGAGGGAGAGTTTCGTCAGCACGACGGCGTGTGACGATGATGATGTTCTACCGACGCAGGGCTTCGCCTAAGCACCGCTACAGTATTATCGAGGTGGACTATGGTGGAGGGGGGCACCGCACACGGCTAACAGATCAAATCAATTGTTGTGTCTTTGGGGTGCCCCCCTGCCCCCGTATATAAAGGAGCAAGGGGGGGAGGTGCGGCCGGCCAGGGAGGAGGCGCGCCAGGAGGAGTCCTACTCCCACCGGGAGTAGGACTCCCTCCCTTCCTTGTTGGAATAGGAGAAGGAGGGAAAGAGGAGGAGGAGAGGAAGGAAAGGGGGGCGCCGCCCCCCCTCTCCTTGTCCTATTCGGACTAGGTGGGGAGGGGGGCGCGGCCCTACCCTGGCCGCCTCTCCTCTTCTCCACTAAGGCCCACTATGGCCCATTAACCCCCGGGGGGTTCCGGTAACCCCTCCGGTACTCCGGTAAAATCCCGATTTCACCCGGAACACTTTCGATATCCAAATATAGGCTTCCAATATATCAATCTTCATGTCTCGATCATTTCGAGACTCCTCGTCATGTCCGTGATCACATCCGGGACTCCGAACAACCTTCGGTACATCAAAACTCATAATATAACCATCATCGAAACTTTAAGCGTGCGGACCCTACGGGTTCGAGAACTATGTAGACATGGCCGAGACACGTCTCCGGTCAATAACCAATAGCGGAACCTGGATGCTCATATTGGCTCCCACATATTCTACGAAGATCTTTATCGGTCAGACCGCATAACAACATACGTTGTTCCCTTTGTCATCGGTATGTTACTTGCCCGAGATTAGACCGTCGGTATCTCAATACCTAGTTCAATCTCGTTACCGGCTAGTCTCTTTACTCGTTCCGTAATACATCATCCCGGAACCAACTCATTAGTTGCAATGCTTGCAAGGCTTGAGTGATGTGCATTACCGAGTGGGCCCAGAGATACCACTCCGACAATCGGAGTGACAAATCCTAATCTCGAAATACGCCAACCCAACAAGTACCTTCGGAGACACCTGTAGAGCACCTTTATAATCACCCAGTTACGTTGTGACGTTTGGTAGCACACAATGTGTTCCTCCGGTAAATGGGAGTTGCATAATCTCATAGTCATAGGAACATGTATAAGTCATGAAGAAAGCAACAACAACATACTAAACGATCGGGTGCTAAGCTAACGAAATGGGTCAAGTCAATCACATCATTCTCCTAATGATGTGATCCCGTTAATCAAATGACAACTCATGTCTATGGCTAGGAAACATAACCATCTTTGATCAATGAGCTAGTCAAGTAGAGGTATACTAGTGACACTCTGTTTGTCTATGTATTCACACATGTATCAAGTTTCCGGTTAATACAATTCTAGCATGAATAATAAACATTTATCATGATATAAGGAAATAAAAAATAACTTTATTATTGCCTCTAGGGCATATTTCCTTCAGTCTCCCACTTGCACTAGAGTCAATAATCTAGATTACACAGTAATGATTCTAACACCCATGGAGCCTTGGTGCTGATCATGTTTTGCTCGTGGAAGAGGCTTAGTCAACGGGTCTGCAACATTCAGATTCGTATGTATCTTGCAAATTTCTATGTCTCCCACCTGGACTAGATCCCGGATGGAATTGAAGCGTCTCTTGATGTGCTTGGTTCTCTTGTGAAATCTGGATTCCTTCGCCAAGGCAATTGCACCAGTATTGTCACAAAAGATTTTCATTGGACCCGATGCACTAGGTATGACACCTAGATCGAATATGAACTCCTTCATCCAGACTCCTTCATTTGCTGCTTCCGAAGCAGCTATGTACTCCGCTTCACACGTAGATCCCGCCACGACGCTTTGTTTAGAACTGCACCAACTGACAGCTCCATCGTTCAATGTAAACACGTATCCGGTTTGCGATTTAGAATCATCCGGATCACTGTCAAAGCTTGCATCAACGTAACCATTTACGATGAGCTCTTTGTCACCTCCATAAACGAGAAACATATCCTTAGTCCTTTTCAGGTATTTCAGGATGTTCTTGACTGCTGTCCAGTGATCCGCTCCTGGATTACTTTGGTACCTCCCTGCTAGACTTATAGCAAGGCACACATCAGGTCTGGTACACAGCATTGCATACATGATAGAGCCTATGGCTGAAGCATAGGGAACATCTTTCATCTTCTCTCTATCTTCTGCAGTGGTCGGGCATTGAGTCTTACTCAACTTCACAGCTTGTAACACAGGCAAGAACCCTTTCTTTGCTTGATCCATTTTGAACTTCTTCAAAACTTTGTCAATGTATGTGCTTTGTGAAAGTACAATTAAGCGTCTTGATCTATCTCTATAGATCTTGATGCCCAATATATAAGCAGCTTCACCGAGGTCTTTCATTAAAAAACTCTTATTCAAGTATCCCTTTATGCTATCCAGAAATTCTATACCATTTCCAATCAGCAATATGTCATCCACATATAATATCAGAAATGCTACAGAGCTCCCACTCACTTTCTTGTAAATACAGGCTTCTCCAAAAGTCTGTACAAAACCAAATGCTTTGATCACACTATCAAAGCGTTTATTCCAACTCCGAGAGGCTTGCACCAGTCCGTAAATGGATCGCTGGAGCTTGCACACTTTGTTAGCTCCCTTTGGATCGACAAAACCTTCCGGTTGCATCATATACAACTCTTCTTCTAGAAATCCATTCAGGAATGCAGTATTTACATCCATTTGCCAAATTTCATAATCATAAAATGCGGCAATTGCTAACATGATTCGGACAGACTTAAGCATCGCTATGGGTGAGAAAGTCTCATCATAGTCAATCCCTTGAACTTGTCGAAAACCTTTTGCAACAAGTCGAGCTTTATAGACAGTAACATTACCGTCAGCGTCAGTCTTCTTCTTGAAGATCCATTTATTTTCAATGGCTTGCCGATCGTCAGGCAAGTCAACCAAAGTCCACACTTTGTTCTCATACATGGATCCCATCTCAGATTTCATGGCCTCAAGCCATTTGGCCGAATCTGGGCTCACCATCGCTTCTTCATAGTTCGTAGGTTCGTCATGGTCTAGTAACATAACTTCCAGAACAGGATTACCGTACCACTCTGGTGCGGATCTTACTCTGGTTGATCTACGAGGTTCAGTAACAACTTGATCTGAAGTTCCATGATCATCATCATTAACTTCCTCACAAATTGGTGTAGACGTCACAGGAGCCGGTTTCTGTGATGAACTACTTTCCAATTAGGGAGCAGGTATGGATACCTCATCAAGTTCTACTTTCCTCCCACTCACTTCTTTCGAGAGAAACTCCTTCTCTAGAAAGGATCCATTCTTAGCAACAAATGTCTTGCCTTCGGATCTGTGATAGAAGGTGTACCCAACAGTCTCCTTTGGGTATCCTATGAAGACACATTTCTCCGATTTGGGTTCGAGCATATCAGGTTGAAGCTTTTTCACATAAGCATCGCAGCCCCAAACTTTAAGAAACGACAACTTTGGTTTCTTGCCAAACCACAGTTCATAAGGCGTCGTCTCAACGGATTTTGATGGTGCCCTATTTAACGTGAATGCAGCCGTCTCTAAAGCATGACCCCAAAACGATAGCGGTAAATCAGTAAGAGACATCATAGATCACACCATATCTAGTAAAGTACGATTACGACGTTTGGACACACCATTTCGCTGTGGTGTTCCGGGTGGCGTGAGTTGCGAAACTATTCCGCATTGTTTCAAATGTAGACCAAACTCGTAACTCAAATATTCTCCTCCACGATCAGATCGTAGAAACTTTATTTTCTTGTTACGATGATTTTCAACTTCACTCTGAAATTATTTGAACTTTTCAAATGTTTCAGACATATGTTTCATTAAGTAGATATACCCATATCTGCTTAAATCATCTTTGAAGGTGAGAAAATAACGATATCCGCCACGAGCCTCAACATTCATCGGACCACATACATCTGTATGTATGATTTCCAACAAATCTGTTGCTCTCTCCATAGTACCGGAGAACGGCGTTTTAGTCATCTTGCCCATGAGGCACGGTTCGCAAGTACCAAGTGATTCATAATCAAGTGGTTCCAAAAGTCCATCAGTATGGAGTTTCTTCATGCGCTTTACACCGATATGACCTAAACGGCAGTGCTACAAATAAGTTGCACTATCATTATCAACTCTGCATCTTTTGGCTTCAACAGTATGAATATGTGTATCACTACTATCGAGATTCATCAAAAATAGACCACTCTTTAAGGGTGCATGACCATAAAAGATATTACTCATATAAATAGAACAACCATTATTCTCTGATTTAAATGAATAACCATCTCGCATTAAACAAGATCCAGATATAATGTTCATGCTCAACGCTGGCACCAAATAACAATTATTTAGGTCTAATACTAATCCCGAAGGTAGATGTAGAGGTAGCGTGCCGACGGCGATCACATCGACTTTGGAACCGTTTCCCACGTGCATCGTCACCTTGTCCTTGGCCAGTGTTCGCTTAATCTGTAGTCCCTGTTTTGAGTTGCAAATATTAGCAACAGAACCAGTATCAAATACCCAGGTGCTACTGCGAGCTCTGGTAAGGTACACATCAATAACATGTATATCACATATACCTTTGTTCACCTTGCCATCCTTCTTATCCGCCAAATACTTGGGGCAGTTCCGCTTCTAGTGACCAGTCTGCTTGCAGTAGAAGCACTCAGTCTCAGGCTTAGGTCCAGACTTGGGTTTCTTCTCTTGAGCAGCAACTTGTTTGCTGTTCTTCTTGAAGTTCCCCTTCTTCTTCCCTTTGCCCTTTTTCTTGAAACCGGTGGTCTTATTGACCATCAACACTTGATGCTCCTTCTTGATTTCTACCTCTGCATCCTTTAGCATTGCGAAGAGCTCGGGAATCGTCTTATCCATCCCTTGCATGTTATAGTTCATCACGAAGCTCTTGTATCTTGGTGACAGTGATTGAAGAATTCTGTCAATGACGCTATCATCCGGAAGATTAACTCCCAGTTGAATCAAGTGATTGTTATACCCAGACATTTTGAGTATATGCTCACTGACAAAACTATTCTCCTCCATCTTACAACTGTAGAACTTATTGGAGACTTCATATCTCTCAATCCGGGCGTTTTCTTGAAATATTAACTTCAACTCCTGGAACATCTCATATGCTCCATGACGTTCAAAACATCGCTGAAGTCCCAGTCCTAGGCCGTAAATCATGGCACACTGAACTATCGAGTAGTCATCAGCTTTGCTCTGCCAGACGTTCATAACATCTGGTGTTGCTCCTGCAGCAGGTTCAGCACCTAGCGGTGCTTCTAGGACGTAATTCTTCTGTGCAGCAATGAGGATAATCCTCAAGTTACGGACCCAGTCCGTGTAATTGCTACCATCATCTTTCAACTTTGCTTTCTCAAGGAACGCATTAAAATTCAACGGAACAACAGCACGTGCCATCTATCTACAATCAACATAGACAAGCAAGATACTATCAGGTACTAAGTTCATGATAAATTTAAGTTCAATTTAATCATATTACTTAAGAACTCCCACTTAGATAGACATCCCTCTAATCCTCTAAGTGATCACGTGATCAAAATCAACTAAACCATAACCGATCATCACGTTGAAATGGAGTAGCTTTCAATGGTGAACATCACTATGTTGATCATATCTACTATATGATTCATGCTCGACCTTTCGGTCTCAGTGTTCCGAGGCCATATCTGCATATGCTAGGCTCGTCAAGTTAACCTAAGTATTCTGCGTGTGCAAAATTGGCCTGCACCCATTGTAGATGGACGTAGAGCTTATCACACCCGATCATCACGTGGTGTCTGGGCACGACGAACTTTGGCAACAGTGCATACTCAGGAAGAACACTTTTATCTTGAAATTTAGTGAGAGATCATCTTATAGTGCTACCGTCAATCAAAGCAAGATAAGATGCATAAAAGATAAACATCACATGCAATCAATATAAGTGATATGATATGGCCATCATCATCTTGTGCTTGTGATCTCCATCTCCGAAGCACCGTCATGATCACCATCGTCACCGGCGCGACACCTTGATCTCCATCGTAGCATCGTTGTCGTCTCGCCAATCTTATGCTTCTACGACTATCGCTACCGCTTAGTGATAAAGTAAAGCATTACAGGTTGATTGCATTGCATACAATAAAGCGACAACCATATGGTTCCTGCCAGTTGCCGATAACTCGGTTACAAAACATGATCATCTCATACAATAAAATTTAGCATCATGTCTTGACCATATCACATCACAACATGCCATGCAAAAACAAGTTAGACGTCCTCTACTTTGTTGTTGCAAGTTTTACGTGGCTGCTACGGGCTGAGCAAGAACCGTTCTTACCTACGCATCAAAACCACAACGATAGTTTGTCAAGTTGGTGCTGTTTTAACCTTCGCAAGGACCGGGCGTAGCCACACTTGGTTCAACTAAAGTTGGAGAAACTGACACCCGCCAGACACCTGTGTGCAAAGCACGTCGCTAGAACCAGTCTCGTGTAAGCGCACGCGTAATCTCAACAAAAGAAACTAAGTGGGTGTACAATACCGCCGAACCAAAGTATGACATGCTGGTAAGAAGTAAGACTTATATCGCCCACAACTCACTTGTGTTCTACTCGTGCATATGACATCTACGCATAAAACCTGGCTCGGATGCCACTGTTGGGGAACGTAGTAATTTCAAAAAAATTCCTACGCACACGCAAGATCATGGTGATGGATAGCAACGAGAGGGGAGAGTGTTGTCCACGTACCCTCATAGACCGAAAGGGGAAGCGTTAGCACAACGCGGTTGATGTAGTCGTACGTCTTCACGATCCGACCTATCAAGTACCGAATGCACGGCACCTCCGAGTTCAGCACACGTTCAGCTCGATGACGTCCCTCAAACTCCGATCCAGCCGAGTGTTGAGGGAGAGTTTCGTCAGCACGACGGCGTGGTGATGATGATGATGTTCTACCGACGTAGGGCTTCACCTAAGCACCGCTACAGTATTATCGAGGTGGACTATGGTGGAGGGGGCACCGCACACGGCTAAAAGATCAAATCAATTGTTGTGTCTTTGGGGTGCCCCCTGCCCCCGTATATAAAGGAGCAAGGGGGGAGGTGCAGCCGGCCAGGGAGGAGGTGCGCCAGGAGGAGTCCTACTCCCACCGGGAGTAGGACTCCCTCCCTTCCTTGTTGGAATAGGAGAAGGAGGGAAAGAGGAGGAGGAGAGGAAGGAAAGGGGGCGTCGCCCCCCTCTCCTTATCCTATTCAGACTAGGGGGGAGGGGCGCACGGCCCTGCCCTGGCCGCCTCTCCTCTTCTCCACTAAGGCCCACGATGGCCCATTAACCCCCGAGGGGTTCCGGTAACCCCTCCGGTACTCCGATAAAATGCCGATTTCACCCGGAACACTTCCGATATCCAAATATAGGCTTCCAATATATCAATCTTCATGTCTCGATCATTTCGAGACTCCTCGTCATGTCCGTGATCACATCCGGGACTCCGAACAACCTTCGGTGCATCAAAACTCATAAACTCATAATATAACCGTCATCGAAACTTTAAGCGTGCGGACCCTACGGGTTCGAGAACTATGTAGACATGACCGAGACACGTCTCCGGTCAATAACCAATAGCGGAACCTGGATGCTCATATTGGCTCCCACATATTCTACGAAGATCTTTATCGGTCAGACCGCATAACAACATATGTTGTTCCCTTTGTCATCGGTATGTTACTTGCCCGAGATTCGATCGTCGGTATCTCAATACCTAGTTCAATCTCGTTACCGGCAAGTCTCTTTACTCGTTCCATAATACATCATCCCGCAACCAACTCATTAGTTGCAATGCTGGCAAGGCTTGAGTGATGTGCATTACCGAGTGGGCCCAGAGATACCTCTCCGACAATCAGAGTGACAAATCCTAATCTCGAAATACGCCAACCCAACAAGTACCTTCGGAGACACCTGTAGAGCACCTTTATAATCACCCAGTTACGTTGTGACGTTTGGTAGCACACAAAGTGTTCCTCCGGTAAACGGGAGTTGCATAATCTCATAGTCATAGGAACATGTATAAGTCATGAAGAAAGCAATAGCAACATACTAACCGATCGAGTGCTAAGATAACGGAATGGGTCAAGTCAATCACATCATTCTCCTAATGATGTGATCCCGTTAATCAAATGACAACTCATGTCAATGGCTAGGAAACATAACCATCTTTGATCAACGAGCTAGTCAAGTAGAGGCATACTAGTGACACTCTGTTTGTCTATGTATACACACATGTATTATGTTTCCGGTTAATACAATTCTAGCATGAATAATAAACATTTATCATGATATAAGGAAATAAATAATAACTTTATTATTGCCTCTAGGGCATATTTCCTTCATGTCGTTGTTTCTAAATTGTCTATAATACTATGAAGTCATCTACCGGTGATGCTTTTGTGTCTACTATTGCTAGTTATGGTAGGCAACGTGATGATGAATCTTGGCCACTTTAGAGTGTTTGTAGGCAACTTAGGAAACAATGATAAATAACTTCATAGTATTGTAGGCAACTATTTTGAAAAGTTAGGCAACTGTGCAATAATTGTAGGCAACTAATTACCAATAGCAGGGAACTATACATCAATTATAGGTAATTTATAGCATGTATAGGCAATTGAACATCAAGTGTAGGAACTGACCATCAACAATAGGCAATTGAGCAGTCATGATACGCAAATTGGGATAATGTTAGCAAAATTCATAGATACACACAGTGCAGTGAATTTGCTTTGTATGTAGCACTAAAGTTGCCTTATGTTTTGTGTGATTTTTCTCTTTTTTTACGCAAACCAACCTAATAATCAGTCCTACTAGGCCAAAAAGAAAAGTTGCTTCCCTATAGCACTATAGTTGCCTCCATTGCACCCAAAGTTGCCCTTGAATTTTTTTTAACGAAACCTACTCATATAGGATCTAGTTTTGAAGAACTCGCCGTGAGAAACCTAACGGTGAAAACGGAATTGAATTTTGATGCCTGAATCAAAAGTTATGGCTTTTACAACTTTTTGAACCCCAAAATAAATGCACATGGGATAGGATTTAGGCTGATTGCATCGATAGCCATGTGCGTACATGGTATGGCCGAACAATTTCCTTTTCTAGTGTCGATAGTTGGACAAAAGGACATGTAATTACTATATACGGTTGTGCGCTCCAGACAACAAACGAGCGCCGCGGCGCTCTCTAGCCACGTCCAATAAGAAGGGCTGGTCCGCCACGAAATCCACCGGAGGCCGTGGCTGCTGGGGAACGTAGTAATTTCAAAAAAATTCTTACGCACACACAGGATCATGGTGATGCATAGCAACGAGAGGGGAGAGTGTGTCCACGTACCCTCGTAGACCGAAAGCGGAAGCGTTAGCACAACGTGGTTGATGTAGTCGTACGTCTTCACGATCCGACCGATCCGAGTACCGAACGTACGGCACCTCCGAGTTCAGCACACGTTCAGCTCGATGACGTTCCTCGAACTCCGATCCAGCCGAGCTTTGAGGGAGAGTTCCGCCAGCATGACGGCGTGGTGACGGTGATGATGATGCTACCGACGCAGGGCTTCGCCTAAGCACCGCTATGATATTATCGAGGTGGAATATGGTGGAGGGGGGCACCGCACATGGCTAAGAGATCAAGAGATCAATTGTTGTGTCTATGGGGTGCCCCCCTCCTCCGTATATAAAGGGGGGGAGGAGGAGAGGGCCGGCCAAGGGGAGGAGGCGCGCCCAAGGGGGGCAATCCTACTCCAAGTAGGATTCCCCCCTCTTTCCTAGTCCAGGTAGGAGAGGGGAAGGAAGGGGAGGAGAAGAAGAAGGAAAGGGGGCCCGGCCCCCTAGTCCAATTCGGTTTGGGCTAGGGGGGCCGCGCGCCTCTAGCTGGCCGCCTCTCCTCTTCCACCACTTGGGCCCATGAGGCCCAATAACCCCCCGGGAGGTTCCGGTAACCTCCCGGTTTCTCCGGTATTTATCTGATAACCCCCGGAACTCATCCGGTGTCCGAATATAACATTCCAATATATCAATCTTAACGTCTCGACCATTTCGAGACTCCTCGTCATGTCCGTGATCATATCCGGGACTCCGAACTACCTTCGGTACATCAAAACACAAAACTCATAATACCGATCATCATCTAACTTTAAGCGTGCGGACCCTACAGGTTCGAGAACTATGTAGACATGACCGAGACACGTCTTCGGTCAATAACCAATAGCGGAACCTGGATGCTCATATTGGCTCCTACATATTCTAC
This sequence comes from Aegilops tauschii subsp. strangulata, assembly GCF_002575655.3. Classification (NCBI taxonomy): domain Eukaryota; kingdom Viridiplantae; phylum Streptophyta; class Magnoliopsida; order Poales; family Poaceae; genus Aegilops; species Aegilops tauschii. The sequence goes on from NC_053035.3 coordinate 398,781,718, forward strand.
GAAGATCTTTATCGGTCAAACCGCATAACAACATACGTTGTTCCCTTTGTCATCGGTATGTTACTTGCCCGAGATTCGATCGTCAGTATCTCAATACCTAGTTCAATCTCATTACCGGCAAGTCTCTTTACTCGTTCCGTAATACATCATCTCGCAACTAACTCATTAGTTACAATGCTTGCAAGGCTTATAGTGATGTGCATTACCGAGAGGGCCTAGAGATACCTCTCCGACAATCGGAGTGACAAATCCTAATATCAAAATACGCATACCCAACAAGTACCTTCGAAGAAACCTGTAGAGCACCTTTATAATCACCCAGTTACGTTGTGACATTTGGTAGCACACAAAGTGTTCCTCCGGTAAATGGGAGTTGCATAATCTCATAGTCATAGGAACATGTGTAAGTCATGAAGGAAGCAATAGCAACATACTAAACGATCAAGTGCTAAGCTAACAGAATGGGTCAAGTCAATCACATCATTCTCCTAATGATGTGATCCCGTTAATCAAATGACAACTCATGTCCATGGCTAGGAAACTTAACCATCTTTGATTAACGAGCTAATCAAGTAGAGGCATACTAGTGACACTATGTTTGTCTATGTATTCACACATGCATTATGTTTCCGGATAATACAATTCTAGCATGAATAATAAACATTTATCATGATATGAGGAAATAAATAATAACTTTATTATTGCCTATAGGGCATATTTCCTTCACTCTCCCACTTGCACTAGAGTCAATAATCTGGATTACAAAGTAATGATTCTAACACCCATGGAGTTTTGGTGCTGATCATGTTTTGCTCGTGGAAGAGGCTTAGTCAACGGGTCTGCAACATTCAGATCCGTATGTATCTTGCAAATCTCTATGTCTCCCACCTGGACGTGGTCCCGGATGGATTTGAAGCGTCTCTTGATGTGCTTGGTTCTCTTGTGAAATCTGGATTCCTTCGCCAAGGCAATTGCACCAGTATTGTCACAAAAGATTTTCATTGGACCCGATGCACTAGGTATGACACCTAGATCGAATATGAACTCCTTCATCCAGACTCCTTCATTTGCTGCTTCCGAAGCAGCTATGTACTCCGCTTCACACGTAGATCCTGCCACGACGCTTTGTTTAGAACTGCACCAACTGACAGCTCCATCGTTCAATGTAAACACGTATCCGGTTTGCGATTTAGAATCATCCGGATCACTGTCAAAGCTTGCATCAACGTAACCATTTACGATGAGCTCTTTGTCACCTCCATAAACGAGAAACATATCCTTAGTCCTTTTCAGGTATTTCAGGATGTTCTTGACTGCTGTCCAGTGATCCGCTCCTGGATTACTTTGGTACCTCCCTGCTAGGCTAATAGCAAGGCACACATCAGGTCTGGTACACAGCATTGCATACATGATAGAGCCTATGGCTGAAGCATAGGGAACATCTTTCATTTTCTCTCTATCTTCTGCAGTGGAAGGGCATTGAGTCTGACTCAACTTCACACCTTGTAACACAGGCAAGAACCCTTTCTTTGCTTGATCCATTTTGAACTTCTTCAAAACTTTGTCAAGGTATGTGCTTTGTGAAAGTCCTATCAAGCGTCTTGATCTATCTCTATAGATCTTGATGCCTAATATGTAAGCAGCTTCACCGAGGTCTTTCATTGAAAAACGTTTATTCAAGTATCCTTTTATGCTATCTAGAAATTCTATATCATTTTCAATCAGCAATATGTCATCCAAATATAATATCAGAAATGCTACAGAGCTCCCACTCACTTTCTTGTAAATACAGACTTCTCCAAAAGTATGTATAAAACCATATGCTTTTATCACACTGTCAAAATGTTTATTCCAACTCCGAGAGGCTTGCACCAGTCCATAAATGGATCGCTGGAGCTTGCACACTTTGTTAGCTCCCTTTGTATTGACAAAACCTTCTGGTTGTATCATATACAATTCTTCTTCCAGAAATCCATTTAGGAATGTAGTTTTGACATCCATTTGCCAAATTTCATAATCATAAAATGCAGCAATTGCTAACATGATTCGGACAGACTTAAGCATCGCTATGGGTGAGAAAGTCTCATCATAGTCAATCCCTTGAACTTGTCGAAAACCTTTTGCAACAAGTCGAGCTTTATAGACAGTAACATTACCGTCAGCGTCAGTCTTCTTCTTGAAGATCCATTTATTCTCAATGGCTTGCCGATCGTCAGGCAAGTCAACCAAAGTCCACACTTTGTTCTCATACATGGATCCCATCTCAGATTTCATGGCCTCAAGCCATTTTGCGGAATCTGGGCTCACCATCGCTTCTTCATAGTTCGTAGGTTCACCTTGGTCAAGTAACATGACCTCCAGAATAGGATTACCATACCACTCTGGTGCGGATCTTACTCTGGTTGACCTACGAGGCTCAGTAGTAACTTGATCTGAAGTTTCATGATCGATATCATTAGCTTCCTCACTAATTGGCGTAGGTGTCACAGGAACCGGTTTCTGTGATGAACTACTTTCCAAAAAGGGAGCAGGTACAGTTACCCCATCAAGTTCTACTTTCCTCCCACTCACTTCTTTCGAGAGAAACTCCTTCTCTAGAAAGGATCCATTCTTGGCAACGAATGTCTTGCCTTCGGATCTATGAAAGAAGGTGTACCCAACAGTTTCCTTTGGGTATCCTATGAAGACACATTTCTCTGATTTGGGTTCGAGCTTATCAGGTTGAAGCTTTTTCACATAAGCATCGCAGCCCCAAACTTTAATAAACGACAACTTTGGTTTCTTGCCAAACCACAGTTCATAAGGCGTCGTCTCAACGGATTTCGATGGTGCCCTATTTAACGTGAATGCAGCCGTCTCTAAAGCATAACCCCAAAACGATAGCGGTAAATCAGTAAGAGACATCATTGATTGCACCATATCTAGTAAACTACGATTACGACATTCGGACACACCATTACGTTGTGGTGTTCCGAGTGGCGTGAGTTGCGAAACTATTCCACATTGTTTCAAATGTAGACCAAACTCGTAACTCAAATATTCTCCTCCACAATCAGATCGTAGAAACTTTATTTTCTTGTTATGATGATTTTCCACTTCACTCTGAAATTCTTTGAACTTTTCAAATGTTTCAGACTTATGTTTCATTAAGTAGATATACCCATATCTGCTCAAATCATCTGTGAAGGTGAGAAAATAACGATGCCCGCCGCGAGCCTCAACATTCATTGGACCACATACATCAGTATGTATGATCTCCAACAAATCAGTTGCTCGCTCCATAGTTCCGGAGAACGGCGTTTTAGTCATCTTGCCCATGAGGCATGGCTTGCAAGTACCAAGTGATTCCAAAAGTCCATCAGTATGGAGTTTCTTCATGCGCTTTACACCAATATGACCCAAACGGCAGTGCCACAAATAAGTTGCACCATCTATTGGGGAACGTAGTAATTTCAAAAAATTTCCTACGCACACGCAAGATCATGGTGATGCATAGCAACGAGAGGGGAGAGTGTTGTCCACGTACCCTCGTAGAGGGAAAGCGGAAGCGTTAGCACAACGCGGTTGATGTAGTCGTACGTCTTCACGATCCGACCGATCAAGTACCGAACGCACGGCACCTCCGAGTTCAGCACACGTTTAGCCCGATGACGTCCCTCGAACTCCGATCCAGCCGAGTGTTGGGGGAGAGTTTTGTCAGCACGACGGCGTGGTGATGATGATGATGTTCTACCGACGCAGGGCTTCGCCTAAGCACCGCTACAGTATTATCGAGGTGGACTATGGTGGAGGGGGGCACTGCACACGGCTAAAAGATCAAATCAATTGTTGTGTCTTTGGGGTGCCCCTCTGCCCCCGTATATAAAGGAACAAGGGGGGAGGTGCGGCCGGCCAGGAGGAGGCGCGCCAGGAGGAGTCCTACTCCCACCGGGAGTAGGATTCCATCCTTCCAAGTAGTAGGAGTAGGAGTCAAGGAAAGGGGAGAGAGAAGAGAAGGAAGGAGGGGGCTCAGCCCCTACCCCTAGTCCAATTCGGACTAGGCCTTGGGGGGCGCCCAGCCTCTCCTCTCTCTTTCCCCTAAAGCCCAATAAGGCCCATATACTCCCCGGCGAATTCCCGTAACTCTTCGGTACTCCGAAAAATACCCGAATCACTCGGAACCTTTCCGATGTCCGAATATAGTCGTCCAATATATCGATCTTTACGTCTCGACCATTTCGAGACTCCTCATCATGTCCCCGATCTTATCCGGGACTCCGAACTACCTTCGGTACATCAAAACACATAAACTCATAATATAACCGTCATCGAACTTTAAGCGTGCGGACCCTACGGGTTCGAGAACTATGTAGACATGACCGAGACACGTCTCCGGTCAATAACCAATAGCGAAACCTGGATGCTCATATTGGCTCCCACATATTCTACAAAGATCTTTATCGGTCAGACCGCATAACAACATACGTTGTTCCCTTTGTCATCGGTATGTTACTTGCCCGAGATTCGATCGTCGGTATCTCAATACCTAGTTCAATCTCGTTACCGGCAAGTGTCTTTATTCCTTTCATAATACATTATCCCGCAACTAACTCATTAGTTGCAATGCTTGCAAGGCTTAAGTGATGTGCATTACCGAGTGGGCCCAGAGATACCTCTCCGACAATCGGAGTGACAAATCCTAATCTCGAAATACGCCAACCCAACAAGTACCTTCGGAGACACCTGTAGAGCACCTTTATAATCACCCAGTTACGTTGTGATGTTTGGTAGCACACAAAGTGTTCCTCCGGTAAACGGGAGTTGCATAATCTCATAGTCATAGGAACATGTATAAGTCATGAAGAAAGCAATAGCAACATACTAAACGATCAAGTGCTAGGCTAACAGAATGGGTCAAATCAATCACATCATTCTCCTAATGATGTGACCCCGTTAATCAAATGACAACTCATGTCTATGGCTAGGAAACATAACCATCTTTGATCAACGAGCTAGTCAAGTTGAGGCGTACTAGTGACACTATGTTTGTCTATGTATTCACACAAGTATTATGTTTCTGGTTAATACAATTCTAGCATGAATAATAAACATTTATCATGATATAAGGAAATAAATTATAACTTTATTATTGCCTCTGGGGCATATTTCCTTCAGTCTCCCACTTGCACTAGAGTCAATAATCTAGTTCACATCATCTTGTGATTTAACACCAATAGTTTACATCACCATGTGATTAACACCCATAGTTCACATCGTCATGTGACCAACACCCAAAGGATTTACTAGAGTCAATAATCTAGTTCACGTCGCTATGTGATTAACACCCAAAGAGTACTAAGGTGTGATCATGTTTTGCTTGTGAGAGAAGTTTAGTCAACGGGTCTGCCACATTTAGATCCGTATGTATTTTGCAAATTTCTATGTCAACAATGCTTTGCACGGAGCTACTCTAGCTAATTGCTCCCACTTTTAATATGTATCCAGATTGAGACTTAGAGTCATCTGGATCAGTGTCAAAACTTGCATCGACGTAACTCTTTACGACGAACCTTTTTTGTCACCTCCATAATTGAGAAACATATCCTTATTCTACTAAGGATAATTTTGACCACTGTCCAATAATCTACTCCTAGATCACTATTGTACTCCCTTGCCAAAATCAGTGTAGGGTATACAATAGATCTGGTACACAGCATGGCATACTTTATAGAACCTATGGCTGAGGCATAGGGAATGACTTTCATTCTCTTTCTATCTTCTGCCGTGGTCGGGCTTTGAGTCTTACTCAATTTCACACCTTGTAACACAGGCAAGAACTCTTTATTTGACTGTTCCATTTTGAACTACTTCAAAATCTTGTCAAGGTATGTACTCATTGAAAAAACTTATCAAGCGCCTTGATCTATCTCTATAGATCTTGATGCTCAATATGTAAGCAGCTTCACCGAGGTCTTTCTTTGAAAAACTCCTTTCAAACACTCCTTTATGCTTTGCAGAATAATTCTACATTATTTCCGATCAACAATATGTCATTCACATATACTTATCAGAAATGTTGTAGTGCTCCCACTCACTTTCTTGTAAATACAGGTTTCACCGCAAGTCTGTATAAAACTATATGCATTGATCAACTTATCAAAGCGTATATTCCAACTCCGAGATGCTTGCACCAATCCATAGATGGATCGCTGGAGCTTGCATATTTTGTTAGCACCTTTAGGATTGACAAAACCTTCTTGGTTGTATCATATACGACTCTTCTTTAATAAATCCATTAAGGAATACAGTTTTGTTATCCATTTGCCAAATTTCATAAAATGCGGCAATTGCTAACATGATTCGGACAGACTTAAGCATCGCTACGAGTGAGAAAATCTTATCGTAGTCAACACCTTGAACTTGTCGAAAACCTTTTGCGACAATTCGAGCTTTGTAGATAGTAACACTACTATCAGTGTCTGTCTTCCTCTTGAAGATCCATTTAATCTCAATGGCTCGCCGATCACTGGGCAAGTCAATCAAAGTCCATACTTTGTTCTCATACATGGATCTCATCTCAGATTTCATGGCCTCAAGCCATTTCGTGGAATCTGGGCTCATCATCGCTTCCTCATAGTTTGTAGGTTCGTCATGGTCAAGTAACATGACCTCCAGAACAGGATTACCGTACCACTCTGGTGCGGATCTCACTCTGGTTTACCTACGAGGTTCGGTAGTAACTTGATCTGAAGTTACATGATCATGATCATTAGCTTCCTCACTAATTGGTATAGTAGTCACAGGAACAGATTTCTGTGATGAACTACTTTCCAATAAGGGAGCAGGTACAGTTACCTCATCAAGTTCTACTTTCCTCCCACTCACTTCTTTCGAGAGAAACTCCTTCTCTAGAAAGGATCCATTCTTAGCAACGAATGTCTTGCCTTCGGATCTGTGATAGAAGGTGTACCCAACTGTCTCCTTTGGGTATCCTATGAAGACACATTTCTCATATTTGGGTTTGAGCTTATCAGGATGAAACATTTTCTTATAAGCATCGCAACCCCAAACTTTAAGAAACGACAACTTTGGTTTCTTGCCAAACCATAGTTCATAAGGTGTCATCTCAACGGATTTAGATGGTGCCCTTTTTAACGTGAATGCAACTGTCTCTAATGCATAACCCCAAAACGATAGTGGTAGATTGGTAAGAAACATCATAGATCGCACCATATCTAATAAAGTACGGTTATGACGTCCGGACACACCATTACGCTGTGGTGTTCCAGGTGGCGTGAGTTGCGAAACTATTCCGCATTGTTTCAAATGAAGACCAAACTCGTAACTCAAATATTCTCCTCCTCGATCAGATCGTAGAAACTTTATTTTCTTGTTACGATGATTTTCAACTTCACTCTGAAATTATATGGACTTTTCAAATGTTTCAGACTTTATGTTTCATCAAGTAGATATACCCATATCTGCTCAAATCATCTGTGAAGGTCTGAAAATAACGATACCTGCCGCGAGCCTCAATATTCATCGGACCACATACATCAGTATGTATGATTTCCAACAAATCTGTTGCTCGCTCCATTGTTTCGGAGAACGGCGTTTTAGTCATCTTGCCCAAGAGGCATGGTTCGCAAGCATCAAGTGATTCGTAATCAAGTGATTCTAAAAGCCCATCAGCATGGAGTTTCTTCATGCGCTTTACACCAATATGACCTAAACGGCAGTGCCACAAATAAGTTGCACTATCATTATTAACTTTGCATCTTTTGGCTTCAATATTATGAATATGTGTATCATTACGATCGAGATCCAACGAACCATTTTCATTGGGTGTGTAACAATATAAGGTTTTATGTAAACAGAACAACAATTATTCTCTAACTTAAATGAATAACCGTATTGCAATAAACATGATCAAATCATATTCATGCTCAACGCAAACACCAAATAACACTTATTTAGGTTCAACACTAATCCCGAAAGTATAGGGAGTGTGCGATGGTGATCATATCAATCTTGGAACTACTTCCAACACACATCGTCACTTCACCCTTAACTAGTTTCTGTTCATTCTGCAACTCCCGTTTCGAGTTACTACTCTTAGCAACTGAACCAGTATCAAATACCGAATGGTTGCTACGAACACTAGTAAAATACACATCAATAATCTATATATCAAATATACCTTTGTTCACTTTGCCATCCTTCTTATCTACCAAATACTTGGGGTAGTTCTATTTCCAGTGACCAGTTCCTTTGCAGCATAAGCACTTAGTCTCAGGCTTAGGTCCAGACTTGGGCTTCTTCACTTGAGCAGCAACTTGCTTGCTATTCTTCTTGAAGTTCCCCTTCTTCCCTTTGCCCCTTTTCTTGAAACTAGTGGTCTTGTCAACCATCAACACTTGATGTTTTTCTTTATTTCTACCTTCGCCGATTTTAGCATTGCGAAGAGCTTGGGAATTGTTTTCGTCAACCCTTGCATACTATAGTTCATCACGAAGTTCTACTAACTTGGTGATGGTGACTAGAGAATTCTGTCAATCACTATTTTATCTGGAAGATTAACTCCCATGATTCAAGCGATTGTAGTACCCAGACAATCTGAGCACATGCTCACTGCTTGAGCTATTCTCCTCCATCTTTTAGCTATAGAACTTGTTGGAGACCTCATATCTCTCAACTCGGGTATTTGCTTGAAAGATTAACTTCAACTCCTCGAACATCTCATATGGTCCATGACGTTCAAAACGTCTTTGAAGTCCCGATTCTAAGCCTTTAAGCATGGTGCACTAAACTATCAAGTAGTCATCATATTGAGCTAGCCAAACGTTCATAACGTCTGCATTTGCTCCTACAATAGGTCTGTCACCTAGCGGTGCATCATGGACATAATTCTTCTGTGCAGCAATGAGGATAATCCCCAGATCACGGATCCAATCCGCATCATTGCTACTAACATCTTTCAACTTAGTTTTCTCTAGGAACATATCAAAATAAACATGGGAGCTAAACGCGAGCTATTGATCTACAACATAGATATGCTAATACTACCAGGACTAAGTTCATGATAAATTAAAGTTCAATTAATCATATTACTTAAGAACTCCCACTTAGATAGACATCCCTCTAATCCTCTAAGTGATCACGTGATCCATATCAACTAAACCATGTCCGATCATCACGTGAGATGGAGTAGTTTCAATGGTGAACATCACTATGTTGACCATATCTACTATATGATTCACGCTCGACCTTTCGGTCTCAGTGTTCCGAGGCCATATCTGTTATATGCTAGGCTCGTCAAGTTTAACCTGAGTATTCCGCGTGTGCAACTGTTTTGCACCCGTTGTATTTGAACGTAGAGCCTATCACACCCGATCATCACGTGGTGTCTCAGCATGAAGAACTTTCGCAACGGTGCATACTCAGGGAGAACACTTATACCTTGATAATTTAGTGAGAGATCATCTTATAATGCTACCGTCAATCAAAGCAACATAAGATGTATAAAAGATAAACATCACATGCAATCATAATATGTGACATGATATGGCCATCATCATCTTGTGCCTTTGATCTCCATCTCCAAAGCATCGTCATGATCTCCATCGTCACCGGCATGACACCATGATCTCCATCATCTTGATCTATATCAATGTTGAAAGAACATGCGGTGCCCCCATGTTTGGTTTTGGTAATTAATGACAATCTCTATGGACTAATGGTTGCCTTGAGTTACATTTGAAGGGTTTGTCCATAGGCTTTTCTTGGAGCCCATTTGTTGGTTTCAAGGAGAGTTCGTGATGACCAAGGTGCTATTAAGGAATTATCCAAAGTTTGGTCTTGTGAGGGTTGAGCTTAATTGCAAGCATGTCTTGAAGAAGAAGAGTGTGTGATCATTCATGTTTACCTTCAAGATATCATCCAAATGAAGAGAGTTGAAAAGATTCAAGGTTGATCAAGACTAAGTCAAAGAGTGAATCAAGTTGATCAACACACAAAGCATAGAAGATGTACCGAGAGGGATCAAGCGATCCCATGGTATGGTAAGCATTGTCAATTACGCTTTGTGTACTAACCCATGGTCTTCGTGAGAGTTCTTTGTGGGGTTAGGTTGTGGTGTGCAAGTTCAAGTAGGATCATCACAAAGAGATCTTATGCTTGAAGCTTTCCGTCCATTGTGGTGACAATGGATTTGTGAAGATGTGCCGAAGAGTGGCTCACCCATAGTGGAGTATGGGGGAGCAATCCACTAGTCTTCACCGAGCCAACGCAATCAAGAAAGGTGGTCCAGCTTGAGGGAGTCAAGATCGTCATCATCCAGCTCAAGTTGACTATGTGCAAGGAAAAGGTTTGCCCTTGATAGGTTTTCTATTTTACCGGTCTCATGGTAGTTGTGGGAGACCGGGTTATAGGATCGATTGCGTACTATCAAGGGGGCTCTCGATGAGTAGCTTGATCGTATCGTTCGTAGAGAGCTCAAACCATTGCATCCTTGCATCATCTTTATTGGTTCTTGTTTGGTTCTTCTCTTTGTGAGTTTTGGAGCTTTTGGTCATCTTGTTGACAAGCTCGAGTTCATCGAAAACGGAGTTAACTCGCATCTTCTATGATGTTTTCGATGTTGGAGGTTATGTCGGTTCTTCTCTGTTGGAGGTTTCACTCCTCTATTTGTTAGGCATACCTCCCCTGCCTCTTCTTAATATAACTAGTCGCTGTTTTGATGCTACTCGCCGTCTTGTATCCAACAAGCTTGAGTTTTCTCAATTCGGAGCTCATTTGCAGAAGTTTTGGTAGTTCTGGTTTTCCTTGGACTATACTTATTTTCGTGGAAGTGGCATAAGGATGGCGCCAGCGGTAGTACCGCTGGGCCGGAGCGGCAGTACCGCGTATTGCCACAAGCGGTAGTACCGCTGCCCCACAGCGGTAGTACCACCCATGGCCATAAGCGGTAGTACGGCTCCGGTTCCACGCTGGTACCGCCTCGACTCGAGACGTGGTTTTCTCGTGTCGGGTTCAGCGGTAGTAGGAGCGTTAGTACCGCTCGTGTGCGGTAGTACCGCGGCTACCACCGCCCCTAGTGCCGCTCAATGGCCCTCCTCCCTGTTCCTTCTCCCTGTGCTCGTGGTAGGCGCTGTGCGCGGTCCCAGCGGTAGTACCGCTGGGCCAAGCGGCAGTACCGCTGCGGCTAACGGTAGTACCGCTGGCTCCAGCGGTAGTGCCGCTCATACGGCTCTGCCCTGCCCTCTGTTTTGCTCCGCTCTCCGTGTTCTACGCCCGGGCGGTAGTACCGCTTCCCTGAGTGGTAGTACCGCTCGTGCGCGGACTGGGCACATAACGGTTGGATTCGGGAGCTCCTATTAAAGGGGGTCTTCTTCCTCATTCAACCTTATCCTTTGAGCTCGTGTTCTTCCCCCATTGTTGACCTTCTTCGAGCTTGCTAACTCTCAATCCCTCCATGGATTCTTGCTAGTTTTTGAGGGAAAAGAGAGAGGAGATCTAGATCCACATTTCCACCAATCACTTTCTCCTCTATGTGAGGGGAACCCCTTGGATCGAGATATTGGAGTTCTTGGTGTTCTCCTTCTTGTTCTTCCTCTCAGTTTCGTCCCTAGCATTAGTTTCTTCGGTGGGATTTGAGAGAGAAGGACTTGGGCACTCCGTGTGCCCTTGCCATTGCATTTGGTGCATCGGTTTGAGTTCTCCACGGTGATACGTGGAAGTTACAAGTTGAGAAGCTTATTACTCTTGGGTGCTTGGTACCCTTGAGCTTGTTCCTCTTGGGTGCTTGGGCGCCCTAGACGGTTGGTGGTGTTCGGAGCTCAATCATTGTGGTGTAAAGCTCCGGGCAAGCGTCGGGGTCTCCAATTAGGTTGTGGAGATCGCCCCGAGCAATTTGACGGGTTCCGGTGACCGCCCCCAAGGGTTGCCAAAGTGTACGGGTTCGGTGACCGCCCCCAAGGGTTGCCATTTGTACGGGTTCGGTGACCGCCCTCAAGGGTCCCTTAGTGGAATCACGGCATCTTGCATTGTGCGAGGGAGTGAGGAGATTACGGTGGCCCTAGTGGCTTCTTGGGGAGCATTGTGCCTCCACACCGCTCCAAACGGAGATTAGCATCCGCAAGGGTGTGAACTTCGGGATACATCGTCGTCTCCGCGTGCCTCGGTTATCTCTTACCCGAGCCCTTTACTTATGCACTTTACTTTGTGATAGCCATATTGTTTCTTGTCATATATCTTGCTATCACCTAAGTAGTTTTTCTTGCTTAGCATAAGTTGTTGGTGCACATAGGTGAGCCTAGTTGTTGTAGGTTTTGTGCTTGACAAATTAACCGCTAGGTTTATTCCGCATTTGTTCAAGCCTCAACCGTAATTATTTTAAAGCGCCTATTCACCCCCCTTCTAGGCGACATCCACGATCTTTCAAATGTGTCGTCACATGGTCATCTCGCCAACTATTGTTCTTGCAACTATTGCTATCACATAGCGATAAAGTAAATCAATTATTTGGCGCTTGCATCTTATGCAATAAAGAGACAACCATAAAACTTTTGCCAGTTGCCGATAACTTCAACAAAACATGATCATCTCATACAACAACTTATATCTCATCACGTCTTGACCATATCACATCACAACATGCCCTGCAAAAATAAGTTAGACGTCCTCTACTTTGTTGTTGCAAGTTTTACGTGGCTGCTACGGGCTGAGCAAGAACCGTTCTTACCTACGCATCAAAACCACAACGATAGTTCGTCAAGTTAGTGATGTTTTAACCTTCTCAAGGACCGGGCGTAGCCACACTCGGTTCAACTAAAGTTGGAGAAACTGACACCCGCTAGTCACCCGTGTGCAAAGCACGGCGGTAAAACCAGTCTCGCGTAAGCGTACGCATAATGTCGGTCCGGGCCGCTTCATCCAACAATACCGCCGAACCAAAGTGTGACATGCTGGTAAGCAGTATGACTTGTATCGCCCACAACTCACTTGTGTTCTACTCGTGCATATGACATCTACGCATAAAACCAGGCTCGGATGCCACTGTTGGGGAACGTAGTAATTTCAAAAAAAAATCCTACGCACACGCAAGATCATGGTGATGCATAGCAACGAGAGGGGAGAGTGTTGTCCACGTACCCTCGTAGACCGAAAGCGGAAGCGTTAGCACAACGCGGTTGATGTAGTCATACGTCTTCACGATCCGACCGATCAAGTACCGAACGCACGGCACCTCCGAGTTCAGCACACGTTCAGCCCGATGACGTCCCTCGAACTCCGATCCAGCCGAGTGTTGAGGGAGAGTTTCGTCAACACGACGGCGTGGTGACGATGATGATGTTCTACCGACGCAGGGCTTCGCCTAAGCACCGCTACAGTATTATCGAGGTGGACTATGGTGGAGGGGGGCACCGCACACGGCTAAAAGATCAAATCAATTGTTGTGTCTTTGGGGTGCCCCTCTGCCCCCGTATATAAAGGAACAAGGGGGGAGGTGCGGCCGGCCAGGAGGAGGCGCGCCAAGAGGAGTCCTACTCCCACCGGGAGTAGGATTCCCCCCTTTTCAAGTAGTAGGAGTAGGAGTCAAGGAAAGGGGGAGAGAAGAGAAGGAAGGAGGGGGCGCAGCCCCTCCCACTAGTCTAATTCGGACTAGGCCTTGGGGGGGCGCCCAGCCTCTCCTCTCTCTTTCCCCTAAAGCCCAATAAGGCCCATATACTCCTCGGCGAATTCCCGTAACTCTCCGGTACTCCGAAAAATACCCGAATCACTCGGAACCTTTCCGATGTCCGAATATAGTCGTCCAATATATTGATCTTTACGTCTCGACCATTTCGAGACTCCTCGTCATGTCCCCGATCTCATCCGGGACTCTGAACTACCTTCGGTACATCAAAACACATAAACTCATAGTATAACCGTCATCAAACTTTAAGCGTGCGGACCCTACGGGTTCGAGAACCATATAAACATGACCGAGACACGTCTCCGGTCAATAACCAATAGCGGAACCTGGATGCTCATATTGGCTCCCACATATTCTACGAAGATCTTTATCAGTCAGACCGCATAACAACATACGTTGTTCCCTTTGTCATCGGTATGTTACTTGCCCGAGATTCGATCGTCGGTATCTCAATACCTAGTTCAATCTCGTTACTGGCAAGTCTCTTTACTCGTTCCGTAATACATCATCCCGCAACTAACTCATTAGTTGCAATGCTTGCAAGGCCTAAGTGATGTGCATTACCGAGTGGGCCCAGAGATACCTCTCCGACAATCGGAGTGACAAATCCTAATCTCGAAATACGCCAACCCAACAAGTACCTTCGGAGACACCTATAGAGCAGCTTTATAATCACCCAGTTACGTTGTGACGTTTGGTAGCACACAAAGTGTTCCTCCGGTAAACGGGAGTTGCATAATCTCATAGTCATAGGAACATGTATAAGTCATGAAGAAAGCAATAGCAACATACTAAACGATCAAGTGCTAAGCTAACGGAATGGGTCAAGTCAATCACATCATTCTCCTAATGATGTGACCCCGTTAATCAAATGACAACTCATGTCTATGGCTAGGAAACATAACCATCTTTGATCAACGAGCTAGTGAAGTAGAGGCGTACTAGTGACACTATGTTTTTCTATGTATTCACACAAGTATTATGTTTCCGGTAATACAATTCTAGCATGAATAATAAACATTTATCATGATATAAGGAAATAAATAATAACTTTATTATTGCCTCTAGGGCATATTTCCTTCACTATCATTATCAACTCTGCATCTTTTGGCTTCAACATTATGAATATGTGTATCACTACTTTCAAGATTCAACAAAAATAGACCACTCTTCAAGGGTGCATGACCATAAAAGATATTACTCATATAAATAGAACAACCATTATTCTCAGATTTAAATGAATAACCGTCTCGCATCAAACAAGATTCAGATATATTGTTCATGCTCAATGCTGGCACCAAATAACAATTATTCAGGTCTAAAACTAATCCCGAAGGTAGATGTAGAGGTAGCGTGCAAACGGCGATCACATCGACTTTGGAACCATTTCCCACGCGCATTGTCACCTCGTCCTTAGCCAGTCTTCGCTTAATCCGTAGTCCCTGTTTCGAGTTGCAAATATTAGCAACAGAACCAGTATCAAATACCCAGGTGCTACTGCGAGCTCTAGTAAGGTACGCATCAATAACATGTATATCACATATACCTTTGTTCACCTTGCCATCCTTCTTATCCGCCAAATACTTGGGGCAGTTCTGCTTCCAGTGACCAGTCTGCTTGCAGTAGAAGCACCCAGTCTCAGGCTTAGGTCCAGACTTGGGTTTCTTCTCTTGAGCAGCAACTTGTTTGCTGTTCTTCTTGAAGTTCCCCTTCTTCTTCCCTTTACCCTTTTTCTTGAAACTGGTGGTCTTATTGACCATCAATACTTGATGCTCCTTCTTGATTTCTACCTCCGCAGCCTTTAGCATTGCGAAGAGCTCGGCAATTGTCTTATCCATCCCTTGCATATTATAGTTCATCACGAAGCTCTTGTAGCTTGGTGGCAGTGATTGAAGAATTCTGTCAATGTAACTATCATCCGGAAGATTAACTCCCAGTTGAATCAAGTGATTGTTATACCCAGACATTTTGAGTATATGTTCACTGACAGAACTATTCTCCTCCATCTTGCAGCTGTATAACTTATTGGAGACTTCATATCTCTCAATCCAGGCATTTGCTTGAAATATTAACTTCAACTCCTGGAACATCTCATATGCTCCATGACGTTCAAAACGTCGTTGAAGTCCCGGTTCTAAGCCGTAAAGCATGGCGCACTGAACTACCGAGTAGTCATCAACACACAACTGCCAGGCATTCACAATGTCTGCAGTTGCTGGCGCGGGTGGTACACCTAGCGGTGCTTCCAGGACGTAATTCTTCTATGCAGCAATGAGGATAATCCTCAAGTTACGGACCCAGTCCGTGTAATTGCTACCATCATCTTTCAACTTTGCTTTCTCAAGGAACGCATTAAAATTCAACGGAACAACACCACGGGCCATCTATCTACAATCAACATAGACAAGCAAAATACTATCAGGTACTAAGTTCATGATAAATTGAAGTTCAATTAATCATATTACTTAAGAACTCCCACTTAGATAGACATCCCTCTAATCATCTAAGTGATCACGTGATCCAAATCAACTAAACCATGTCCGATCATCACGTGAGATGGAGTAGTTTTCAATGGTGAACATCACTATGTTGATCATATCTACTATATGATTCATGCTCGACCTTTCGGTCTCAGTGTTCCGAGACCATATCTGCATATGCTAGGCTCGTCAAGTTTAACCCGAGTATTCTGCGTGTGCAAAACTGGCTTGCACCCGTTGTAGATGGACGTAGAGCTTATCACACCCGATCATCACGTGGTGTCTCGGCACGACGAACTTTGGCAACGGTGCATACTCAGGGAGAACACTTTTATCTTGAAATTTAGTGAGAGATCATCTTATAATGCTACCGTCAATCAAAGCAAAATAAGATGCATAAAGGATAAACATCACATGCAATCAATATAAGTGATATGACATGGCCATCATCATCTTGTGCTTGTGATATCCATCTCAGAAGCACCGTCATGATCACCATCGTCACCGGCGCGACACCTTGATCTCCATCGTAGCATCGTTGTCGTCTCGCCAACTATTGCTCCTACGACTATCGCTGCCGCTTAGTCATAAAGTAAAGCATTACAGGGCGATTGCATTGCATACAATAAAGCGACAACCATATGGCTCCTGCCAGTTGCCGATAACTCGGTTACAAAACATGATCATCTCATACAATAAAATATAGCATCATGCCTTGACCATATCACATCACAACATGCCCTGCAAAAACAAGTTAGACATCCTCTACTTTGTTGTTGCAAGTTTTACGTGGCTGCTACGGGCTAAGCAAGAACCGTTCTTACCTACGCATCAAAACCACAACGATAGTTCGTCAAGTTAGTGTTGTTTTAACCTTCTCAAGGACCGAGCGTAGCCACACTCGGTTCAACTAAAGTTGGAGAAACTGACACCCGCCAACCACCTGTGTGCAAAGCACATCGGTAGAACCAGTCTCGCATAAGCGTACTGTTGGGGATATTACCACTGGGCGTAAACCGGCCAGGAGTGGCCGGGTTAACCCCATAAGTAGTTCATCTGTATCTGAAGCCTATGAGGACAGACGGTGACGCTTCATGAAGGCCCAGGGCCCAAAGCCGGTTTAAGGCCTATAGACATAAATCGGCATTGATATGTAAACTTGTGTTGTAAGATAGAAGTAGCAGAGACCGAGCCGGACACGATTATGAGCCGGCCTCGGAGTCTGTAAACCGACGGGCGTCAACCCATGTATATAAGGGGACGACCCGGTGGCGGTTCAAGGACAACAGACAACAACTCGAGACTCAGGCAAAGCGTATTCGCTCCCTAGTCATCGAAACCCCATCAATTCCATCACAACTAGACGTAGGCTTTTACCTTCATCGTAAGGGCCGAACTAGTATAAAACTCTCTTGCGTCCCTTGTCCGCTATAACCCCTTTAAGCCAACCCGTAGCGATGGCTCCACGACTAAGTCCTTTCTCTAGGACATCTGCCGTGACAAAACCACGACACGTACGCGTAATGTCGGTCCGGGCCGCTTCATCCAACAATACCGCCGAACCAAAGTATGACATGCTGGTAAGTAGTATGACTTGTATCGCCCACAACTCACTTGTGTTCTACTCGTGCATAAACATCTACGCATAAAACCAGGCTCTGATACCACTGTTGGGGAACGTAGTAATTTCAAAAAAAAATCCTACGCACACACAGGATCATGGTGATGCATAGCAACAAGAGGGGAGAGTGTGTCCACGTACCCTCCTAGACCGAAAGCGGAAGCGTTAGCACAACGCGGTTGATGTAGTCGTACGTCTTCATGATCCGACCGATCCGAGTACCGAACGTACGGCACCTCCGAGTTCAGCACACGTTCAGCTCGATGACGTCCCTCGAACTCCGATCCAGCCGAGCTTTGAGGGAGAGTTCCGTCAGCATGACGGCGTGGTTACGGTGATGATGATGCTACCGACGCAGGGCTTCGCCTAAGCACCGCTACGATATTATCGAGGTGGAATATGGTGGAGGGGGGCACCGCACACGGCTAAGAGATCAAGAGATCAATTGTTGTGTCTATGGGGTGCCCCCCTCCTCCGTATATAAAGGGGGAAGGAGGAGAGGGCCGTCCAAGGGGAGGAGGCGCGCCCAAGGGGGCAATCCTACTCCAAGTAGGTTCCCCCCCTCTTTCCTAGTCCAAGTAGGAGAGGGGAAGGAAGGGGAGGAGAAGAAGAAGGAAAGGGGGGCCGGCCCCTTAGTCCAATTCGGTTTGGGCTAGGGGGGGCGCGCGCCTCTAGCTGGCCGCCTCTCCTCTTCCACCACTTGGGCCCATGAGGCCCAATAACCCCCCGGGAGGTTCCGGTAACCTCCCGGTTTCTCCGGTATTTATCCGATAACCCCTGGAACTCATCCGGTGTCCGAATATAACATTCCAATATATCAATCTTAACGTCTCGACCATTTCGAGACTCTTCGTCATGTCCGTGATCATATCCGGGACTCCAAACTACCTTCGGTACATCAAAACACAAAACTCATAATACCGATCGTCATCTAACTTTAAGCATGCGGACCCTACGGGTTCGAGAACTATGTAGACATGACCAAGACACGTCTCCGGTCAATAACCAATAGCGGAACCTGGATGCTCATATTGGCTCCTACATATTCTACGAAGATCTTTATCGGTCAAACCGCATAACAACATACGTTGTTCCCTTTATCATCAGTATGTTACTTGCCCGAGATTCGGTCGTCGGTATCTCAATACCTAGTTCAATCTCGTTACCGGCAAGTCTCTTTACTCGTTCCGTAATACATCATCTCGCAACTAACTCATTAGTCACAATGCTTGCAAGGCTTATAGTGATGTGCATTACCGAGAGGGCCCAGAGACACCTCTCCAACAATCGGAGTGACAAATCCTAATCTCGAAATACGCCAACCCAACAAGTACCTTCGGAGACACCTGTAGAGCACATTTATAATCACCCAGTTACGTTGTGACGTTTGGTAGCACACAAAGTGTTCCTCCGGTAAATGGGAGCTGCATAATCTCATAGTCATAGGAACATGTATAAGTCATGAAGAAAGCAATAGCAACATACTAAACGATCAAGTGCTAAGCTAACGGAATGGGTCAAGTCAATCACATCATTCTCCTAATGATGTGATCCCGTTAATCAAATGACAACTCATGTCCATGGCTAGGAAACTTAACCATCTTCGATTAACGAGCTAGTCAAGTAGAGGCATACTAGTGACACTATGTTTGTCTATGTATTCACACATGTATTATGTTTCCGGTTAATACAATTCTAGCATGAATAATAAACATTTATCATGATATGAGGAAATAAATAATAACTTTATTATTGCCTCTAGGGCATATTTCCTTCAGTGGCACCCTTGCACTCTCCTAGATCCCCACGGCCGTTGCTGCGGCGGCCACGGTGCCCTGCTCGTCCACCTTGATGGTGGCCTTATGGTACATGCCCGTGATGAAGAGCCCATCCCCGCCGCTCACCATGCCCGAGAAGTCGCCGCCTCCAAAAGCCCTGGTGACCCCGAGCTTCCGCATGTCCGACGACGCCTCGAACTCGAACGTGAACTTGAACTTCGGGACCATGAACCGCCCGACCAGGACCTGGGCCGCCGGCGTGTGGCTCTTGAGGAACCCCGGCGTCGCGACCGACTTGTCGTAGAGATCGGCGAGGCCGAGAGCGGCGCCGTCCGGGAGGAGGAGAAGCATGTATAATGCTGCCTCGGCTCGCGGCCCCACGTGGTCGTCGTCGTTCTTGTAGGACAGCTTGAGGGCCCTGAAGCCCCGGTAGACGGCGACATGCTGCTCGAACGGGAACCGGCCCGTCGTCATGAACGGCGCGCGCACGATGGCTCCGTCTGGGACGTGGAACAGCGCGGTGAAGGTTGCCGACTGGTCGAACGGCTGAGACCACGTCCCGTTGAAGTAGAGCGCGTTGGCGAGGATGACTCGCGTGGACGCACCGACCGAGCCGGGCAGGAGGACGTCGCGGATGCGCCCGTCCGTCACGCCGGCGACGAAGGCGTTCACTCGCCGCCTCGCCTGCTCGGGGTCCGAGGAGAAATCCACGGATTCCGCGGTGGCAGCGTATCTCGACGCTGCGGTGGCCATGAACTCCGGCTCCAGCTCCTGCCCGCGGTCGACCCACACGCCGCATGCGAAGGACGTCTGCGCCAGGCCGTTGAGCCTGCCCGCCAGCTCCGTCGCCAGCACGCCGTGCAGCTCGTCGAGCGACGCCGAGCGGGAGGAACCCCAGTGTTGAAATATATTGCCTGCCTTCCTCCATCAGTTTAGACTTTTGGATGAGTTGACTGGAGCATGAATTCAATACCCAGGAGCTCCTCGCGCGTCTTGCCCCGCGTGCCGGCGGCCACCAGCGCAAGCGCCGCGTGGATGGACAGCGGCGAGACGATGAAATTGCCTCCCCCGCCGGCTGCCGCCCGGACGCCGACCTCCCTGGCGAGAGGCAGGCACGACGCCTTCCCGCCCGCGTCGCCGCCTACCGCCGCAGACACAGAGTGGCCACCCGGAGGCGCCTCGGTGAGCAAGGGGGTGCGTGCTTGCGTCTTTGCATGGCTGGAACTGTAAGGGCGGTGGAGGTAGCTCTGGCCGCTGCAAGGGCAACGCTGCGTGTAGTCAAGCCGCGGGCGCCGGGAAGTCATCGTCCTGAATTCCACCTGCGACCGCCATGCGGCAAACAGCTTCAAGCAGAGGACGGTCTTCCACAAGGGCGACATCCAGATCGCCGATCTGCAGGGTGCAGACTAGCCACTAGTTACCTTTGAGCCCAGAGTCATTTACACCATTAGTGATAGAACTTGGCACAAATGATCACTTTAGCGCTAAAACTTGTGATGTACATATAAGTGGTTCAAGAACTTGATTTGATGGTGCAAATACAGTGTTGCATACGCCTGCCACACTGACTAGGCGTGCCAGCATGGCGGGACACGCTGTCAGTGACAGAAAGGGGAGGGCAAGGCATGTGGCCTGTTTTGTTTTGCGAAAATACCCTCAACAATTTTTTTCTCTTATGAAAAAGTACAAAAAATATAATGGTCCGCCGGAGGTTAAAACCAGCGACATGCGGATTGCCAGCCAACCTAGACGGCCTTGTTGTCACTTGAGGATGCATATCCTTTATATATTTGACTAAACAATTTTAATCTAAAAAATCAGTGCATGCTCAACCTTAGGGTAAATAAGTGCCAGGACATACCACTACAACAGACAAGGTCACTTATTTGTGATGTCTAATTACACTTTTGTGAATATAACACAACGCGATCGCGTGACTAAACTGAATTGCAGTCAGTGAAACCATTTTCAACATATTAGTTTTTTGCATCTTTAAATTTGGTAAAAAAATGTAAATTATAATTATGTGCTATAAATAATATACATATAAATAATATAAATACATTAAAAATGTTCATATAACATCAAAACAAATCCACCTACTAATTAACAAAAATCCATATAATTAAATTAGTGCCCGGGGATACAACTCCAACCAGAGAGGTAACATACTCTTCAGTATAATTACACTTTATGACTATAATGGAAAACGATCGTGTGGTTGAACTGCATTGCAGTCAGCGTGGACAGTTTCAACATTTTAGTTTTTGCGATTTTTAAAATTTTGTAAATTATAGTAATGCATCATAAATAATATACATATAAATTAAATAAATTACATTAAAAAATGTTCATATAACATCAAAACATATCCATGTACTAATTTAACAAAAACCCATATAATTAACTTATGAACTTTTAAAAAACTATGATTTTAAAAACTGTTCACATTTTAAGAAAACATTTTATTTAGTTTTAGAATTTTTATATATTAAATAAATTCTTATATATATATATATATATTGAATTTTTCCTGATTTTTAATATCATATTTATGTAGTATACAAAAGTGATCATGGTTTAAGAAAAAATGTAGGTTGTTTTAAAAAGAGTTCACGTGTTCGAATATTTTTATTGTTTTCTAAAAACATTATTTATATACTTTAGTTAAAATTAAATATAGAATATGTTTGAAAAATAAAAAAATGAGCCTAGTGTTCTGTCAGATTGCAGATTCTAAAATTTTGTATTATTTAAAATCTTATAAACAGATTTTTATAATTCATAAATATTTTAAATTGTGTGAACATGTTTTAAAATAACACATGAATTATTTTTTAAATGAGATGATTTTTTTTAAATTATGCAAAGCGTAATTATACTTTGGACATCTTCTGTTGGGGTGGTATGCCTGGCTATGTAACCTGCTGTATTTTGTTTTTGCGTCTAAAATTCTTAATTTATATGGTTAAGCCTAAAGTATATAAAGCCTATGTATCTATGCTGACATCAAATCCAAATTATTGTGCTGGCTAGCCACCGGCGCAGGTGACCTATATGTCGCGAGTTCGAACGACTCCTTTTTTCTTTTGTGTACAGTTTCTCTCGAGGGACTTTTTTGTGAGAAAAAAATATCGAGAGGCTTTTCGCAAAAGACAAGCCACACGCCTTGTCCTCCCTTTCCTGTCACTGACAGTGGGCTCTATGTCAAGCTGGCGCGTCGCGGGCATGTACAACACCGTATTTGCTCCGTCAAGCCAAGTTCTTGAACCACTTATATGTACACCACAAGTTCTGGCACTAAAGTGAACTTTTGTGCCAAGTTCTAGCACTAGTGGTGTAATTGACTCTTGAGCCCACTGTCCGTCCATCGAGGCATCGACCAGGTAGAGGTAGAAGAAGCATTTCTTTGGTGAATGACAGGATAGGCTCTCTCATTTCGATCTCAACTCTAAGTAAACCAATAAAAACCACCCATCAGTAAGCTCGTTTACTTAGAACTTGGAAGTTACTCGCTAACATGGCTGAATGAGTTGTCGGAATCTTTTACCATCTCCTCTGATTGTGATTCGTTGCCTGTACTGCACCACCTAGCTTGACCAGCGTCTGAAGAAATTTTTCTAAGCATGATCTGTTTCTTACTTTCTTACACCCTGCACAGGTTGTTCCTTGCACCCTGTGGCCATTGTGGTATATCCCAGTCTCATTTGTGATACTAATAAAAATGGTTCAGGCCGACGTAAGCATGCCGTAGCATCGTCAAAAAATAAATCAAAACCCGAGACATCCCAGTCTACAAATTGCTACGGCGTAGAACCATCGATGAAACGAACATTCCAACAGTTGATAACAGTGAGTGCACATCAAACGGAAGTGCAAGTGAAGCCATGGTACAAACATGTCATCGAAAATACAGATATATCATCGTCTTGAATGCAGCACAGCACAAAACATGTGCTTTATTTCTACTAGTAGTACAAATTAAACTGACAAATCATTTTCAACAGGTAAACAAAGTTGTGAAACAAATTCAAATAATTTATTGCAATCTGTATTTTGGCTATTTAAGTATTATATATAACTTCAAATGTGTACTGAACTGTCAACCGGTGTCTCATAGATAGTTTCAAAAGAACAGAATGTTAGAAGTATATTTGTGTAGAGATAAGGAGTAGAGATATACTACGACTTGTCTTGCACTTCAAATCTCACCCCACGATATAATCTATATATACCCCTACGACAGATCAATACAACAACAATTTCATCCATCCTATAATTTTCTACATAGAATTCAACACACACAAAAATTGTGATTCCTTTGAATCAAAGAGGTCTCAAATGGTTTCGCTTGATATTCCCTTTTACTGTCTCTGAAGATGTACACTAATTGACAATACACTCAGTCCATACATCACACTAAAAGTTTGTCCATAACATGGAACTTTCTTTGTAAAAATACATCCATAATGCACACATAACTCGGAGCAACTTCCACGCAAGAAAAGTTACATTCTGGTGGATCACACAGGCGCCAGTACTACTGAAAGGCCATCCTGCTAAACTCCCCAAAAGAAAAACAGCTAACTAGTAGTAGTAGTAGTAACATAATCCAGTCCCAGACACCATACCCATCTAATATTTCGTTTAGTTGCAGGCATGTTCAGTAGCTAGCTTGCTTCCCTCGTGAAGCTGTCGCGGCTCACCTTCTTCGAGCCATCGGCGGCGGCGGCGCCGCTGGCGCTCGGCGAGACGAGGTTGCTCAGCGTCCTCGCCATCTGCATCATGACCTGGCCCCTCTTCGCCGGAGGCCTCTTCTCCTTGGCGAAGCTGCCGCTGCTGATGTACTGGTGCTCGTACTCCATCGCCTCTCGATCTTCTTCTTGCTCCTTCCTGATTCTTTGGTTCTCTGTGCGTTGTGTTTGTGTATCGAAGCTAGATGCTCGCTTGAGGAAAGGATGATGATGCAGGGAGGTACTTATAGGAGCATGTTGCCCGCACGCACCAGTGACCAGTTGGCATGTGCATCTTTTCTCACTTATTATATTCTTACTTATATTCACTTCTATCTGCAGGAATAAAGTGGCTACGCTTTTGGGGTCATGGTGTTCCAAGTGTGAGCGTATCTGCTTGCTGGGGGAATCCAACTATCGAAGAAACATCACTGTTTTGTTATACTGTGTGTGCCCCAAAATTGCTTTTGGAGCTCGGCCTCCAAGTTCAATTTTTGAATTTCATCAAAATTCGTATTTTTACGTATCAACAAATATTGAAAAAAATTACAGATATGCATGAAGGCATAACACACTTGTGTGTAAATTTTCAGGGCAAAACACGTTGAAATGAGGGCTGTGCAAAAAAAAATTTTGGAGCTTTTTAACACATGATACTATTTGTCCTCCCAGACCATGAATTTATCTTTTTTATACAGATCTCATTTCAAGGTATTTTATCCTAAAAATTTACACACATACACATAACATCCTTGTTACTTGCACAATTTTTTCAGATTTTTTTAAACCGGAAAGTTTGAATTTTGAATTTTTAGAAATTTCTGAGCTCCAGTGAGCTCGGTCACTAAAAGGATGTTCTCCTGTGTACCACATATGTTTGGTTCAGAATACAATACTTCATAATAAAAAATATTACAACTCCCTACCCCAGCCCCTCTCTATCCGTGTCTAAGGTGGGCACTTTTTCCTTTGATTTTATATACACGATGAATATATTTTTAGAAAAAATATCTTTTCATATACGGGCATTCTTAAAAACACAATGGTTCATGAAATATTTTTTAACTACGTAAATTTTATAAAATACATAAAAATTTATTATTATTTAAACTGCTTCTTCACAAAAGTTTTCATTAAATCTGTTATAAAAAGGGAAATGCCTAAACTTGTATGGGTGACAAAGGAAATGACGAAATGAGGAGACGGCTTAAGTTTTTTTTTTAGTGTAGTGGAGACGGCTTAAGTTTTTTTTTTTGTGTGTAGGGGAGAACGGCTTAAGTGAGAAGCTGAGGAGGGGGGAGGTTTTTTTTTTTTGAGGGAAGGAGGGGTAAGCTATGTTTTTTTTTTCATAGCTTCCCCCTCCTTCCCTCAAAAAAACAAAAGGTGACAGAAAAGAACCGGGCCGAATAAGAGCGCTCAGACTCGCTTGGGCCTCTCTTCCGATGTAGTCGGCCTTGGGCTTGTACTAGGTAACAGAAAAGTTTCCCAAAAAAGAGGGTGACAGAAAAATGAGCTGAAGGGTAAACCCTATTCGTCACTCAGAGCGATGAATTGTCGGCATGTGGCACATAGGGGCGATTGGGCAGTCCTATGTTTGCCCTTTTCCCGCTATTTTTCCTTTCCCATATATACTTTTTTAGGGGTTCCCATTTTTACTCTGGTTCAATGTTTTTTCTTCTGGTTCATTGGTGTTTCTTTTTAGTTTTCTTCCTGGCTTATTTATCTTCTCTATTTTTCTTTTTTCTTCATTTCCTCATTTTTCAGTAGTAAACATACGTTCTTTTATGAGTATAAGATCATTTTTAAAAATACATGATAAAATTATTTAGAAAAATAGACGTGAACAGTTTTAAGTACAAGGTGACCATTTTGAACACAAGTTGATTTTTTTTTAATATATGATGAACAGTAAGTGTTCATGCATTTAAAAAATAAAGTGCTCAAGAATTTAAAAATTATTTTTTAAATGTGTATAAATTTTTGAAAATTATTCATGTAACTAAAAGAGTGATCATATTTTGAAATTAAACAATGTCAATGCTTTTATGTATAAACAAACAAACCTCTACGGAACAACCTGAAAGAAAATAAAACAAATCGTTGGAACCGGCAAGTGAAGCACTTGTTAATGGGAAGGATACATCACCAAACTGAATCGAGCTGGCCCACGAACACACGCGCTTGCATGTTTAATGGACAGAACGACCCAGTGCGAGGCCAGTTTTTTTTTTGGCCGGGTGAAAGGCCAGTTGGTTTGATGCCAATATATGGCTTTACAAAAAAAAATTGAAAAACCAAAATTTAGCAAAAAAATAAAACTTACCAGTTCTTTTTTTTTAACTAAAGCCACGACACTTATTTTGGATCCCTCATCCAGTTAGTAGTTTTTCTTAACTTCCCAAAATGTGCAAGACAAATGTTGGCATCAAACCAATCGATCTCGAAGTGTCATACAGGAGCACTCCTAATCAA
Organism: Aegilops tauschii subsp. strangulata; assembly: GCF_002575655.3. Taxonomy (NCBI): domain Eukaryota; kingdom Viridiplantae; phylum Streptophyta; class Magnoliopsida; order Poales; family Poaceae; genus Aegilops; species Aegilops tauschii. The sequence goes on from NC_053035.3 coordinate 398,808,477, forward strand.
GCACATGCTGGGTGTTATGCATACTCAAAGCTTGTATATACATTTAAATTTCTTCTTGAATACATAATGCACACTCAAGCTTGGAGCAATTTCCGCTCAAGCCAAGTTACAGTACAGTGGTAGTGGATCAGACAGGTTCTCCATTTATAAACTGGGACACCATCCTGCTAAAACCCTCAGAAGGTAACAAAACAGCTAGCTAGTAATACCACCATTTTGCACCCCACACTGACACACGGACGCACCATACCCATCTAATTTCCTTGGTTCAGTTGTAGCTTGTTTCCCTTCTGAAGCTGCTGCGATTTGCCTGCTTCGAGCCGTCGGCAGCGGCGCCGGGAGAGACGAGGTTGCTCAGCGCCCTCGCTATCTGCAGCTTGACCTGCCCCCTCTTCGCCGGAGGCCTCTTCTCCTTGCCCAAGCTGCCACTGCTGTTGTACCGGTGCTCGTACTCCATGGCCTCCGCCGTCCGATCTTCTTCTCTGCTTCTTTTGTGTTGTGTACTGCACCTCTGCACTGTGTGGTGAAGCCAGGTGCTCACTTGTGAAAGGGATGATGATGTAGAGGTATTTATAGGCGTATGCAATGTACGTTGCCTGCACCAGTTGGTGTGTGCATCTTATATTCGTATTTATTCACTTATATCTGCAGGAATAAAGTGGCTGTGCTTTTGGGGCCATGGTGTTCCAATTGTGAACGTATCTGCATACCGGGGGAATCCAACTATCGAAGTGTAAACGGGATCACGGAACTAAATCACCGGAGAATTTGTGCGTGCACACTGGGAATATTTATTTTTTTGAAACGGACACACTAGGAATTTGAAGCAGTAGTGAAGTGTTCCAAGGAACCAACAGCACAGCAAGAGAGTTTTTTTTCTTCTGCTTTTTCATTTTCAGACTTTTGTTTTTTGGTTTTAGCAAGAGAGTTATTGAATAGATTGAAGGATTTTAATCTTTTCGACACCCCCTGAGTAAGTAGGTATGTCTCTAGATAAAAACATCTGATCTGTGACTAGCACTAGTAAGTATTACCTCCCTCCGTATCAAAATATAAGACGTCTTTGTAGGGTACACGCTACTCGATATAATTTCCATCGACCAAAGTATATAACTCTATGGACGGTAAATGTAACAAATATCAGCTTTCCACTTTAAGATATTCTTTCGCGAACAGCATCCTCTTGAAGATACTTCTGAAGATATTTTCATCACCATCGTCCTATGGATGAAGATATTTCCACGGACCACGGTGGTCGACCGAGAGTCCAGCTCTCTTTTCACGACTTTTGGGCAGGGTGCACGTGTGGATCAAGGGTTGATTATGCGCTCCATAGGTTTGAGGAATATCTTCAAAAATGTGACAGTGGCTCTTGCTCGAATCACTTCAAAACGTGGTGGCTGCGGGTGGGACTAGTATTTCATGCATGCTGTATATCATGTTTATCAAGTGATTCAGGTGGGAGATAAATATCAGTTTTTGGAAGAACAAATTGACTGCTTTTTAGGTAAAGACCGGGTCTGAGCAAGGCACTAATTAATAACCGGGGAATTTATGCTAGCTGTTAAAATAGAATTAGCGGTAGCCGGTAGGCCCTGAAATGTTTTAACCGTGACTATCTGAAGCGTCGATACGATGAACGGGCCCATGTCCGCTACTAACATCGGCACCCCGCTTTATAGAATTTTTTTTGATAAAGGGGCTATTTTATTATCTCAAATGTAGCATCAAGCGGATACAAAACATTATGAGTAACACCCGGCCTCTGCATAACTAGGATGCGCACGGTCCAATATGAAGGTCTGACAAAAATTAATGAAAAAAAACCGACAAATCGGCAACAGTAGAGCCCTATAGACCGACACTATGTCTATGTCAATGGAGGTGGTTGATCGATCCGAAGGTTATGTTGCCACTCATGTTGGGAAAAAACCTCCATAGTCACCTGCTCCAATCGCATACACACCACCTTGAACAGCGGTTGGTCCTCCGATCGTTGTAACATATATAGCAATTGCATACACCGGAAAATAACCTGTAGAGGAGAAGCATTTATTCCATTAAAAACAAAATTATTTCTACATAGCCAAAGCGACCAAATTAAGGCATACGCTCCCATCTTTATTAGCGCTTTGAACCTATTTGAAATACCGTCCAACCAATGACCAAAAATATTGGCAACAGTTGTGGGCGGATACAAATTTGACGCTATTTGGATGACTGACCACGTAGACGTGCAAACTTGCATAAGAAAAGGAGGTGTTTGATTGTCTCGTCATGAGTACAAAAACAACACTTCTTACTCCCTTGCCAGTTGCGTCGTGCGAGATTGTTTTTGGTTAACACAACTCCCCTACCAAGATACTACATAAAAATTTTCACTTTTAGTGGAATTTTGGACTTCCAAATTTTCTTGTTATTACTCACTGGTACCTCAGAATGTGTGAGCGCACGATACATAGAGTCTACAATGAAAGACCCGGATGTAGTAAGGTTCCAGCGAAACACATCCCGGCCTTCTGTCAGGTTAATCGAATCCAGCCGGGATAAAAGATTATGCCATGACACAAGTCGGGGGCCAGTCAAATCCCGCCTGAACGAAATATTCGGCGGAAATGAACTGAGCACTTGCGCAATAGTATTATTCTTATCGCGAACAATGTTGTATAAGCCTGGATATTGTTCTCGAAGACTGGCATTGCCTAGCCTGATATCTTCCCAAAAACGAATCTCCGACCCATCCTTTATCGCGAAAGACCCAAAGAGAAAGAGATGTTTCTTTGCCGCCATTAGGCCAGCCCAAAAGTGCGAATCGCCAGGTTTCCAAAATGCCTGGGACACCGCCTTTTGACCTAGATACTTGTTGCGCAGCATGGTTTGCCAAACACCATCCTCAGTAAGAAGTTTGAACAACCATTTACTGAGTAGGGCCTCATTTTTGACCTGCAAGTCATGAATTCCGAGCCCTCCTTGGTCTTTAGGCCTACAAACCACGCTCCATTTGACCAGCCTGTATTTTTTCTTTTCACCGTCTCCTTGCCAAAAGAATATGGATCTAAAATAATCCAGACTTTTTAGGACCCCTTTTGGGAGTTGGAAGAAAGAAAGCATATTTTTTAAAAAGGGGGAATACCCCCGGCCTCTGCATCTGGACGATGCATACGACCAATTTATTAATTATTAACACAAGACCTTACAAAGTCGTACAACAGTAAGACCAAAGCCACCATCTTCGCAACCTCTGTCGCTACTCCTATCTAACTGATGAAGGGGCGCTGATGGTCTAGGCCTAATACCAAACAGACCTCGCAGCCAAACCTAACATCGAAGACCCGAGGTCCCAACCAGGACGCCTGCCGGGTATGGGCACCCACCAGTCCGGCGGGCTCCTCAACCAGGACGCCTGCCGGGTATGAGGCCGCCACAGCCACCTGCCACATATCCATCTTCAGAGTTGTACTGTTGCATCGGCCTTGCCCGGTCTCGCTGCCGCCGACGCCACCACGACGCCAGACAACGTCGACCTCCTGCGCGTGTCCGTCACCACACATCTGACGCCAAGCCTCCACTGCTCCATGCCGCCAAGAGCCGCCGCCAAGAATATATAGAAAGAAACACCGCTCCACCGAAAGGGAGGCAACACATCCCCACCCCTCACCTGCAGACCCTTCCATCCGATCCCAATGTCCTTGGCGTCGCCTCCAGGAAGGTTACGGTGCACGGGGCGCCGCCGACGCCCGATCCGCATCGGATCTTGGGCTTTCACCCGGACATGGGTCGGAGTGGAGAGATGGTGCCCTCAGCAGCGCCCCCAAGGAGGAAAATGATGCCAAAAAGCGGCGTCGCCGCTGCCGGCCAGCCAAGGCGGCCAAGGTTTCCCCCGGACACCGATCTGCTCCACCAGAACACACCGGAGGTGGATCCGGCAAGATCCAAACCAAACCGGGGACTGGGAAGGGATGCATGGAAGGGAAGGGGGCAATACCTCCAGATCTGGCACGCCTGCGGCTCGCCGTCCTCACGGCCGAACCCTCAGGCACGCCGCACGCCACGCCAGCAGGGGCCGCCGCCCCCTGGATCCGATGGCCTCCGTGAAGAAGAAGCGCCGAAGACCCCGCCGCCACCTTCCCCGGCGCCCGCGCGGGCTTTCCCGGCGGTCGTCTCCGGTGGCGGCGAGGGGGGTGGGGGAGGTGGGGGGAGGCGGCGGGGGAAAACCCTGGACTCCCCCCGAGTCGCCCTAGGGGCGACGCGAGGGACATGAGGGACGGGAGGGACGTGATTCAGCTAGAAAGAAAGCATATAGAGAACCATATTTGTGAGGACAGAGTTAATCAAAACCAACCGTCCTCCAACTGAGTGTAGTTTGCCTTTCCAACTACTCAACCGTTTCTCTAGACACTCCTCTACATGCTTCCACTCCGCAATGGTGAGGCGTCGATAATGAATAGATAGCACCTGCAACTACATCCTCTGTATCGAAATATAACAAGTTGAGGGAGTAGCAAGTACTTCAAGTACCAGTGTGGACGGTAGTTCCCCCCATTCGCCATCTTCCATGTCCTTAGCGGCTAGGACAAACTCTTTCTTTCAGGTTTATCTAATGAGATTATGGATTCACTTTCTCTTTGCCTGCTGCTTCGGCGGCCAATATCGGTGCATTCGCTTTGGCTAGTAGTTTAGGTTATGTTTTCTTGTCCTTCTAGGTGCGGGGCGGATGACATCACTTCTTCTTCTTCTTCGAGTTTTACTTTCGGGCTCCGATCCGTCTCGAATTCGTCCATGTGAACATAACCGATGGAGCTTCGACGTAAATTCCCGCCTTCTCGCTGAAACGACGAGGTTACGGTATCTCGTGTGTGCGTAAGATGGCGAGATTTGATGCCAGGTGCTTCAGATATATTCAAGGGTTGAACACTGATGACTACAGCTCGATGATGATGGTCCTTAGGGACACGTGCATGAAGACTTTCGGCTGTCATCGACAAGGCCAAGTTAGCTATGACAATGGCATGTCGGCGGCTTGTTCTGACACCAATAGTGGTCGTTTGCTAGTCTAGGGGTTTTGACTTAATTTTTGTTGTGCTCATCAACTTTACATTCGAATCCTTTTTTTAATATTACTGTGCGAGAGTAGCCTCCGCAATAACGAATTGAACGACGAACCAACCTGTGGTTGGATGGTTAGGGGACTGTGGTATCTCCAGTCCATCAGGGGTTCATGTCCTGGTGCTCGCATTTATTCCTGGATTTATTTCAGGATTTTCGGCGATGCGCATTCAGTAGGAGGAGACGTTCCCGTCGATGACGAGGTGCCTACCGTGACTTTGTAAATTTCAAGATGATATGCCGGCTCAGTTTTTCGGAGATGCTCATAGGGTTAGGGTGTGCGTGTATGCGTTTATAGGGGTGAGTGTATGCGTGTGTATATGAGTGCTTGCGTCACTGTGTTAAGAAAATGACGAATTGAATGTAATCAGCGCTCCCCACATGCCAAATATCCTGCCAAAATTAAGAAGAGGCACGTAGCGGATAAGGTCACGGCCAAGATAGTCCGGTCGACCACGTGGGGTCAGCCAAGTTGACACCCTAGGCCAGCATAGCGCCACCGGCAGCAGCCCCACTAGCGAGCGGTGCACCGAACCTTGAAAGTTGAAACTCGCTACGGTACGAACCAGTGAGCCGTCGCGGTCACATGCGTCTCTCGGTGGCTGCAAACAGTCAATGGGCAGCACCGCTCACGGAGGAAACAGTCACCCCAGCCGGTCCCTCGTCGGCCTTGGTAATGAATCACTCCGGTCGTGTGGTTAAAGATGCCCCGGTTAGTGCCTTGTCGACGCAAATATCATCGGCCACAGCGCAGCCCACAAGTGGTCAATTATTTCCCCCAGGACAAATTAACATGTGCGGCGAGGCGCCGGTATTGACAGACAGAGCACACATGGTGGTTTAGCTCGCCTATAAATTCTTTTCACCTTCCCATCTTCTCTTCACACACACAGACACACTCACTCACAAGGAGAAGAAGAGCAAACAAGAAGAGGAGGAAAGACAACAGAGAAAGAAGAGCCATGGAGCACTCCTACAGCAGCAACAGCGGCATCACTAGCAACTACGGCGGCGCAAAGGAGAGGAGGCCTGCGCTGAAGAGGGGGCAGCTGAAGCGGCAGATCGTGAGGACCATCAGCAACCTCATGGCGCCGAGGAACGACGGCGCGGGCGCGGGCAAAGGGGCGTCAGGCCGCACTAGCTTCGGCGCCTACAACTGAACCTCTCAAAGACGCCATCGAGTGTCTGTCAGATTAGCTTTTTACCTGGTAGCTTCATACTGGTTTTTCTTCCCAAGTCTTCTTCCCCGATTGTACAGAGTTCTGTGATTGTACAGATGAATAGAGAGGTTATGTGGAATTTCGTGTGCGGTGTACTCTCACTTTGTGATGCAGTGCTCTTTTTTCTTCTTCTTGAACGCTATTGTTTGGCTGTGCGTAGAACGCACGAGTGAACAAATACAGACTGAAGGGAATTCGGAGGCTGGCAGTGTTAGAAAAATAAGCGAAAGATCAATGCAAAGAAGTGTTAGAAAATACGCGAAAGATCAATGCAAAAAAAATAGGCGCCAGGATGTTTATCCCTCCTTAGAAGTGTTGTTGTGCAAGAAGTCAGACTTAGTCGTTGGTGTTAATTTGCACGAGGATTTGCGGCACACAATTGCGGGGCAATCGGTCCCTGGTGCCGGCTCTTTTTTTTGGCATCCGATTTTTAATGTTCTATATCAATGTTAAAACTTAGTACGACTGTACGAGTGACTAATAAAAAACAATTATTTTGTGTCTACGACCGACAGACTTTTTTTAAAATTATATCGTTGAAACCTGGCATTTTTAGATGCAAAAATTGTAAGTTTTATCGTTTAAACTTAAATCGTTTTGAGGGATTTTCTTTTTACTGTGGCCTCGTGCGGGGTTCAACTACTTCGCAAATCGTGAGGCAAATCGAGCGGACAGCAGGCTTTGGCAGGTGAGTGCCCCCCGCACTCGCGTGCCCCTGCGAATTTCCGTTGTTATTTTTCCTGTTTTATAGTCTACTTGTTGTATTTGATCTCATTGCCTTGTATCGTGGTTGTGTGCATCAAAATGATGCAGGGTTCGGGGTTTCAACATCATTTTCAAAGAAGAAGAAATAATTTATATGAAGCTGTAGATGTTATCATTTTCCTCTATAAATTTAAACAAGTTAATCTTAAGACAAACCAAATAAGTCTTGTAAACCTGACTGAAGGAAATATGATATAACCTAGCTTCGACTCCTGAGTTTACTACAGGAGTGCACACGACACCACCAAAAACTCCATAACTAAGGGCAATTCCAACACAGATCACCAAGCCCCTAGCAGATGTCCGAAACGGACGGTCCGAACACTTTTAGCCATTCAATGCAACTCACCGTATCTGTTGGGCAAGTCGGGACATCTAAAATCTCACAAATCGTCCTCAAATTAGGGGAGCTTTGGAGGAGTTCGGGAATGCGCGACCGCTGCCAACTCAGCATCGGATCATACCACGAACTCACTTTTCACTCTTCCTCCTTTTTCTCTTCTCTCTTCATTGGATAAGGGGCAAACATTTGATGGATATGATTGAATGCCTTTGCCTGTTCGGTTGTCTACGAACATGTCTATGGACATATGGTCGATGGTGTTGAATAGGTGATCTGGGTTGGAGTTGCCCTAACGATCCATGCTGACCGCAACAAGCTTCTTGTTTTTTTTTCGAGTAGTAGGGGGTGCGGGTGGGGGAACAACTCCCCACCGCTTGTTATTATACTCTCAAGCCGACGTTGCGCCGGGTATAGATGTTCATACATGAGAACAGTTACAGCATTAGGGAGGAGGGGGAGGCAAAAGGAATAGACGCTGTCAAGCAGCAGCCGCACAAGCAAGGTGCAATCAAACCTTCTCAAGACCCGCCCTATCAAGGCTATCCTTAAACCGGCAGGACCAGAGGTCAAGATCACTAATAGTTTTTGTAATCACCTCAACCGGTTTAATATGACCTCAAAACATAATGTTCTCAATCTTACTCTACAACAAACTTATTGCTCCAACCCTGGATCTGAAAAACCCAAGTTAAGCAAGCTACACAGGTCCCTGAAAGTGGGGAATTGAAATCAATGTTCACATAATGGAGATAATGATTCATTTATTTATATTTTATACATGCAAAACGCCACTAAAATTAGATGGTAGCTAAACTAACCTAGTTAAATAACATGGGACTAAATGTAATGTTACTTTTATCTTAGGATTCAAATCTTTTGGGCACTCCATGGGAATAGTAGGTGTGGCTCTAGATAAGTACCTGATTTATTTTTTACTAGGAATGTTGCAAAATATATTCGACATCCATGTTTACAGCGACTCAAATCAACCGCGCGTCCAAGTGGAGAACATCTGCATGCACGTGGAATATTTGCATCGTTACGATATCTGAATGGATATGGATATCACCCTGCCAAAGTGAAAAGGTAAAACCTTGCTTACACCTTCTTCCTATCTGAAAGACACACGCATACTTGATATATATTCTCTCTTGTAAAAAATAGTGAGGATTTTCCATCGACCAGAGTATAATTGCCTAATTGCTATAGGTGAAAAATGTACTACAGTAAATAACAGCTTTCAACTTAAAGAACATTTTTCTGTGAACAAATTCTTCGAAGATATTTCCATGCAAGTCGAGCTCTCGGCTCATGCATGCACTTATCTATTTTATATACATTTTTTGTTTTACAAGAGTAAATTAACTAGTTTCTAGGTAAGACCGGCTCTTATGAGGTGTCTGTGTAGTGTGGATCTGATCAAGGCACTAAGAAGAGAATTTATGCTAGCTGTAAAAAAGAAACAGAGGCAGGTCTTGTGGTTGGATGGTTAGAGGGACAATGATATTCCCAGCCCATCACGATTTAAGTCTTGATGCTCGCATTATTTCTAGATTTATTTCAAAAATTTCGGCGATACGTTTTCAGTGGAAGAAAACGTTTCCATCGACAACGAGGCGTGTACGGTGACTTCGTAAATCTCAAGATGATAGATAGTGTGTGCATTTATAGGGATAAGTGTATACGCATATATATGAGCACGTGCGTTTGTACTGTGTTAAAAAAAAATGTAAGCTGAACGTGTGGATCAGGCAAGAGTTTGAGCGTCTCTGAAGCCTCCATGGGATGGACGGGCCAATGACATCGGCACCAGCTCGAGCCTACGGCAATTAGGATATCCATCAACGTAGTCCCAACGTAGCATATGCTAAAGCTCCGGTATCTTCTCTTTCCAGATAGTATAGTACCAGCATTGTCTCTTTTTGGCTAGGTACTGACAAGAGAATGCAACTGAAAAATGAAAGCGTCGTGTATCGTCTCGTAGTAATCAGTGGAGTATCATGCATGCCACGTATACCTGGCCATACCTGGGTCCCGGCTCGGCCCGGCCATCGGGCCTCGTTTTTGGGCCCAAGCACGCCCCGCACGCGTAAAAGCCCGCTGGGCCTTGGGCCGTGCCCCTTCAGGAAATCGAAAAACGACGGGCCCGGGCCCGGCCCGGCCTTCGGGCTTAAAATCTAGGCCCGGGCCCGGCCCGGGAGTAGCATCGGGCTGGGCCAGGTCAGGCTTTTTCGGGCCGGGCTGCCCATGGCCATGACTAATCCCACTTGATTGTATACATTGTCAGAATTAAGAAGAGGCACGTCGTGGTCAGGATAAGAGCATCTCTACCTGCCCCCCAACAGGCCCCAAGGCGTTTTTTTACCGCGAGCGTAAAAAAAGTGCCCAGTCGCGTCCCCATGAACCGAAATTTCGTCGGTTTGGCCCGAAATTGGTGCCGGCGGACTTAGGCCGAACACAGCGCGCTGGGGGGGAGGCGACCGGGGACGCCGGAAGAAAGAAAATGATGCGAAAACAAACCGCACAAGATCCCCTCTATGGGCCCATCGAGTCAGCGACTATGCTTCGTCGTTCTCATCGCGTCGCCTAGGCTCCCGCGTGTTTTAATGATGTCGCCGGTCAGCCTTCCATTGATGAAGGACGGCGTAGTGATGGTGAGCCACCGCCACGCGTCCCCACCCTTTCCCGCCGCGCGTCCCGCCCTTTCTGCCACGCGTCTACACCGCTCCCGCCCTCTCGCCGCTATAAAAGCCGACCTTCGCCGCCGCTCGCCAGCCATCTCTCTCTCTCTCTTCGCCTGCCCCGCTCCAGCGCCGACCACATTACTTCTCACCTTTCTCGCCCAAAAAAGCCGGCATTCACCATGGCGGAGAGGTTTCCCGGGAACGGGGCGGCGACCAACGGCTTCAGGAGGCGAACTACCCTACGCTGGCCGACATGCGCGTACCGAGGGCATGGCGGCTGAGCGCCGGCGACGTCCCCGTGCCTCCGCCGCCCTCCGACGCGGAACGCCCCGCCGAGATCGAGGCGATTCGGGCCAACCTGCTGGAGCACGCGCGCCAACAACCACGGTACGCGGCGGGCAACCACGTGTTGTGGACCGCATACTTCCAGCGACGCCACACCGAGCAGTTGTCGTCTACAAAACGGCGGCTTGGCGCCGAGGTGTTGGGGAACATAGCATGCAATTTCAAAAAAATCCTACGCTCACGCAAGATCTATCTAGGAGATGCATAGCAACGAGAGGGGGAGAGTGTTTCCACGTACCCTCGTAGACGGAAAGCGGAAGCATTAGGTTAACGCGGTTGATGTAGTCGAACGTCTTCACGATCCAACCGATCCAAGTATCGAACGTACGGCACCTCCGTGTTCACCACACGTTCAGCTCGATGACGTCCCTCGAACTCTTGATCCAGTAGAGGGTCGAGGGAGAGTTCCGTCAGCACGACGGTGTGGTGACGGTGATGGTGATGTGATCCGCGCAGGGCTTCGCCTAAGCACTATGACGTTATGACCGAAGGAGTAAACTGTGGAGGGGGCACCGCACACGACTAAGAGAACAATTGATGTGCCTTCGGGGTCCCCCCGCCCCCGTATATAAAGGAGGGTAGGAGGAGGTGGCCGGTCCTAGGGTTGGCGCGCCATGGGGGGAGTCCTACTAGGACTCCACTCCTAGTAGGATTCGCCCCCCTTCCTTCCAACGGAGAGGGGAAAAGGGAAAGAGGGGAGAGGGAGAAGGAAAGGGGGGCCGCGCCCCCACCCCTTGTCCAATTCGGATTGGGCATGGGGGAGGCCCGCGCCTCCTCTTGTGGCCTTCCTCCCTCTCTCCACTATGGCCCATGAGGCCCATTAACTTTTCTGGGGGGTTCCGATAACCTCCCGGTACTCCGAAAAATCCCCGAACCTCTTCGGAACCATTCCGGTGTCCGTATATAACCTTCCAATATATCAATCTTTACCTCTCGACCATTTCGAGACTCCTCGTCATGTCCGTGATCTCATCCGGGACTCCGAACAAACTTCGGTCACCAAAACACACAACTCATAATACAAACCGTCATCGAACGTTAAGTGTGCGGACCCTACGGGTTCGAGAACTATGTAGACATGACTGAGACACATCTCCGATCAATAACCAATAGCGGAACCTGGATGCTCATATTGGGTTCCTACATATTTTATGAAGATCTTTATCGGTCAAACCGCATAACAACATACGTCATTCCCTTTGGCATCGGTATGTTACTTGCCCGAGATTCGATCGTCGGTATCATCATACCTAGTTCAATCTCGCTGCCGGCAAGTCTCTTTACTCATTCCGTAATGCATCATCCCACAACTAACTCATTATTCACATTGTTGGCAAGGCTTATAGTGATGTGCATTACCGAGAGGGCCCAGAGATACCTCCTCGATACACGGAGTGACAAATCCTAATCTTGATCTATGCCAACCCAACAAACACCTTCGGAGACACCTGTAGAGCATCTTTATAATCACCCAGTTATGTTGTGACGTTTGATAGCACATAAGGTGTTCCTCCGGTATTCGGGAGTTGCATAATCTCATAGTCAGAGGAATACGTATAAGTCATGAAGAAAGCAATAGCAATAAAACTAAATGATCATAATGCTAAGCTAACAGATGGGTCTTGTCCATCACATCATTCTCTAATGATGTGATCCCGTTCATCAAATGACAACACATGTCTATGGTCAGGAAACCTAACCATCTTTGATTAACGAGCTAGTCATGTAGAGGCATACTAGGGACACTCTGTTTTGTCTATGTATTCACACATGTACTAAGTTTCCGGTTAATACAATTCTAGCATGAATAATAAACATTTATCATGATATAAGGAAATATAAATAACAACTTTATTATTGCCTCTAGGGCATATTTCCTTCACAAAGGGGCGCCACAACTCGGAGGGTCGCCGATAATGATGGGGCGCACCCGAGCGAAGTCTTTTCGCCGTGCTCACGCACATCGAGGGAGGCAACGAGCCACAGCTAGAGTACCCGGTGTCGTCCTTCTCTCTCCGCCGCGGTAGCTCCTGGTTGCCGAGGCGCATGGACCAGGCGTTGTCCTCGTCCTCTAGCTCCCATTCCTCACCATCAGTGCCGGCGGCACTCGTCCCCGTCAAAGCCCGAGCCGCAGGAGACGCCGCTCCATCGGTGCAACCGCGACGACAACCTTTTCATAAACGAGGGCAGACGCGTCCCTTCCCCTCCCCGCGGCCACATTCGCCTGGTGAAGGCGAAGAAGGAGCCGGCGACCATGGTAACACTACTGCAGGTTGCTGCTAACGCGACACTACGATTAGAGACCCTTTGACGAAACTGTGTGCGATGCATTAATTGCAAACGATGGTGTAAAAACCCCGTCAAAAAGGTGCAAAACCTTTGCGATGACGGATGCATCAACACGGTTCAGATTTTAGATGCGTGTGCGATGCAGGGCATACAATTCAGTTCAATTAACTGTTTGCGATGTGGCAGAACAAAAGAAACGGGCAGCCAAATGAACGCGTGTGCGATATACAACTTACGGTTCACTCGGATGAACGGTTTGTGATTAGGCAACACAAAAGAAACGGTCAGCCAGATCAAGGTGTGTGCGATATACGGCATACGGTTCACTCGGATGAACTGTTTTCGATTAGGCAACGCAACAGAAACGGTTCAACCAGATCAAGGTGTGTACAATGGAGGGCATACACTTCATTTCAATAAACTGTTTGGGTTGAGCCAAGAGAACAGAAACGTTTCACATAAACAAGATGTGTGTAATACGTGGCAAACATCCAATTACATAGGTGGCTAGTACACACATGACATTTCCATACACCAAAGTAAACTATTACATGCATAATTAACTAGGATAAACGATCATCTGATCATTATCCACTTCTTGTGCTAGCTCGATGTTCCTTCTATGCTAAGTTTTCATTAATTGATGGCATTTTATGAACACGCCATCGTTTCCCGCTATTTCCTCACCGGTTTCCCGCCAACCTAGGCGGCGTGCGACACACGGAGGCAACAAGCACAACGTGTAGCACATTCACCTTTTCCAAGCATGCCAACCCATCAAAGCGTTGCCTCTGCCATCAACCTCGTCGACGAGGAAAATGAGCAGGCGCCACGGCCCGTCGAGGCCGAGGTGCTCCCCAGCAACGCGATGGACGACGTCGTGATGCGTCTCATCGCCAGGGTTGAGCAGACCCTTGGCACATGGCGCTTCAGCGCCGCGGGTCAAGATAGGCATGTCAACGCCGAGAGGCTGCAGCTCGCCGCACAACATGATTGATGGAGCGCCGCAGACCAAGCTAGGTGCGTCCGCGCCGATAGGCTGCGGCTCGCCGCACCGCGAGACCGTTGGAGCACCGCAGAGCGAGAGGCGCGGTGCACCGCACAACAAGAGCGGATCCATCGACGCTTGCCTGTTGTCGACAGGGCGTCGCAGCTAGGTACACGTCCCGTCAGTACCCCCATTCCTCGCCAGGAGTGGGTAGAGGCCCTCTGCGTCGTACTTGCACCAGAGGCCGGCCGCGCCGTACTTGAACCAGACGCCCACCGCGCCGTTCACATGGGTCACGCCGTTCGCCTTGTCCGCGGCCCACTCGATGCCAACATGTTGGTCGGTAGGCTCGACCGCCTCCTTGGCCCAGGTGTCCACCTGGACGTAGTAGAGAAACATGGCCGTCGCATCCTCGAGCTGGTGATCTCCGATGAAATAGCCAACTTGGAGCTTGAGATCGCGCTCCAGATGTACCGCGAGCGTGTCGACCGCTTGGACGAACGCCTGCACGAGTTCAGGCATAGCCAAGAGCTACCGTAGGCAAGGGCTGCTGGTCATGGTCTCATGGACGCGTTTTATTTTGTTGAGTTGTTTCAACGTGGATAGCTATGTATTCACAGCAATCATAGTATTGCTCTGTTTCAATTTGTGTACTCTTTTTTCCGTTCTTATATATTCTGTTTCAATGTGTGTATATATGCTTTTCATTCTGTATATGTGGATGATAACGGCTAGATTCAAATTAGTATAGAAAAACAGATAGAAAATGGAATTCATAATATATATATATATTAATTGTTCATTAGTTCATCACAGAATATATATAATATCATCACATATACGTGATGATACTTAACTACTAGGTACAATGCATAAAATTGAAAACGAACAATACTAAAACTAATAATCCCTCATGGGGCTAGTATCCGGGTAGCCCCTCGCCAACAACTCCCTGGTGCGTGGCGTCTTCCCAGCGCGGAGGAAATACTCCGCCTCCTCTGCCTCACGGCGCTTGACGTACCGATCTGCCTCTTGCTGGCGGACGAGCGCGAAAGATCTTGCCATTTCATTGGGCGCCCACCGGAGCTCCTCGTCGGTGGCACGCTGGAGCTTATCGGCCCACCTCCACGCAGCGATGAGGCGCCTAGCGCCTTTGACCTTTCTCGCGAAGTACCCGTCTTCGTACACCTCCTCTGCACGGCGACGCGCCCGCCCCCAAAGCTCCGCCGCCTCCTTTTCCAGGCGGCATCACGGGCTTCACAGGCCGCCTGGTACCTGGCTTCCTCCTCCAACATCTCCTTCTTGAACGCCACTTGTCTGGCTTTCTCAGCCGGCGGCAGTGACTTCCACAGACAAAGATTGTACTAGCCCCAAAACCAATCCAAAGTTGGGGGGTCTGGTGCAACCTCGTCCGGTGGCGCGTAGGGGTCCTCGTCGCTACTCTTCGAGTGAGCGTCCTCGGGGGGCTCGGTGCGTGGGCAGACCGGCGGCGCCATGGCAGAGATTTGAGAGAGAGAGAGAGAGAGAGAGAGGGCGAGCGAGGGGAGGATCTAGATGAGAATGCAGGCGGGATGACGTGAGCAAGGTAGTATATATTGGCGGCCGGAATCTAGATCGACGGGAATAGTACACAAGCCGGTCGCCGGAATTTACTAGTACTATAGTTTGAATTACACACGATTCCCGCAAATCTGTGTGTGAACTTAATAGCTGACGGTTTCCAATACAGAACCGTGTCTGATTAATAACCCCCGCAACTCACCTACCAAACCTCAAGCCGTGAAATAGAGTGCCAATCGTGTGGGGGGCGGTTGTCTTGCCAGATCTTTACATTTTCTTTTTTGAACACCAGATATTTACATCATCTGATGATTTTTTAACTCGCACACAAGTACACAAACATATGATTTTTCAAACCGTTATGATTAGCCGTTGCATGTAGATGTAGTCCAAATCTGAATTACTGTCATTAAATGGCTAGAAAATCACTTAAATGTCTTTAAAAGGTCAAATGACCCCTAGAATTTCCAAATTTTCACATGACAGTTGTAGTAGTGCACGTTAAACGAAGAAAAAAATTGAAGGCCGTAAGAGGAAGCTATCTCCCGTTCGTCATCAAACATGCATTGTTCCCTCTCAGAACCACAAGCCTTCTAGTGAGTTGCTTCGGTTTGTGAGGGGTTTGTGTCCAAACTTTCGTCAAACATGCTAATTTTTTTATCACATCATCTTGGTGGCATGACATTACATCAAGCAATGTTTCATGTTTTTCTGATCATTTTTTATTTTTTGGAATTTAAATGCCATGGCACTCCACGCATGTGTCCATGCCGTGAGACCAATATCTTTGAAAATTCCTTCTAATTTACTGACATGGAATTAACTCGCACACAAGTACACAAATATGACTTTTCAAACCGTTATGGTTAGCCATTGCATGTAGATGTAGTTCAAATTTGAATTACGGTCATTAAATGGCTAGAAAACCACTTAAATGTCTTTAAAAGGTCAAATAACCCCTGAAATTTTCCAAATTTTCACATGACAGTTGTATTAGCGCACGTTAAACATAGAAAAAAAATTGAAGGCCGTAAAAGGAAGCTATCTCCCGTTTGTCATCAAACATGCATTGTTCCCTCTCGGAACCACGAGCCTTCTAGTGAGTTGCTCCGGTTTGTGAGGGTGTGTGTCCAATCTTTCGTCAAATGGGACAATTTTTTTACCACATCATCTTGGTGGCATGACATTACATGAAGCAAGCTTTCATGTTTTTCTGATCATTTTTTATTTTTTGGAATTAAAATGCCATGACACTCCATGCATGTGTCCATGCCGTGAGACCAATATGTTTGAAAATTCCTTCTAATTTACTGCACATGGAATTAACTCGCACACAAGTACACAAATATGATTTTTGAAACCGTTATGGTTAGTTGTTGCATGTACATGTAGTTCAAATTTGAATTACGATCATTAAATGGCTAGAAAATCGCTTAAATGTCTTTAAAAGGTCAAATGACCCCTGGAATTTTCCAATTTTTCACATGACAATTTATTAGTGCACGTTAAACATAGAAAAAATTTGAAGGCCGTAAGGGGAAGCTATCTCCTGTTCGTCATCAAACATGCATTGTTCCCTCTCGGAAACACGAGGCTTCTAGTGAGTTGCTTCGGTTTGTGAGGGGTGTGTGTCCAAACTTTCGTCAAACATGCCAAATTTTTTTACCACATCATCTTGGTGGCATGACATTACATCAAGCAACATTTCATGCGTTTCTGATCATTTTTTAATTTCTTTGGAATTAAAATGCCATGGCACTCCATGTATGTGTCCATGTCGTGAGACCAATATGTTTAAAAATTCCTTCTAATTTACTACACAAGGAATTAACTCGCACACAAGTACACAAATATGATTTTTCAAACTGTTATGGTTAGCCACTGCATGTAGATGTAGTTCAAATTTGAATTACGGTCATTAAATGGCTAGAAATCAGTTAAATGTCTTTAAAAGGTCGAATGACCCCTGAAATTTTCCAAATTTTCACATGACAGTTGTATTAGTGCACGTTAAACATAGAAATTTTTTTAAGGCCGTAAGAGGAAGCTATCTCCCGTTCGTCATCAAACATGCACTATTCCCTCTCGGAACCACGAGCCTTCAAGTGACTTGCTCCGGTTTGTGAGGGGTGTGTATCCAAACTTTCGTCAAACAGGCCAAATTTTTTACCACATCATCTTGGTGGCATGACATTACATCAAGCAAGGTTTTATGTTTTTCTGATAATTTTTTTATTTTTTGGAATTTAAATGCCATGGCACTGCATGCATGTGTCCATGCCGTGAGACCAATATATTTGAAAATTCCTTCTAATTTACTGCACATGGAATTAACTCGCACACAAGTACACAAATATGATTTTTCAAACCATTATGGTTAGCCGTTGCATGTAGATGTAGTTCAAATTTGAATTATGATCATTAAATGGCTAGAAAATCTCTTAAATGTCTTTAAAAGGTCAAATGACCCCTGAAATTTTCCAAATTTTCACATGACAGTTGTATTAGTGCACGTTAAACATAGAAAAAAAATTGAAGGCCGTAAGAGGAAGTTATCATGCAATAAAGATACTATAAAGATGATCTATAATATGATGCAACCTAAATTCCATTTTATGTAGTTTTCTTTAATAAATCAAACTAGTGATAAAACAAGAAACTAAAAGATTCAATTGCAAGATCTAAAGATATACCTTCAAGCACTAACCTCCCCGGCTACGGCGCCAGAAAAGAGCTTGATGTCTACTACGCAACTTTATTCTTGTAGACACGTGTTGGGCCTCCAAGCGCAGAGTTTTGTAGGATAGTAGCAATTTTCCCTCAAGTGGATGACCTAAGGTTTATCAATCCGTGATAGGTGTAGGATGAAGATGGTCTCTCTCAAACGACCCTGCAACCAAATACAAGAAATCTCTTGTGTCCTCAACACACCCAATACAATGGCAAATTGTATAGATGCACTAGTTCGTCGAAGCGATGGTGATGGTAGAAATATATTTTTATAATCTGAATAAATAAAAACAGCAAGGTAGCAAATATTAAACGGGCACAAAAACGGTTTTGCAATGCTTAAAAATGAGGCCTAGGGTCCGTACTTTCGCTAATGCAACCTCTCAACAATGCTAACATAGTTGGATCACATGATTATCCCTCAAAGTGCAATAAAGAATCACTCCCGAGTTCCTATTAGCGGAGAACAAAAGAATAGGAATTGTTTGTAGGGCATGAAACTACCTCAAAGCTATTCTTTCCGTTCGATCTATTCAAGAGTTCATACTAAAATAACACAAAGCTATTTTTTCCGTTCGATCTATCCTAGAGTTCGTACTAGAATAACACCAAAGCAAATTCATATTCATAATACTCAATCCACACAAAGAACTATAAAGAGACCCCAAGGTTTCCGTCGGAGAAAAACGTGCATCAACCCCTATGCATAGATTACCCCAATATCACCGCGGGAATCCGCGAGTTGAATGCCATAACACATATCAAGTGAATGAATAGGATACCTCATTGTCACCTCAAGTATTCATATTGCAAGACATATATCATGTTTTCTCATCTCTGAATATTCAATGCGAGTTGACAGCATCGGGGCCCCCCAGGTGCTGCTCTGGCCCAATGTCTGTCTTCTGGCCCATAAAAAATCACCGTGGAGTTTCGTTGCGTTTGGACTCCGTTTGATATTGATTTCCTGCGATGTAAAAAGCAAGCAAAAAAACAACAACTGGCACTGGGCACTGGGTCAATAGGTTAGTCCTAAAAATGATATAAAGTTGCTATAAAATGATTGTAAAACATCCAAGAATGATAAAATAACAACATGAATACTTCATAAATTATAGATACGTTGGAGACGTATCAGTGGCTTGACATTACATCAAGCAAGGTTTCATGTTTTTCTGATCATGAAAGCGTTGTCAACGCCGAAGAATATTTGAAGTTGCGGGATAAAAAGAGGAAGGTGGAGAATGAGCTCAGATTTTTTAAATCAGACTTTGCTAAGATGGTGTTGGCGAAGGAGGAGGCACTTTCCCAGTTGGACAGTGCAAAACTGGTTCTTACTGAACTGAAAGCAGAGGTGGATAAGACGTGCCTGGATGATCTCGATTAGGGAAATGTATATATTGTTCTAAAATTGTTCTTATGAACTTGAACTAGCTATATGATGTACTGTGCTGTTTTCAGGTAGCTATCGTACTGTGATGTTAAAATATATTTATGTGCCTGATATGAAATTGGCAAACAGCTGTTCGATATGAAATGTGAATTTGTGTAATATTGGAATTATTAATTGTGAACTAACAAACCTGCTAAATGGGTCATGGAACTTTGCAAACGGTTCTAGTAGTAAAAGCGCTTGTGATGGATAGCCCAATGCCACACAGTTTTCTTCATCAACTCATGTGTGATGTAGTTGATAAAAGCAAACGGTTAACCAAGGTAGAGTGTGTATGATAGTTACACCTTTCACACACGAGCCTATACATAAAACTGTGTGGGATGTACATACGAACGGAAACGTTTTCCCTGGATTGACTGTGTGGGATGTACATAAGAACAAAAATGTATTCCTTGGATTGACTGTGTGTGATATACATGCAGACGAAAATGTTTTTCTAGGACTCACCATGTGGGATGTACATACGAACGGAAACGATTGGGTTTCGATGCCTCGCCCGATCGCACACTAGCTCATTTTGCCTCGGCCTGTGGGCCAGGAGGGCCTATCCCTGATGGTTTCTGGGTCGTGTGGGAAAGACCCCCCTATCGCCCACACTCACTTGGCAACGGTTCCAAATGCCGTCGCGGAAAGGGGTTAAAAACCGTTTGTATAGCACCGACGCGTACACTACAAAAAAATACACTTCCGTGATGATACGTGTTTGTCACAGTAGGTCACGTTTTCTGTCATGCATGTACATCCATGACAAATTTATGACAGAATCAAGATAGTCATACCTATGCTGTCGTAGAAGTGTTCCATGACATTACCAAAATTATCATCACGGAAGTGTCCACTTCCATGACGATAAATCGCGCGTCACAGAAGTGCTTTCGTCAAGGGTGACCGACACGTGGCATCCACCGTAACGGAACGCCGTTAAGCTATCGGGTCGGGTTTTGGATACGATAACCCGTTAACAGCCCCGACCAATGGGGATTTTCCACGTGTAAAATCATCATTGCCTGGAGGAGACACGTGTGAGGTCCGCGTTGGCACAGGTGTCACTCATCCAATGCGCGAGACGCGCCTATGATATGTTGACACGTGGACCGGCCCATCAAGTTTAAATGGGCCGGCCCAACTGAAGGCCCACAAGATTTTGCGGACCATAATGGGCCAGCCCAGCTAAAGGCCCACGAGATTTTGCGGACCATAATGGGCTGGCCCAGCTAAAGGCCCACAAGATTTTGCGGGCCATAATGCGCCGGCCCAGGTAAAGGCCCACAAGATTTTTGTGTGCCATAATGGGCCGGCCCAGGTAAAGGCCCACAAGATTCTTGCAGATCATAATGGGCCGGCCCAGCTAAAGGCCCACGAGATTTCACCGACATTAATGGGCCGGCCCAGCTATAGGCCCACAAGATTTTGAGGACCGTAGTAGGCCGGCCCATTAACTGGCTGCCATGTTTTGGGCCAAATGCCGGCCCATATTTGATCCGGTCCATTAATGGCCTGCCATGCTCCGGGCCTAATAGTGGCCCATATGAGATCCGGCCCGTTAAAAGCCTACCACGTTCTGGGCCAAATTACGGCCCAGATCAGGTCCGGCCCTTTAAGAGGCTTTGGGCTCAATTATGGCCCATATCAGATTCGGCCCGTCAACTGGACACTATGCTTTTGGGCCCACTTGCTAAAGGCCCACTTAGTAATTTGGCCTGATATTAGTTTTGGCCTGTTAAGGGCCCGTTTAACATTTCGGCCCTATATTAATTTCGGCCTGTTAAAAGCCCGTCATATAGTTGGGCCTAACTACGGCCCGGTTTGCATCCGGCCTGCTCGCAGCCGATATCTGATTGGGCCAAACAAGGACCGAGACAATTTTGGCCTGTTAAAAGCCCGTGATTTGATTCGCACAATCATGGGTCGGGGTTCATTTCGGGCTGCTGCCGGCCCGTTAGCTGTTCGGCACGTTTCAGGCCCAACCTACATCGTGATTGCATGACGGCCCGATTATGTACCGTAATTTTACGGTTTGGCCGGTTTACTGCGAAGACAGGATATATATACAGTAAAATAACTGCAGCATCGTGAATAAGAAAAAACCTAGACTATACAATAAAGAAATTATGGCATATTACATCCACTGGGCATCAAAGTTCGCCACTATGATAATAAAGCACAAGCAGATTACATACACTGGGCATCAAAGATCGCCACCAGTGCAAATAAACACGCCGACAAAATAATATACAAAAGCAACAACACTTCAATAGAGTTCAAGAAAGGTTAGCCCTGCTGGGGAGCTGCAGCGCAAGCAGCTGAGCAAGATGATGAGACTGCACTTGTTCAACACTTATATCTTCCTCACTCTGAAAGATAAACAAGCAGACAGATGACAGGTTTTGCACATAAAAGTATCAGTGCTGACAATTCATCACATTTCTTACTGACGAATAAAGTGACACAGTTTGAAATTGCATTAACACAATATGGTATTGTTCAGGTCAAGACATGGCAGGAAATGACATTGTGAAGGAGTTGGCAGCTTCACGACACCACTGGATTACAGATCAAGAACTCATAAGTATTAATGGTTAGTGTGCTGTCAATTTATACCATTTCAGATTGGCAAATAAAGAGACGGTTTAAATAATAGTAGAATGATATGACATTGTTCATAGTTAAGACATTGCAGAATATGACATTGTGCTGTAGTGGGTAGGTTCACCACACCACTTGATTACGGATGAAGAACAGAAGCATACATGCAGTGCAAAAGAAGATCACTTGCTCTGTATAGTTTAATTTACATGGTATGAAGAAGGAACTTGGTTGTACAACTGAAAACTTAAATTGAGAAAGGACAAACTTTTGTTTATGAACTACATAATAAACTTTAAACAAGCAATTTGATGCAAACATCAAAAATAAACAACTGTTGCTTTCATGCCTAACCAAATATATACAACAAAGTTTGAAGGCTTGAGATGGACCAACTTACATTATTGGTGAAGACATGCTCTATAAAGGCCTTGTCCATGCTGACGGGGGGGGGGGGGGGGGAATTCAAGAAGTTTACCACAGAATCTTCTTCAAAAGCATTGCCTTTATTCTACATTTTGTTAAGAGTAAATATAGATGTGATAATATACGAAAAAATGTAGAATATTTAAGATAAGATGAAGAGTGATGCTACATAACCCAGTAGCTATAAATGTAAGTGCAGCGATACAGGAAAAAGGTACACCCAAGAGCAATGCACAGCTAAACTTCTTCAGTACCAACCTTATGGTAAGAGTAAATATAGATCTGATGTGTAGAAAATGGAGTGCAAAGGAAAATAAGCTGCAGAGTGATGGTACATGAACAACTACCTATCATTATAAGTACACTGATAAAGGACAGCATGTACTTACAAGAACAATGCAGAGCTAAAAAAAACATTGGCATTGGATATATTCTACATTAATGTAACCATTCATATAGATCAGATAATTTGGAGCGAACAATTGATAAGCAAGCTATCATGCATACTGCTGTCACATAATGAACCTGGTATGTATGCAAGTACAGTGATACAGGACAACAGGTACTAAAGAGCAAAGCAGCGGGCAGCATATTTGCGATATCCTGTCGTTCTTGTCAAACCGGAATTCTTCTTCGAGCAGATTTCCTGCAAAAAAGATCCGTAAGGCACATGCGGAAAAGTAGAAGTTCAAATTGTCATGTGATTTCATAGACAGTACCTCATCCTGGGAACGAGACCAGTGCATAACAAGGTTTTTCCATTCAATGTCTTCTAAATTTAGCACAGGAGACTTCACCGGAAATTCGTTTGTAGACTTGCCATCAAAGTGTGATTTCCTCAGGTAACACCGATACTGCTGCAATGCTTCCTTGAAAAGCACAAGCAAGCTTTGCTCGTCATGACTATCCAGATTGACCCTCGCCTAGTTACAACAATGTAATGTAAATCATTGATGTGTTCAATCAGCAGAAAACAGGAAAATAATAACCATGAATAATAGCACTTACACGTAAGTTGGACAGGAAGATGTGAAAATGGTGTTTGTCTTCACAATAATTTTCCCATGATGGGAATATATGCACGTAGTCCCTAACAACATTGAAAGCATTGTCTTTTAAACTGGGAATAAATGGAATGGGGTTCCAATCTGCAGGAATTGGCCGTCTCTGCAGTTGGGATAGGTCTTCGGCCGGTCGACTTGCTGTACTTTTTGCTGGAGTGAGATTTTTTCTGTGGTACAGCTGGTGCTATGGCAAATGAAATCGGTATACCTTTTGTTGGAGTGCAGGTCCTGTGTGGTGGGGCTAGTGGTGTGGCCAGTGAAGTATGGGTACAGTCTGCTGGAGTCGGTCCTACGTTTTGTGTCACTGGTTGTACAGCCAATATAAGTGGGGTGCTGTCTGATTTCTCCGGCACCACCACGTTTTTCAAGGACTTTGCTGGTGCTCCTTCAGGTTCGGCAATCACCCTCTTCCTTTTTGATGTCTGATGCACAAGAACAACATTTGAGTGAAAAAACATGGTATGATGACAGATGGAATATGTATTGATAATGGATGGGCATGGCATCTCGACATATATGATGAGTAAACTAAGCAGATGGCGGTGCAACAACATAGAAGAAATGCAAGACAACATATGCAAGATACCCGCAATCAATAAAACATTGCCAAATTAGAACAGGCACCTTGATGGGTGAACAGGACAGGCCATCTGCCTTTGACTCCTCGAGGTTAGAATAGTCATTAGGATCATATTCTGAACAAGAATCAACAGGTGGGGAGCGTATGAGTTTCATTGCATCCATAATGGCACTCAATGCCTTGGTGCCAATTTTGTAAGTCATTGCAGTGTTTAGCTTCAAGAGTGGACTGCTGCTAGTGCGACACAAAGCATCTACACAGATCATAGTGTAGATATAATGGGGAAAACCGTAAGCATCAGAGTAAAATCAGCAAAGTGGAACTTGCTGGAATATATGTGCTAGTATTGCCGGTACGGCTAGAAAGGCTTCGGATACCAGCTCTCTTCAAGTGAAGGTGTGGTACTGTTAATATCAGTGTTACTCTCAAAGGCGACACAGCTCCCCGCATTTCCTTGTTATTCTTATAGGATTCAAGTGGGCAGGTGACTACAAATCCTATTCCTATGTTTACAAGATCCTACGAATCAAAGAGGCTCAAAATGTCCATCACAACCGACCGTATAGACCTCTACACTGCAAAAGTCCCTGCTCATCTTCGGTACAAGGAACATACTATACCACTATCATACTCCCTCCGTTCCAAAATATAAGTCTTGGTAGAGATTTCCACTATGGATCACATAGAGATGTATCCAGATACATTTTAGAGTGTAGATTCACTCATTTTGCTCCATATGTAGTCCATGGTGGAATCTATACAAAGACTTCTATTTAGGAACGGAGAGAGTACATATTAAACAAGAACGGAAGAGGAACATGGTAAAGAAGAGCAAGCAGATTTTGGATAATAAAATGTTGGTTGCGCAGTGCCCACACATGATGAACCAGAGCGCATTAAGAATGCAACTCCCAGCTGTGTCTCGACCATTTCAGGCGGTTGGATGAAGATCCTATGTCTCCTAACCCATCTTCTTCCTCGTATCTGATTCTTCCCATACAGAACACCGCACGGGCTGCCGGCCGAACCACCGGCCCCCGCCGCCTGTGTTCCTCCGCCACCCCCACCCCCACCCCCGCCCCAACCCCCACCCGCGTCGAGTTTTCTTCGTTCGGCGAGGCCCCACAACCACCCGAGCCCCTTCGTTCGCACCGGCGAACTCCGGCGAGCTCTGAAAAATCGACTGACCCAATTTTGAAATTTAGTCTACTGTGATTTAACTAGTGTGGGATATAAAAGGGGAAAACCATTAGCATTGGGAGTATAGTGTTGAGCGTGCCATGACGGATCTGAAGGTGCAAACCGGACAAAGGCAACTTCGCAACCAAGACAAGAAATCAGAGTAAAGTAGTGGCGATCTATTTTCTTGCTGCGATAAATAAGTTGAGAAGATACGAAAGAGTACCGCCTCTGGTGCGGCGCCGTGTACGCATCTGCTGAGAATTTGACGGTGCTGCGGTAGCGATGGCTGTCGGTGGCGTGGAAGCAGATCTAGGAGGGTAGACGGTGGCGGCGGGGCGCGGTGGACGAGACAGTCGTAGGAGCGGCGCCGGCAAGGTGGACGACGGCGGGGATGAAGCGAGAGGACGGGATGCAAGGATCCCGGTCCGAAGCCGTGGATGAGAGAGTTCGATCTCTTGTAATGGACGGCGGCGTCGGGGTATCAGCTCCGGCATGGTGGAGGAGGACGGCGGTGGATTGGGTGGCGGACGACGGCGGACGGAGGTGGGTGGGGTGGAGAGGGTGTTTTGGCGCCCACAGAGTACGAATGGGGAAAAGGGAGGTACAGAGGAAGGAGGGAACCATGTATTCAGGGCGCGCTTGTCTCAAATGCGAGGAAATTTACAAACTTAGCCCCCGTTTCAAATTTCTACTACATCACAACAACATTAGTCGGTTGGGGATAGGACGGTAATCTCACATACACCGAATATTTGCCGACGAGAGTTTGTTTTTGGCGCCCACCGTGTATGAATATGAATCGGGGAGGGAGTCGATTTCGGCCGAGGACACACTGTGTTTTGGCGCCCACCGTGTATGAATCCGGGTGAGAGGCGGTTACGTCATGTTTGGGTGAAATTACAAACCTACCCCTATCAAAACCTATAGAAATCCAGCAGATAGGCTTTGCGTGGCAGGGATAGGCAGTAGTGATTTCCATCTCGCAGATTTTGGTTTCGGGTGGTTACTGCGACTTTCCCTGCTTCGTTCAAATTTTGCAGAGTGCACGTTTACCGTGCCAACTCAATTCAAATCATGTTTGTATTCTTTTTTTTTCGGGCGGGATCCATTTTCAATTGGAATTACATTCTATATACATCATTTTTTATATATACTTTCAAAAGCACAACAAAGAATTCTGCTCCTTTATATGTATAATATGATTTACAAATACAACGATCTCGAAATCTTAAGGTTGAATTCGAAAAATTTAACCAAATTATGCTCTACTAAAATGTATGGATCAGTAATATCTACATATTAAATAACATAGATGTGCGTGAATTCATATGAGTATGCATGTTTGATAGATCAATTTTGGTTCGAGTATGGATTACATGTATCATCATCTCGAATTCAAATATTTGAATCCCTTTTTTGTTCAATCCTTTCACGTCCATCTCTCTCGCATGCATGCTCCTCCAGGTAGCTATCACTCTCTTTTCTCCAGCTCACCCGCAGGCTCACTTCATGTTTCTCCTATCCTCGCAAACATGGTCTCTCGACGTCTCCCTTGAGAAGTGTCACACTCTCCCTATCATGATACATTACACGGTTTTCATTATCTCTCACGTCTCTACTGTTCTCTGGTATCACTCGGTACCTAAGCTTTCTTTTTCACCGCCACACACACAATCTCCACTCGTCTTTCACTTTGTCTTTCTCTCTATGGGATTCTCTCACACACCCTATATGTCTCTACATATGACTCATACCACTAAAATTACTCTCTCTCTCTCCTGTAGACACAACATTTGTTGCGGTCTCCTTTTCGTCTCCATCCCAGACTGGCATTATTCATTTGTTTACCGATCAGACAACCCCGACTACCGTCTCCTCTCTCTCTCTCACAGACACACACACAACTCCTGCTTCCACTCCCCTTCCCGACTACCGTCTCTCTCTCACACACACAAAACTCTCGCTTTCGCACCCCGACTCGTATTTCTCTCACAAACATTTATCGACTAGCTAGCCTCTAGATAGGTTTATACACCCGCACACTCGTGCTTCCACCATCGCATACATGTCTCTCTCCCGCTCCTTGTATCTATGTAGATTTTTCTTCCCTTCTTGAGACACGCCCTCTCGATCGTGCACACACACACACACTATCGCCTCATTTTAAGCTAATACCTATCGCACACACACTCCTTGTGTCTTTGTCACACATGCACTCCGTCCTCCTCCACTCTCCCTCTCTCTCACACACATGGGCTTTTTGCAACAACTAGCAAGATGCCCATGCGTTGCATGGAACATCAAGATGCATTTGTATGAGTAGTTTATCTTGTGGGGGAAAAGGATGAACGAGGGAAGGCCTTATTTGCAAATGTGGAGAGGGGTGTGGGTATCTTTTTGCAAAATTGCCATAGTTTCCTTCCTATCCGTCGGATATAGATTGGACGGCCTATATTGCAGGATGCCAGGCACACGATCATCACCGACAATGCTTTTTCTAAGAGTAGGGATAAAAAATAGAGTTGGTGATGATGGTGGGCCTGCCATCCTGCAATGTAGGTCGTCCGATTTATATCTGACGGATAGGAAGGAAAATATGGCAATTTACCCGCACTCTTCACCACATTTGCAGATAAGGCCTTCCCTCGTTCATCCTTTTCTCCCACAAGATCTTGATGTTCCGTGCAACGCACGGGCATCTTGCTAGTAAGAGTAGAAATTAGACATATACCACTTCTCGAATCTTGAAACCAACAACATTCCTCCCTTATCTCATCAAAACCGCCAAAGGAATATATTTTGAGTGAAACATAACATATTTTTAGTGATATACGTATTTCAAAACTAGACTTTTTTTTCTATAAAATCGGTGAATATGTATTAATCTACTTTGATCGTGTGGCAACGCATTGGCACATTGCTAGTAGTTATTATAATTTTTTGGACACCAGACAAACGGTGGAGTACATATACGAAGAGAAGAGGCGCACGCACGCAGTCGGCCTCTCGCTGTCTCGCACACATGAGTGTTACGTAAAGGCGACGTTAACAAATAAACCCTAAAACCCTAGGTGCACGATTGCTGCATTCGCGGGTACCGGCTACGTGGTGGAGCACCTTTGTAGGAATAGTCAGCTCGCGTGATAATTTGATCCGTAGGAGTTGATGGTCGGGACCACAGATGAACGACTTGGAGCGCGGTGGCTCGCCAGTTGCCACAGATCGAGTAGCCACGTTTAAAATATCTTTTTTTAGCGGGGTTAAGAGTTCCGATTTTCAATGGCGCGTTATAAGTAGTAAGTAGTTTTTAGAACGATTGGTATGGAGCGAAAATGGAATTCATAGTACTACGTACCTCCTTGGCGTATGGTTGTATGGTTTTTTTTGCGATGGAGGTTGTATGGGTTTATGTTGCGAGATGTTGAACCTGGTAGTTCTAGGGCAAATACTATGGTTTAGATTTAGATGCTGGTTTTCAGTAATGAAAATCGGAAGGGGAAACCCTTCTTTGATTAAAAAAACTACTACCTCCATTCTGGTTTACTAGTCCCCATCGTACTTTGGGTCAAAGTTTGTCCACGAATTTTACTTGTAAAATGTGAATGGAAAACGAGATTTTGTTATACCCAAACAAAAAAGGACTGAAGGGAGTGATTGCTCTGACACGGACGCGACCTCTCATAGCGCAGGCATTGAACCGGCACGCCGGCCAAGAGGGCCGCACTCGCTGTAGGCTCGGCTGAGCACGCCTCCTCGCCGCGTGCAACCAGCTTAAGACTGCCCCGCCTTCCTTCATTGAATCCGCACGTGTGCTGGCAACACGTCCTTCCGCGAGCCGGCAGGCATTTTAGAACACAAAAAATGACTAAAATATAATTAATTTACGCATGGTCTTGACTTGTTGTGCTCGCACTGGTAGCAGGAACTAGTAGAGGATTTTCTTTATTTATAACTCTCCTCACATTTTTTTTGGCTTTGAAGTGAATCATGGTTGTGGACATTATGTATGAATGTGCAGATATCTGTGAACATGAGTTTGATGTGGAAGTTGAACTTGGAATGTCGGGCTTGCGCGTGAACTATACCATGTCCAATGCTTCGTCTGTTATTGTTTGGAAAGTAATTGCTATTATTACATGACCCGAAAGAAAACATTTTGTGCCACATCAGTAGATGCACGGACATCACAACAGGCATGCTGACTGGATAAACATTTGAACCTAGCTATTATGAAGGAAATTTTGTATTGCCAATAGTTTTAGATAGCAGGAGACGCCTAGCCTGCTCTGCCTCTGCTAGCTTATTTCTGGCTTCTTCCATCTCTTCTTTGGCTTGGGTGAAGAGAGCATCTGATTGCTCTTTTCGCTTCTTCAGAAACTCAGCTACATTCTCAAGGGCTGCTGCACGCTTTCTTTCAGCCTTTACTAATGCCACGAGGACACGAACAGCTGACGACTCCACCTGGCTTGTGTGTAATCCAGCATCATCTGGGAATTTGCACCTTGTGTCTAATCCAGCATCATTAGGGAACTGGCACCTTGTGTGTAATCCAGCCTCATTTTGGAAACATGATCTCGAGGTTGACCATACTTCCCTCCTCGCAGGAACTGCATCCTGGCATGAAGTTACTTCTTTTTTAGATCAATACTCAGAGCAACCTAGATCCATTTAGTAGAAGCCAGATAAACAGAACTCGAAGAAGTGAATTCAAAAGGAAAAAAAAATTAAAAATAGACTACAAGGTGAGAACACCCACTTCCTACATCAAGCTAAAAGCGAAAGCATTAGGACGATTAAGACTCTTCTTATTACACATGAAGAACACCACGCTTAAGAGAAACAGAAACTACAACATATACACATCGAAGAACACGAGGCTACACGAAAGTAATTGAAAGGGTGTTACTTACCAAACCTCGTTTTACAGGTTCGGTGCAGCTCCTCTTTAACTTGCCACGCTCCTTGAAGATGTCCCGAATATCCCGTGTTTGGTCTTCATTGCTCCTCTGCATGTTCGCACTCGTGGTTTTAAAATCTCAACATGGCAAGAAAAATATACTACTAGTAATACTCGCGCATCTTGTGGGCAACATTAAAGCACCCGTCTGCCATGTTAGAGCATCTCCAACAGAATCGCAACGCGCGGCGCTTTAAAAAAGTGTTTACAGTGCTGAGATCGAGAAGTAGATACTAGAGAGTAGAGGATAGTTCTCAGCATAGATAGATAAAAAAAGATAATTCAACTACTCCTCGTCGTCCGACTCCTCCTCGGTGATGTCCTCCTCCGACGTCTGACTGTAGGCGTGAAGATACCGATCGTCGTCGGATTCCCAGGGCGACGCTGCTCCTAGCCTCATGTTGAATTGAGCGTCCGCTTTTCGCCTACGCTTGTCCTCGCGATAGGCGGCTCGCTCCGCCCTCCTCTTATCCCTCTCCGCCCTCCTTTGCGCGTAGAACTCGCGCTCTTTGATGATGTCCTGCGGGAAGTATTGGCGCCACAGCGCCATGGCTTCCTCGTCCATCTCGGCGATGCCGAGACGGTGCTCCCGCCTCCGGTTGTCGCGACGATCCTCGTCGGTGCTAAGCCGCGGCAGAGGCGCGAGCTCCTGCGCCCGCTCCTGCGTCGGCACATTGGGGAAGTTCAACGTTCTATGAGGCCACCGGAGGCGCCACACCGCCACGTCGTACGCGCGGGCGGCCTCGTTGGCGGTGTCGAAATTGCCGAGGCCGAGGCGCATCCCGCGGAACCGGATCTCGGCGGAGAAGCCGCCGGAGGGGCGCGCGCGGACGCCGCGATGTCCCCAAGTTTCCTGGCGACGCGGCGGCATGGTGGCGCGGCGGCGGCGAGGCGAAAAACAATGGGGAGAGAGCGGTGGCGAGGCACAGAGCGGGGAGAGAGCGGTGGGAAGGCACAGAGCGGTGGGTGGGCGTTGGATTTTATAAAGCGCGCCGGACGCCGCGCGCCAAAACTAGCGCATGCCCGGCCGCTTTTTCCCGCGCGCGCGATCCTTTCCCGACGTCTCTGCTATCTCTACTCTCTTCTCTACTGTTATATTTATTTAATATTAAATTTTTAATATTTATCTCTACTTCCTTTACTGTCTACTTTTTTTCTCTACACTTTTTTTTCTTGCAATATAGGCCGTCCGATTTATATCTGGTAGATAGGAAGGAAACAAATGGAAATTTTGTAAAAAGATACCCATACCCCTCTCTAGATTTGCAAATAAGGCCTTCCCTCGTTCATCCTTTTCTCCCACAAGATAAACTACTCATACAAATGCATCTTTATGCGTGCAACGCATGGGCATCTTGCTAGTTCTAAAAACCTTTCCAGCATTTGCCACACCACTGGTTGCAGATGAAAAACCTACCCAAGCACAGCGCGATACAGGAGCGACGCACAATTACAAGCTAATATTCTGTTGGACAATGGAGGCTATAACCAATTAGTTTTACGGGAACAATAGCACCCAGGAAATTTGAAGGGCAGGTATAAACAAAATTGGAACTGCACATGTACTGCTAAGTGATTCAATACACACATTACCAATCGAGGAGGAGAACGATGGTCGCGGCGGCCTCTGTGAGTCATGGTCGGCAACGGGAGTCAGTTCATTGTCCACGACGGTGGTACTTCTGCGCTTGGCGTCGGCTTCCAGGAAGCAGATCCGAGACCGTGGAAGACGATGCCGGGGAAGAGGCTCCGTGTACGACGACGACGGTGGACCGGCTCCAGTGCGGCGTACGAGGTCATCGATGAGGCAGATGCGCTGTGGTGGACGAGTGCGCCGATGTAAAGGGGAGGAGCACGAAGGCTGCGGTGCCGTGGAGAAGTCTATTTTGCGGTGGGGATAGAAAATGGGGAGTATTCAGGTGTACTACTCTGGGTGCCGGGGTGGGGTTGGCTGGGTAGGGTGAACCTGAAGTTACAAAAACAGCCCCTACCAAGCGTCATCCGTAGGCCTGTTCCGAAGGCTATGATGGTAACTTCCCACTGCTCGAATCAGGGTCGCGGGAGATTTTCCCGCCGACCTCAAAATTTTGTGACACTGGACTCCCCGTGTGGCGTGTTGAGTGATTCGGCTAAGCAACTAGCGAGTAGTAGTAGTAAACTCTGCATATTAGGTTTGACCGAAGTCAAACTTCCTAAAGTTTGACCAAGTTTATAGAAAAATATAAACATTTACCATAACAAATATGTATGGTGTGAAAGTACATTCAATAATGAATCTAATGGTATTTATTTGTTATTGTATATGTTAATATTTTTTGTTATAAGCTTTCTGAGAGTTTACAAAACTTGACTTTGACCAATGCTAATACGCGGACTTAAATAAAAACGGAGGGAGTACACATTTGTTTTCTTAGTTTGTAGTGAACTAATCATTTGTTGAAATTGTGAAATAAATATATTAGGCTATTGACTTCGAATGTAATGATCTATACAATTCAATAGTTACAATCATTGTTGAATCCCAAGATGTATACAAGGTCTATAGTACTTCACAACATGCTCAAACTCACATACACACACACACAAAGTAAACTAGAAGACCGTTCTCTCATGTATACACAACGTATCGGCATCTGTCTATGTCTCACTCATGCATGATCATTTGCACATTCACACCTCTCCATGTCTGTATCACACGCACACCGTCTCCACATTGCCCTTCCGCCACAACACACATATGGACACATACACACGTTCTCTCTCAGCCACACACACAAAATCAGTATTTAAAAAAACTAGGGCGCACCTAAAACGTCCAAATCCAAATAAACACGAACTGGAGCTAAATTCAAATATATGGAAATATTGCAGCGTCAAGAACTTTCATAGGAAAAAAAGTTGAGTAATATTCGAGGATTGTTTTCACACACACAAAAAGGTTCGGTGGATGTCCTTCGAGCGCGACACGGTGACGCACCGTTCGATCGACCGCGCGGCCGCGGTTCACGCGCTTGCACAGGATTCCATATCGTGGCTGTGGTACTAACTAATAAAAGCGCTGCATAAGTCTAATGTTTACGTGTACTAGTACAGTTTTCTTTTAAGTTTGACCAACCTTATATATAAAACTAAAGTAAGCTCCCACACGCGCACTCATCAATATGCCGCCGCCGCCGTTGCGCATGCCGGCGCCCGCCTGCTCCGGCCAACAATTTCTCGCCCATCACCGCCGTGTCGCCGCCATCCCTGTGCCATGAAGCTGAAGGCTCGCCCGCTCACGTCGTCTGCAGTCCCTCCTCGCGATGCCGCCACGCTGCCAAGCATGCGAGCAGCTGGTGGAGCCGCGTCTATGCACGCAGCGTACGAAGAGGAGGACGAGCGCGTGCTCCAGCACGCCGGTGAGGAGGAACTAGCGTGTCATTGTCGTCTCCGCCCGCGCGGAGGAGGCACGCATGGTGGCTGTCACGGCGGAAGCCGGTCGCGCGCACGTCGAGCCCGCAAACCGGGTGCGGACGCGGAATCTACCTTCGAGACCTTGAATGCCACGTGGATCCTGCAATCTTAAGGAGCAATTTGGGTCAGTCGAATCATGTGAGCCGTTTGATGCAGCATGGATGGCTAGAAGGGCTTCTTCCACCTCTTCTGTCGTCTTCTTCCTTCGCTCCGTCGAACTTCTTTCACAAATCGACTGACCCAAATTATACTACTAGTACGAACGTATTAAGTACAGTAGGAACACGAAGATACGAGCAGTAGTACCAACTGCAAGAAGAACAGTAGTAAGACATAGTACTAGTACTACTGTACGTACTAAAGAGTTCAAATAACGAGAAAGAACATAAACATAGTTCTGCTGGGGCCTCAGCACAACACACCCTTGAAAATAAACTAAGCAACTAGTCCGCTTGACACTGCAGTAGAACCAGCATGAGCGACGGCACTGCCACCTACTCGGAGTCCGAGTCCACGTCCTCGATTTCGTCCTCGTCCCTCTTCCTATTCCTCTTCGCTGATGCTTCTTTGCTTGAACCGGACACTGGGCTCTGCTTCTTCATCCAACCCTTGTAGATATTTAAACAAAGGTAGGCATCCATTGCTGCGTACAGGATGTGATATTCATCTAATGTCTTCGACTCCCATGCATGATGAAACTCGTGATGAGGTTTCTTCAGTTTAGCGTACGAAGGATCAATCATGGCTGCTGCCAGGGTCAACATTGAAGGTTGAGAGGAGGACACCAGGCTTGCCTTCTGGAGATCGAAGGGCTGGCCTACAACGAGACCTATCCGACGCAGGACATCCCTGTCGTTCTTAAAGCCTACAGTAACAATTTCACTCTTTTGTCCTTGAGGAAGTTCTTAAAATCCTGGCACTCAACGTCGGCATGGCATATGTGGTAGACCAAGCAAACGTTATGTACGCAAACCTGGATCACGGCGGGCTTCTTCCTCTCTTCGTCCTTTAGATCCTTCTCTCGTCCCAGGAGTGTGGTGTACTCAACATCTAGCCCAGCGACCCACTCATCCGTTGAACTGTTGAAGATGCGTAGGAAGTGAGCAAGCCATGCTTTCACCGTCTCGGATCCACGTGTGTAGATGACGATGAACTGATCGCCGGTAATGGCTCTAACCTGGTACTCAGCGGCGACCATGGAGATTTGGGAGGCCATGGATTTTGGAGGAGGGTTAGGAGAAGTTGAACTGTTGTACCCCGCAAAAAAAATTGGGAGCAAACTAATGTGAAAGGACGGGACGATTGGGAGCGAACTGTTGTAAGGTAGAAGACGGGGACGAGTAGGGCGTGCGAACGACGTGGGGTTGCTGGCTTGCCCGGTGGATAAACGGCTGCAAGCCCCCAAAGAGTTCTCGAGAACTATGTGGGACCCACTAGATGTCATGTCTACTAGACCCATATCGTAGGCCTGACGGTATAGCTTCTGCCTGTTCGCACGCCATGCCGGCGCGTGGATGTAACTTCACTTAATTCCGTCAAACGTTGCGCCTCCCATGACCTTCGCCTCCCTCGCGCGGTCGCGCCCTTTGAGACTTCGACCAGCTATAAATGAGCAATTTTTTTGCCTTTTTTTAGACAAGCATTTTTTTGCCTACTCCGCATGCATGATACTCCCTCTGGTCCTTTTTACTCCCGTCAACCGTTTGCAAAGTGTTTGACCAAATTTATACTTTTTTTAACACCACCTTATATTAATTAACCAGCCACACCAGTACACTCATTCGATACAATATTCACCACACAGGGCGGTACGTTATTTACAAGAATACCATCTAATCTATTGTCAAAGCTATACTTAGCGATTAAGTGTGCCACCTTATTGGCCAAACGGCTAATCTTTGACAAGTGAAGATTGTTGATCAACTTCGAGATGCTCAACGCTTTCATCTTCAGGTCACGCATAGCAGACCTGTCATAGTCCCCCGATGCAAGAGACGCTACCACAAAAGCGCAATCAGTCTCTAAAATTACAGGATTATGAAGAGAAATACATATGTAGAGACCGGCAATGCAAGCCCCAAGCTCCGCTTCCTCCACGCTTTGACAGGCATCAATGAAATCCCACGACCAAATTTATACTAAAAATATAAATATCTACAATATTGATTAATAATGAGTATAAGAGAGAGATGATTATAGTAACATAGGTAGATACCGTAACATAATAAATGTGATGCTACTATGTGTCATGCATGGCAATAAATGAGACCACCTATGATACTAATCTATGATACTATGCACTATAAAGGTAGTAACATAGACTAGTAACATATGCATGTTACTAGTCTAAGTTACTCCCCACTATGACCAGCCTTAGAGTACCACTACCTCCCTTCTAGTTTAAAGGGCTCGATTCAAAAATTTCACCTACTCTTAGCAAGATAGTAGAGGTGGTGAAATAGTTTTTGAAGTCTGCAAAAGTACTCAACTAGTGCTGTCGTTCTTCACAAAAAAATGTGTTTACTAATGCATGCATGAACACTAGTTACTCTAACCCCCCTCTCTTCTTTAATTCTTTGCCACATCAGCATGTTTGCTATTTCCGTGTGCATGATACCAGCTAAGATACCACCATTATGGCCAACCTTAATCATCGCATGCAATAATTTAGTGCACCTTGAAATATGAACATGTGTGGGGCGTGTATGTTTTTAATGACTTGAGACTATACCTAGCCCGGCATGCAAGATGACTTATTATGCACCGTTCCCCATACCTGCAGGAAGCCTGTTCGTCTCCAAATATTTTCCTCTCCATGTGTGGAAACAATATGCCTGCCAAACTCTCCTTCTCCCTCCGGCGGTCCCACCACTCCACCCCGTGTGAAAAAATCTGCATGCATGACTCTCCTCCCCCCACGCTCGTCCAATCCGTTGTGACCAGCAATATTTCCACCCCTTCGCTCCCCCGTAATTTACTCCAACAAATATGCCCACGTAGCTATTACTTAACTGCAGGTGCATTGGGTCACTGACATATGGGCCCAATAGGGGTCTGGCCCACATGTCAGTGACGCAACTGGACCTGCAGTTAAGTTAGTGCAACTCAGTCCATATCTTATGTAGGTGTGCCATTGCTCGCTATAAATACTGCGCCTCCCACGACATCGCTATCTCCTCCCCTCACGTTCACATTCATCGCTATCTCCTCCCCTCCCTCTCACGTCGACCACCATGGCATCGCCCCTCACAAGCCCTAGGAGCCCCTCGCTGCACCGCGCGGACGGTCACGCGTCGCCGTTCTATTCCTCGCCGCCACTAGTCGAGGAGGACGCGTCGGTGTTCTGCTCCTCGCCGCTACACGATGCGTTGTCGTTCTGTTCCTCGCCGCCACTAGTCGAGGAGGACGCGTCGGCATTCCGCTCCTCGCCGCGACGCGTCGAGGTGGACGCGTCGGCGTTCCCAATCTCGCCAGCACGCGCGCCGGAGGACGCTTCGGCTCCCCGCTACGAGGAGAACGCGGCGCCACCCGCCGAGCTCCCCCAGCCTTGAGGAGCTTTGGAAAGAAATGGATGTCGCCTTGTGGGAGGCTTTGCCTCCAGCAGAGCGCGCCAAAATAGAGGCGGAGAAGAAGGCCGAGGAAGAGAAGCGCACCGCGGAACAAGCTGCCTGGGAGGCCTATGTCGCGTCCGAGAGAGTCAGGCAATTGGCTCTTTGGCTGAAGGCTCGTGTGAGGGCCGTGAGGGTGGCGGAGGATGCCCGTGCCGACGCCCTGAGTGCAGTCGGGCCCAAGCGCCTCATCTACGCTTGGCGGTACGTGGACCGGGTGCACGCTTCCAGGGAGGAGGAGTACCTATTGGCGCCGGATCACCACATCGGTGAGATCCCGCTCGCCCGCCGGCAAGCCGCCAATCAGCACCTCACGAGTTGCGAGGCTGAGGAAGAGGCGTTGTGTCGGCGCGCTGGGAAACGGCCGCGCACCAGGGCACTCGTGGCGCGCCGCAAGCGCTCCTGCGAGCGTCATGGCTTTTAGGAGGAGCATAATTTTTGTTTTGTAAGGCGATCTCATTAGTTTTGGGACGCAAATGATAAATCCCGAACGTTCAGGAATTTTTAGCGTCCTTAATTAAGTATGTAAAAGGGAAAGTTTGGAAACCTTGTGTATTCGTACGCATTTTGCAAGTACGTGCATATAGCACAAACTTTACTATATACTATCGCACTACACGTCTCTCTCGATATATGCTTGCAGACTGTGCTACTCCCTCCATCCAGGTCAATAAGTCATCTTTGGTTGTGCACCGTGACCAAGAAGGAGGGAAGACTTATACACGTAGACGGAGGGAGTACTACTATTACTTATGTACGTGCAAATGCACATTTTAACATTACGATGCGGTTTTTGTAAAAGTAGAAAAACAGCACTAGTCAAGCTTGTGAAACGATTCAATGCAAAACAAATGCAAAAATGCTCGTTTGATTGTTTACTTTTAGATTCCTTCTGTGTGGTTATTTCTCGTCGTACTTTGTACGGAGTATCTCACTGGTTGGAAAGGCATGCAAATTCTCAAACCGCTTCCTACACCCTGTATCGAATTTTTTGCCTAACAAGTTGTGCCGTGCAATTGGAATTCCAACTTGAGTACTACTACTAGTAGGAGTACCAGGGGCCAGTTCTTTTAGGCTTCTAGATTAGTAATCCCATAAGAGCAAGTACAATAGAGCTGAGTCAGCGGGCTATAAGAAATAAACTAGTATATTTCTGCTTAGTTGGAGGAAAGAGAAGAGGAGAGAGAAGGTAAGCGGGCTCTTCGTGAAGAGCCAACTCTAGCACGTGCTCCTAGGCACTTTGTGAGAATGAGAAGTGGGCCACATAATAAAAAAGTAGTACACTCTTTTGATCTATTATTGTACATGTTGGCTATAAGATGGGCTATAGATGACATGGCACTGGCTTATAGCCAGCAGCTGGCTATACTATTAACCATGCTCTAACTACTACCTCCGTCCTGGTTTATTGGTCCCCATTGTAATCTGTGTCAAATTTTGATCATAAATTTAACTAATGAAATGTTAGTGCATGTCACATGCACTACTCCATCCGTCTAGGTGAGTAAGTCATCTTAGGCTGTGCACCGTGACCAAGGAGGAGGAGAAAACGAGAAACGTTAATGTTTATTTGCTAATTAATAGTATTGCATGCAATGAACTAACCACTGCATGTCGTGTTTGATATCTCAAGTCATTAAAAGCATGCACACTCTTTATCTCTTATTGGTTGATATGTCAAGAAACAAGAAACGAGGTAGAAGTTAATGCACCGCGCCTAAGTGTTTTGGGATTATTTGGTTTTCGTAAGATGACTTACACACCTAGACGGAGGGATTACAATGGTGAGGAATAAACCAGGACGGAGTAGTAGTTTAGAAGCCCAAATAAATGAGTGAGGCGCCTTATTGTTACTCTCCATTGTGACTAGTCTTGTGGGAAAAGCTGGGGAAGCCGCCAAAAGAACTGGCCCAAGGAGTAGTAGCTAGGGATCGAGTGTGCGAGATGAACCGGAGAAAGTAAATGCAGAGAGATGAGATGCAAAAAAAGACGGAGGGATGTGATGGTTGCTTGTCCGTTTATTTTACCAGGACACTTATTACTGGGAGTGGTTGGATTTTGTGATATGACGGCT
Organism: Aegilops tauschii subsp. strangulata; assembly: GCF_002575655.3. Taxonomy (NCBI): domain Eukaryota; kingdom Viridiplantae; phylum Streptophyta; class Magnoliopsida; order Poales; family Poaceae; genus Aegilops; species Aegilops tauschii. The sequence continues at coordinate 398,847,893 of NC_053035.3, forward strand.
TTACTACCGCGCCACGAGCGGGGTGAGAGGTGAGACTCCCGTGCAGCGACGCCCTCTACACTTGTACTACATCGGTCGTGGTTTATTAGTCCCCCATTGAATTTGACTGAAGATTTATCTGACAAAATGTTAGTGCATGTCAACAAAAACTATATCGTCGGATTCGTACTTGAACATAGTTTTGAATGATATAATTTTAGGTGACATCCATCAGCATTTATGGTACTATATATAATGTTAGTTCAATTTTTGGTCGTACTAATCTATAGTAGTAAGGTGCCCGTGCGTTGCACCGAAGAGTGAAATGCATTGATCGGGGAGTTGTTTATTTTGACAAAGGATGTGGGGGTCATCTCATGTGTAACGGGTATCGATAGGTTTCTTTGGATATTATTTCATCTCTAGAGCTCACAAACATCTGGGTGAAATAGATAAAAAGGCATCTTTTGCAAACAAAAGCGTTCAACTGTTCAACCTCCATCCAAAACTTGTGAAGAAATAACACTTATTCTGCTTTGCAAGAAATGATCTTTAAGAATTAGTTTTTGAGTATCGATTGTTATACATGTTGGCTACAGATGACATGGCACTTTCTTATAGTCAACAGTTGGCTATACTATTAAGTAATATTAACCATGCCCTTATACACCTAGACGGAGGGATTAAATCAGGATGACTTGCAAGCGGGCAGAGGAGATGTAAGAAATGGTTCATCGTAAGTCTTTCACCAGTACTGTAGTAAAAATTCATACATGGAAGATTCTAGACTAAACCATAAACAGATACACTTTTATTCATGCGCGATACTCCAATAGAGCAAGATCCTGCATGGAAGTCTCCACATGCTTCAACAGCGGATTACATTGAGCAAAGACTAATGATCAACATTTAACTTGATAATGCGTACTTCTAGGTGAACCTCCTTGGAGTCCCCGTGCACCGCGTCGGCGGGTAAAGGAGGCCATGGGTTTTCCAAGTCCACATTGGCGGGGTAGTCCCAGCTCCCCAGAGTCCAAGTCCGTTCGATGAGGCCGGTGTCGCCGCCCACGCGACCTGGAGGGGCAGTAACACTGACCACGCACCCGTACATCGGCCTCGTGTCAGTTTCAGCGTCAGCGGCGTCGCCCCTGACGCACATTACAGAGACGGGGCGGCGGCCTGCGCGGGCCTCGCCGGTGCCCACGATCAAGAGGAAGACGCTGTCGTCCTCCTCCGAGACTAGCAGGCGGCGGTGATCCTCCAGCGACTCCGGCATGGTGAACGGGTAGCACGTCTCGTACTTGATGTTCTCCGCCAAGGGCCAGCACTGACCGCTGCACGCATCCGTGAGGTGATGCACCATGTCCGCCGGCGAGCCACAAAACGGCATCGGGCACTCATAGCAGTGGACGAAGGGCTCCTTGGAGGCATCGACCAGGCCATCCATGAAACGGGAGTGGCTGTAGGGGATGTTGCGCCAGTTGAATATATGAGCAAGTTACTATGATATTTAATCCGAATAAGCACATAATAAATCATGACGGCTATAACAGAGATGAAACTAATCATCTGGACTAGCATAGTAGTAGGATACAGAGTAGAAACATGAATTCTACCATGATTTCGAACAGGAAGGACAGAAACACATACGGTGCTACGGGAGCAGCACCGTTGGCGTTGAGGTTGTCCCCATGTCCAAACACCACGTAGACACGGTCTTTGAGCACGGTTCATAGTCGTTCCACGCTCGGGCATTGAAGTTTGTAACTATTTTAGATTAGAATATACTACTCCTCCGGTGCTAGTAGTAGAGCAGAGTCCTACTCTACTACTCTACTCAAGCAAGTTAGGGCATAGCACTGTAGGGAGTGCATGTACTGTGATCACTCAAGCAAGTTGTCTGGCATCGACATGACCCTACGCTGCTGGTATGTGTCTCGTAAGTCAAGCGGCGTGCTGTAGTCATCATCACCTGTCCACTTCCCGCAACACATATTCGCTTCTCCATCTTTGTCCGCACATAATCTTGTCCAATCTTCCATCCCCGCTAACAATGGTAGAACCGAGCTGCGTCCGCCGAAAGAGTGGCTGGAATTCGCTCCCCACGGAGGTAATCAAGCTCATTGTTTCGCGTGTGGACAATCTCAGTACCATGCCGCTCGCCGCGTGCTCGTCGGGGCTGTACCGTTTACTCAAAGCCCTCAGGATGGAGCTTTTTAAGCCAGCTCCTTGCTTGCTGATGCCGCCTGATCTTCAAAAACGGCGTGTCACGCAGCATAACGATCGTAGGGTGGCAAGCATCAACCCCCTTGACTGCGATCCGATCCCCGTCAGCCTCAACTACATTAACGGTATGTACTGGGTCGGCATGAACACGTCTTGGATGGTGCTCGTCGACGGTCGCGACAGCTGGATGCTCGTGGAGGTCTACACCCGGCGATTGATCCCCCTTCCTTCGATTAACACTGCACTGCTTTGGCACCGCGGCCCAGAATACTCGGAATCTTACAGTAGCCAACATGATACCAAGTTTGATTTGCTCAAGGTTCTAATCTGCCAAGTGCCCACAAGATCTGCGAATTATAAAGACTTCACGCTAATTGCGTTCTTCAACCGCGGTCTCGCCTATCTGACAGGTCACTGCGGTAAGTGGATAAATCTGCACGTCCATCGCAGGATCATACATCCTCCATGGTTCTCTGATGCCATTGAACACAAGGGCTTCATTTACGCTGTCGACTCCTTCTATGGCTGGACGTATTGCTGGCCTACTCCAGTCATCGCTACAAACGGCTGTTACAGCAGTTAATAGAACTTAAAAGGATAATTGAAGTGACTCGTCTTCGAATCTACTTTGGTTGGAGTTCGAAAAAGGAATAAAAATAAAGTAAATTCAAGGAAGAGCTTTCTTTTTTTAACAGCCCCTTGGCAGGTTGTGGAATGCTTTTGTTCTCCTCTTATTCCATATGGAATACAATCCGTTAAAAGTATGTTACTTTCCTATGATATCATGATGGCTTGCTTATATTACTGTCAACATTTGCTGAAAAAATATTCATGCTCATAACATGTTGTTCTTAAGATTGACTAAATCAAGAGCCCTTTTTTATTTGACTCCAACTTGATATGATGTTGTAGGCCGCCTGGTGTCCCTACCCTTCCTAATCCCAAAACCTTTCAAAGAAAAGCGGCATGGCAGTTGCAGGTGGTCCCTGGCTCGATCAGACGACGGCGAAAGATTGATGATCGTTCGCACGTACCGGACGTGTTGTTTCGCGGAATACAATCACAATCACTGCAAGGTCTTTGAGCAGGATCCCAGCTTCTCTGGGCCTTCAGGAATTTTTGACTGGAGGCTGGTAAGTAGCCTTGGTACACGCTCTCTGTTTGTCGGACTGAATTATTTGATTTACCAGGAGATAACCGACGGCAAGGATCATGATGGCAGCGCGGTTTCGTTCATCAGGCAAAACTGTGTGTACAAAGCGTACCATGCGTCTCTGCATGCACCATACCCAGATATGTGCCGCCACGCTCTGCAGCCCAAAGTAGGAGAGATGGTCGCAAGTATCAGACTTCGACCTGCTGGCTGGAGTTTCCCCCGTCAGGCACCCATCTGGTTCAAGCCGTCAGCCAATCTCCACAGCTTAATAAATAGTAACGTCTAACTGAGCCAGTTAGTTAGATGCGTACACTTGGTGTAGTAGGATCTTTATTTAGTTTGAGGCATACACTTGTTCTTTTTTGGTAGCCCTTTTGTAATGATGGCTGATGTTTGGTTTGGAAGAGAGAGCTGCGTCTTCACTCTTCTGGCCTGCTTACTGCTTCTGTTGCACCCCCAGCCCTGGTTGCTGCTGCTGCTGTTTTCAATGTACAATCAGTAGTATATTTCGTATGTTGAGTAAATGTGTTGTTAGAACGACAAACACAATGTTTTGGAAGCCGTTGCATGGTTTGATCCTTTAGTGCCCCGTACCGTACGCAGCGCATACTATTTTTCATACGGAACACATTTTCCACTTGTTGATAACATGCAGCCCACTGATGAAGGCCCAATAGAGAAGCCCATAATTAACTGGAAGGGAGGCTCTCACATGAATCCGGCCCAGGTACATGCTCATGGTCCCCTAAACATAAATAAGTAAATAAATAAATAAATAAAGCTAAATGCTCATGCACCAGTTCTTTGGGAAAATAGGTAGCCCAGTATTTCTTTTTGAAGAATACCCAAGCTAGGCCTATTTGTTTTCTCCGAATTACTGGGCTGCAAATCTTTCAAGACGAGGAGGGATGCATTCTGGCTTGGCTTAAGAGTATGGTCAATGTCTGTTAAAAGTAATATCAAAAGGGGTTGAAAATTCCAAAAAAATTATAGCAAATAGGATATAAGTTTCTTTTTTTGTTCTTGTTCTTCACTGATATCTTATACGTATTTCATTGGATTTAACATGACATAGTACTAATTTATTTTTAAATTTGTTTTAGTATGGCTATTAATTTTTGGATTAAGAATATTTCGTTCCCCAGCAAAAATTTGCGAATTTTCAAAATTTCCCACATATTTAGTTAATTTTTTGACCCTGGTACTAACCAGAAAATGGCCAGCAATTCTAAAAATGGAAAACGGGCTGCAATAAATTCCATATGAATTAGAAAATGAGTAAAAATTATAAAAATAATAGCAAATGGGCTGTACACGCCACAGATTTCGAGGCTGACTTGTTCACGCAAGGCTTTGTCAGTGAACACACGATTCTAGCAGCAATGACTGTTGGATGTCCATCCAACGGCCGACGTGCTTCTTGAATCACTGATCTTCCTGCTCCAGCCGCCTAAACTAGCGCTGGCGGGACTGCCTGCTCCCTCCTCTTGTGGCCCGCTGTGATGCCGCGCAGGCTTCCCCGGCCCACCCTACTCCCTCCGCTGGCCTGGCCGCACGCAATCAACTGCCTCCTTATTACGCGAAAAAAATGATTCTTCCCACTGACATCTGGGGCGCACCGGTTGGGAGGCTAGCCTGTGGGCCTACTAAGTTGACGCGTACGCAGGGCTTGTCAACTTAGTCAACAAACGATTCTAGCAACAGTAACCGTTGGATTTGAATCGAACGGTCCTGCTGCTTCTTCAATCGCTGCTCTTCTTGCACCAGCCGCCCAAACCAGCGCCGGGAAGACCGCCTGCTCCTGCCTCCAGTGGTTGGCTGTGCTACCGTTGAGGCCTCATCGCCCCCTACTACTCCCACCGCTAGCCAGGCCCTACGGCGACGGCAGCCTCACACCGCAGTCGAACCAGTGAACCCTCGTACTCCTCTCTGCGTGGGCATCCACTGCCGCGTCTTCCCCGGCTCCGCGTCGTCCACTTCCTAGGCCTCGCCATTGTCCACCACCTTGGTGCTCTCGGCGCGGCGTGGTCAACGACATTCCATCGGAAGAGTACTGTACGTGGAGAGGCTGACAGCTGGGTCCACGGCCACAGCCCAGTTTTTTTGTGATTTGCCAAGTAAGTCGCTTTGTCAGGCCTATTGGGCTGCAAATATTTCAAGATGAGGAGAGCTTTCATTCGGCTGGCCGAGAAAATGGCCCATCAGTAATGAGAAATGGGCTGTACATTTTTAAAACACATCAAACCGGCAATTAGTTTCAAATATCTTTTTTTTTCATTTCGAGATTTTAAATTACATTAATTTTTATGCGTGGAGAATTTGTTGGATTTTATATTGATAGATATTTATTTTTAAAATCAGTTTGAATGTGAGTCGAAATTTCGGGATTAAAAACAGTTCGGACCGCACCGAAATATGCAAAATTTTGTATAATTTTTTAACCGTGGCCACAATATTGCGTGTAATGCTAACAAAAAGAATATGAGCTCCAAAAAAACCTTAATAATTAGAAAATGGGCTGTAAATTATTAGAAATAATGGCAGATGGGTTGTATGCTGTTTTCCACAGATTTGAGGCTTTCCTAAAAAAAAGGTTGATGCACAAGCACTGACTGTTGGATGTCCATCCAACGGCGGTCGTGCTTCTTCAATCTCTGCTCTTCCTGCTCCAGCCGCTCAAACAAGCGTCGGCGGGACTGCCTGCTCCCTCCTCCCCGCGGCCGGCTCTGGTGCCGCGCAGGCCTCACCGCCCCACCGTACTCCCATCGCTGGCCTAGCCATCCCTCTACTCACCCACACCTGCTATTATTCTCCGGCGACGGCAGACGAAACAGTAAACCCTCGTACAGTCGTACTCCCCTCCGCGTGGGAAACAACTGCCGAGTCTTCCCTGCCTCTGTGTCATTCCCTTCCTAGGCCTCGCCGTCGTCCACCGCCCTAGTGCTCTCGGCGCGGCCTGGTCAACGTGGTCAACGACCGACATGCATCTGAAGTGGACTGTACGTGGAGAGGCCGACAGCTGGGTCCACGGTCGCACGCAAGGAAATGCCTCCTTATTATGCGCAAAATAATGATTCCTCCACCTGACATCAGGGACCCACCGAAAGGGCCTTTGTATTTCGCAAAAAAAACGTTACGGCCGCAGACAGCTCAGACCCACCAGCTATATCTTCGCACGCAAGGAAGTGCCTCCTTATTACGCACAAAAAAATGAATACTCCCCCTGTTAGCTGGGACCCAGTATAGTGGCAGGCTGACTTGTGGGCCTACTAAGTTGACGGGGACGAAGGGCTTTGTCAACTTAGTCAATATGCACGATTCTAGCTCCAGTGACCGTACGATGTCCACCCAACGGCCGTAGTGCTTCTTCAAGCTCTGGTCTTCTTGCTCCAGCCGCCCAAAGCAGCGCCGGTCGTGCCGCATGCTCCTGCCTCCCGTGGCCGACTATGCTGCCGCGGAGGCCTCACCGCCCCCTACTATTCCCACCACTGGCCAGGCCCTATGGCGACGGCAGCCTCACACCGCAGCCGAACCAATGAACCCTTGTACTCCTCTCCGCGCGGGCTTCCACTGCCGCGTCTTCCCCGGCTCCCCGTCGTCCCCTTCCTAGGCCTCGCCGTCGTCCACCACCCTGGTGCTCTCGGCGCGGCGTGGTCAACGTGGTCAAGGAACGACTTCCATCATACGTGGACTGTACGTGGAGAGGCTGACAGTTGGGTCCACGGCCGCAGCAAGGAAGTGCCTCCTTATTACGTGGAAAATAATTATTCCTCCACCTGACAGCTGGGACCCACCGAACGGGCCACTGTATTTCGCGAAAAAAAATGTTTCCCCCTGACTGCTGGGACCCACCAGCTACATCTTCGCACGCAAGGAAGTGTGTCTGGGCAAAAAAAACGATTCGCCCCCTGACTGCTGGGACCCACCAGCTACATCTTTGCAGGCAAGGAAGGGCCTGGCAGTCGGGACCCACCTGGTCGAAGCGTACGTAGCGTCGTCATTCTGGTCGTGAACGTGTACGTACATATATACTGGTGGATGTAGAGGCGCGCACGTGTCGTAGTAGAGGCGCGTACGTGTCGTAGTAGAGGCGCGCACGTCGCATGTACACGTACGTACAGCGGCCAGGCTGCAAGAAAGAAAATACGGCCACGTATGTGTACATACGGGCGGGGTCTCGAACGCCTACTCACGCATACGTACGGCCAGGGCTCGTGTACATGGCTGGGTCAGAACGGAGAAACATCGTCATTGTCGTGTTCATGGGGAGCCAACCGGCTGGGTCGGAACAGAATGCGTCGTCGTGTTCATCGGGAGGGCTTGGACGGAACAGCCGATGGAAACGAGGCCTGGCGTACCGCAGAACGGAGGAAACGGCCTTGTGTTCGACCGGCCACGTTTGAAACAGGATCCTGTTCATCGGGAGGGGTCTGGCATACCGCAAAACGGAGGAAACGGACCTCCTACAGTCGAAACGGGGGTCCTGTTGATCGGGAGGGGTGTGGCGTACCGCAAAACGGAGGAAACGGACTTGTGTTGGAGCGCTACGGTCGAAACGGGGGTCCTGTTCATCGGGAGGGGTGTGGCGTGCCGCAAAACGGGACTCCATAGGATACTGTTCATCTCCACCGTCGACCCCCTCCAGCCTCCACGGGCTACTGTTCATCCACCGTCGACCTCCTCCAGCCTCCACCTGCGACTGTTCATCCACGGGCTCCTGTTCATCCAGCCTCCACCACGCGCTACTCCACCGGCTATTGTTCAACCACCCCCCCACGGGCTACTGTTCATCCAGCCCTCCACCGTCTAGTGTTCATTCTACCCTCCATGGGGTAGTCCTGTTCATCCTGCCCTCCACGGGGTCCTGTTCATCCAGCCCCAACTGGCTCGATCGATCGGGGTCCTGTTCATCTAGAGGCAACACCACGGGGTCCTGTTCATCCACCCCCCACCGGGAACTGTTCATCCAAACCCCCCCAGCAACGCTCACTGTTCATCCAGAGGCAGCATCGATCGGCTTCAATTAGCAGCAGTAGCGAAGGAATCGCTCGATCGGGTTCAGTTAACAGCTGTCGATCGATCGCTCGGGTTCAGTAACGCGTAGCCTGCAGTGCAATCGCTCGGGTTCAGTTAGAGCCCAACGCCTCATTCGGGTTCAGTTAGATCCAACGCCTCGCACACACGCGCGTACGTGTACGAGAGAAACGCGCATCGCTCGGCCCCCGATCTCCCACCGTAACCGGGAACTCCCCGAAATTTTCCTTGCCCTCGCTTCTACCACGGTTTTTTCCGTCATGGACGGCCCAAAGAATGTCATGCAGCTGCGTCTCCGGCCCGCCCAGGACGAAAAGCCCATTTTCTATCATGATTTTTTGTCATAGAAGTAGGAGCCCACCACATCTATGATGATACCGGGTTTTGTCACAATTATCGTCATAGAAGTGTCATATGTATGACAGAAAAAAATCTCGTTCGGCCCAAAATGTCACGGATGTGTCTTTTTTTTTAGTGGTACCAGTGTGAAGCAGGAGCACGAGGCCATGGCCGCTGACCTCGAGAGCACCTCGCCTAGTCACGTGCGGACTATGTGGTACAGGAGATGGAGCGCCAGTGTCGTGCTCTGGATGAAATCACCGAGCGGCGCCGCGGCCGCGATGAGGGCGCGTCATCATGCTCTCCGAGAGCGACAACGAGATCACTGCACCGAGCAACCCGGTTTGCAGCGGCGATCTAGGGCAGGGCTGCAGCCAGGCCGACCCGTCCGCCCCGAAGGACGGGCTGCCGAGCGACGAAGACGGTGGCGGCGACGACTACACCTTCTACGACCTCCTCGGCATGACCTAGTTATATTTTTATGTTTTTAGCTATGTAAATTTGACTAAATATCAACGAAATCGCCTATAGTTCATCCAAATCAACTGAATTTTGTCGAGTTTGGGAGTTTTGAATTTTTTGGGCCGATGTCGTTGCGGTCACGCCTGGGAATCGGTGCCCCCCATGCCGAAAAAACAGCCTTCGACGCTGACGATGACATGTACCTAGGGTGGGGTCGTGGGCCTGACATGTATGCCCTACCCAAGGACACTTCACAAGAGGCCAAGGCCTACAAAGTTAAACAGAAGATACCGACTGGAATCCTCATGAAGTGTGATCCACTCGACAGAAGATCCCCTCGGATATCCCAATTCCACTCGACCGTCGGTATTCACTCGGAAGACAAGAATCCACTCGAAGGACAGAAGACTTAGAGCCACCTCTGGATGGCAACGGTCAGGCATTCACTCCGCCACCTTAAAGGTCATTAAATACGGGCGTTACCAGTAACATACGTGGCTTTACTCTCTCATTGAACCCCTGTGTAACTGAGGGCTGCGAGGGGTCAGTGTACTCTATATAAGATACCCCTCCCCTCTTGCACAAGGGTTCGCACCCCTTGTAACTCGACACACCAATAAACAGAGCCTCTGCGGCACCGAGACGTAGGGCTGTTACCTCCTCCGAGAGGGGCCTAAACTCATAAATCCGAGTGTACAACCTCGCCGTAGCTAGGACTCTGCCGTCTCCTACGTACCCCCTATCTCTACTGTCAGATCCGTTCGCTCAACAGTTGGCACCCACCGTGGGGCAGGCGTCTAAGCGACTTTCGACGAGGTTGCGATCTTCGATCTCCATCGACATGGTTTCTGGCGGTGGATGGCCCCTGGGCTGCGAGATCTGTCTCAGCGTGCTCACCTTCATTGCCGACTATTCGGCTTGGCTCCAGGAAGCTCCCCCCGACGTCGAGGCGCTCCCCATCCGCGGGGCGGTGCACTTCCGCGCGAGCATCTATAGCGTCCTCCTGTGGCAGCCGTCAACCCAATATCGGTCGACCCCGCTGGCTTCCCTCCCTGCTGCTCACCGTCGCAAGTGATCCGGTCGCTCGCGGCTCCAGCGGTGGGTGAAGGATGTAGTGGCCCGTCAGTCGGCCACTCCTCAGATCGTGCCAATTGAGCCCGATGAATCACTTTATGGTTTGTTTGATCTGTCGAATGGTCACTCGGATACGCTTTCCGAGTGCAAAAGCAATGACCCCGCGATGGAGGTCCACATCGTTGGCTCCCAGCGTAGCCCACCAGGATTTCCCCGTGGTGACCGTGGCAGAAGTGATGGCCCGTCACATGGCGATTATGAGTATTTCCCGCAAGCTCTCACTATAGAACAAAGGGAAGAGCTGCGGCGTAGGATGATCAAGCTCTACACACCCCCGTCGTCGGGGATACCGCCGAGGCTCAGGCTTTGGAGGCTGTGGGTGTAGCCACTTTGGCTGAGTGGGCGCGCCTAGAGAATCTTCAGCAGTCACTCGACGACCACGCCCACAGGAAACTCCCAAGTTTCGGTTGATGTTCGCGGCAATTATTCCTGACTGAACCTCGGGACGAGTGTCAGGTATACCACACCCCGATCCAAAATGTTGCAGCAGCTGCGCGTATAGCAGATTCGATCCACCCGTCCCGTTCTGAAGCTGGTAGAGGCTTGCAACAGATCCGGGCACTGCTTAGGGCGGCCGGAGAGCAGAATTCAGTTGTTTCCTAGTCGCGCAATAGGATTCACAGCAGGTCTGTCAATACGGACACAGTTCGGTCGGCACACAACCCAAGATCGCCTCCATGGCATGAAGGCCGTGGTTATCGCCAGGACCAGTACCTGGGTCGAGGCCACGGGCAGTTTGTCCCTCGATACCACCGTGATGACCGCCGTCGAGTGCCCATGCCCCCTCCGAGGGGTGGTTCGTACGCGCCCCGACAGTATGATGGCAGGCACCCGTACGGCGACGAGCGGAGGGTTTCAGTCGTTCCCCGAGAGCCCGGGTTTACTGCAAGGTCAGTCCTCGTGCAGGGCCTGGTTGACAGAGGCAGAGCTAACAGAGAAGGTCTAGACAGAGATCATCTAATGGGAGCAGAGCGTTCGTCTCTGGGCTCGAGTGTTTCAGCAGAGCCATTCGAGCTGCTGAGATTCCTCCCAACTTCAGATTGGCTGCAGGAGTGAGCAAGTTTACTAGCGAGTCAAAGCCAGACACGTGGTTGGAGGATTACCGAGTGGCAGTGCAGATTGGTGGAGGCAATGATGAAGTAGCCATGAAGCACCTGCCCTTGATGCTTGAAGGCTCAGCTAGAGCCTGGTTGAATCAGTTGGCTCCTGTAGCATATACTGTTGGGAAGACTTGGCCCGAGTGTTTATCAAGACATTTGAAGGCACTTGCAAGCGACCCGCTGGGCTGTCCGAGTTGCAACATTGTATCCAAAAACTGAATGAAATTTTGAGGGATTACATCCAGCGTTGGACAACACTTCACCATTTGGTGGAGAATGTTTCAGAGCACCAAGCAGTCTGCGCTTTCAAGGAAGGCGTACGGTACAGAGAGCTTACTCTGAAGTTTGGTCGCTCTGGAGCCATGACTCTGAACCGGATGATGGAGATAGTCACTCGGTACACCAATGGTGTCGTAGAATTGTCACGGCAGATGTCCTAGTATGAGGACTTAGTCGTGAGGCCAACGCATCTATGTGGTAGCTTGAGAGGGGTTGAGCGGAATCGAGAGACGCAACACAAGACAAGGGTTTAGACAGCTTCGGGCCCCGGGAAACATCATCCGGTAAGAGCCCTACATGTTGTTTGTGGCTAGGTCTCATTATCATCATGAGGGAGTCGCCGGTAAACCGGCTCTTTGAGTCTAGCCCTAGAGATTGTTTCTTCTTGCTTCTTTTTCTTTGGGGAGCCCTGCCCCTCCTTATATATGTTGAAGGGGCGGGTTACATGTGGAGTCCTATTAGGATTTAGGACTAGTCTATCTCTAATACAAACTGGATACAAGTCCTGGTCTTAACTCCTTGTAAGGTAAATATTCCTCACGCCTTTCCTCTTAAACCGGCCCACCATAATCATGAACCAGCCTTCTGGGCCTTGGGCCTTGTCACCGTCTGTCCCGCCCGCCGGGTTACCAGTGAATCATAATGTCCAGGCAGGTTTCTTGTAGACCACCGGGTCAGGGCGGTTCGCCGGTGAATCGCCAAGTATTAGCCGGGTCTCATGTAAACCGCCAAGTCCGGCCGGGTTATACTTCCGGCCGGTTTACGCCGCGGGGTATGTCCCCGACATTAGCCCCTAGTTTAATTTGGATTTATCCATGTTAAACTGATCCTGTAAGACAAACACAAGAACAATTTTGACAGATTATGCTCCGGGTTAAGAATTCTTGTAAGCCGGCATCTGATCATCCTTAAGTCCTTGTTATTTCCTTCTTCTAGAAAATCTGGGTCATTAGACCAGCTTCATAATCAATTTGCTTGTAGAAGAAATATTGCAAATAAAGAATCCATTTAAATCGGCCTTCAAAGCTCCGATTTGACAAAAATATTGGTCTTCAAATATTCAACTGATATTTAGCCGGCTTGAAGATGTAGAACTTGCCGGTTTATGATTACCACCATTGTCGGGTTATAAAAACTGATCATTCCGGGTCATGATTGCTGCCAACGCCGGTTCATGATTGTTGCCAACACCGGTTTATGATTGTTACCAACGCCGGTTCATGATTTGATGACGCCGGGTTATGATTGTTGCAGACACCGGGTCATAATGATTGGTGACGCCAGGTTAATCTGGTTTGCTCAAAACTTAGACTTTGAAAATATTTCTCCTTATATCCGTATTACCTGTAGCCCCCAAGTCTTGAGCGGAACAAAGTGATGACTTAAGACTTACTTCAATATAAATACTGCCACTTTGAAGAAATCCATGTTGTTCATGTCAGTCACTAGTAAAAACTGAATACTCCATATATGTAGCCCCCAAGTGCCGGGTTGTCATGCTTGCAGCAACCTGGGACTTGTAATTGCCTGATGCTCAAAAAACTTCAACCAGTGTAGCCCCCGTTGGCCGGGTCATTATGCAATAATGAGCAGGGACTTTATAAATATGATCATGTAGATTTGAACAATAACGTGTAGCCCCCAAGGGCCGGCTCAGTAAGATAATATTGAGCCGATACTTTATATATACTTCTTTGAAAAGAACATCATATAATGTAACCCCCATCATGGGGCTTGAACCCACGTCCACAAGGTTAAGAGCTTTGTACTTTACCAACTGAGCAATGTACCTTTCAATATAATGGTTTTTTAAGACTTGTGTACCTTGAATTGTTGACAGGAGCAATTGATAGCCCCCAAGGGCCGGCTCATTATGGTGTGATGAGTCGGGTCTTCAAGAAGGCAAATAAAAATAACTTTGCATTAGCCCCCAAGTGTCATGGTGCATGCTTGCAGTGACATGAGACTTGCATATTTGATATAATCTCAATTTGAATAATGTAGCCCCCAAGTGCCGGGTCGTAAGCCTGCAGCGACTCGGGACTATTCCTTCTATTGTGGAATAAATCATATCCTTTGATAAAATAATAGCCATTGCGCTAAAGCGACTTTGAAAACCTCAATAATACCGGTTATTAATAACCATAATAACAATCCAGCCATGTTGGCTATTCAAGATAATATAATCCGGTATGAAAACCTTATTCATTCAATATCATAATGAAAATTCAGCCAAGTTTGGCTATTTGAATAATATAACCCAATGATTTATAAGCGCATGATTCCAATGGCGCAATCCAAATATATACTGGCGACTTATAGTCCAAAGCCAGGCCGGGTTAACAAACACCGGATAATTTCTCATCTTATACTGGCGACTTATCGTCTTAAAGCCAGGCCGGTTTAATAAACACCGGATAATTTATCATCATACTGGCAACTTATAGTCGAAAGCCAGGCCGGGTTAATAAACGCCGGTGATTTATAATCATGCTTTATTCAACCTGTTTCTGTGACATTGAGTTGGCTAACCAACTTTGTAGTGAGGGTAATAACCCAAATCTTGAGTAAAAGTAACTCCTGTTATATGATGCCGGTTTACAATAAAACCGCTCCGGGTTGTGATAAACACCGGTTTATTTCATACTGGTGACTTTGAGTCAAAACCAGACCGGGCTGATAATCTCCGGATTATAACTTGATCATGTACTGACAACTTGTAGTTGACAGCCTAACCGGGTTGACAAACACCGGTTTGAAAACATCATCAATCTTATCAAAAGAAAGAGAAACTTAGCAAAAGGCAAATAAAACTGTTGTAGTCGAGGCTTTTCACGGGCTGCCAGGCCCTAAATTTGACAGCAAAAAATCTCCAAACAACATTGTGAGTTGTGCTCAGTGGGTGCCTATGTTTGAGCTCTTGTTTTACAACACTCTCTTTGGCCCCGGATTGATGTGGCTTTGAGCTGATCAAGAGGTGTGACTGTGGTTCGGATACGACCAAGCCCCCAAGTGATGCTGTGGCATTACGCCGATCAAGAGGTGTAGCTATGGTTCGGGTACGACCAAGCCCCCAAGTGATGCTGTGGCATTGCGCCGATCAAGAGGTGTAGCTATGGTTCGGATACGACCAAGCCCCCAAGTGATGTTGTGGCATTGCGCCGATCAAGAGGTGTAGCTATGGTTCGGATACGACCAAGCCCCCAAGTGATGCTGTGGCATTGCGCCGATCAAGAGGTGTAGCTATGGTTCGGATACGACTAAGCCCCCAAGTGATATTGTAGAAAGCTTTGATAAGCTGAATCGAGGGGTAAATCGGACGCCGCTTTATAAGCAGAAGCCCCCATGTGATCAATAATATGACAGGCCAATAAGGCGGGATACCCATGTTTGAACCGCGCATCATGGCAACAGGTCCTCTTCGGCTACCTTTAAATTTTTGGAAGAGATAAATTCTTCTTGAACCGGGATTTTGAACCGGATATTGAGAGCTTCAATGTTTTATGGGAGACATCTTTCCCTTAAACCGGATTTTAAACCGGAACCTTCATTTTCAGCCGGAAATTTTCTGACGGCCTTTCAGCTCGAACTTGCGAGAGATTAATTCCTCTTGAACCGGAAATTCTTAAACCGGATTTGAGAGCTTCAGAGCTTTGTGGGAGAACAGATTTCCCTTGAACCGGATTTTAAATCGGCATTCTTTATTTTGAACTGGAAATTTTCTGACGGCCTTCAAATTGTCATCAATATGGTAGTAGCCTCCGGGACCAGGTTATCTTTCCCTCCAACGTCCTGGGGTTCTTGACTTCACTGAAAACCGGCATATAGCTGCATCATATCATTGTAGCCCCCAAGTCTCAAGGTGACTCGAGGAGTTGGCTTGAGATTCTCCGTGCTTGACCATAGCAGAAGGTGTATATCATTGATGTTGATAACGCAATGTGAATCCACAGAAAGTTGAGGTGACTGTGGCGGGTTATAAATGATCCCGTACGAGCCGTGTCAGCAACTCGGCCAATGGTTCCTTCCAACTGGCGATTTGAAGTTAACCAAAACTGTTGTGCCGGCGACTTGTGTGCCTGCCCATTGAGCCATCCAGTGCAAACGGCGGTTGATGATAATTTGCCTCCTATTTGAAAGAAAACCGGGCTACCCAAGCTGTGACTTGCTCATATCCAATAAATAGCTCGTGCAGACAGGTGCGGCCCGGTATGCTGATGTAGACCAGGCCGCGAGAGACGGACGACAAGGACAACCGCAACATCAGAGGCGGCACAGATAAATGAATCGGCCGCGACATTGTAAGCCAGTGCGGACGCGTAAATCGACCGTATGTTAATGTAGACCGGACTGCGGGGGACGGCGGCCTGTGCATGCTTTATTGGGTAATTCGCACGGTCCTGACGAGTTGATGCGGATTGGATCGCGATATAAACCGGCATGGGTTATCCAATAGCTCAGCTATATAATAATCCCTTTTTACAATAGACCATTTGTCCTGCATTGGAAAACTTGCAAGCCAGAGTAATTGCTTTTTTTAAAAGAAAGCAATATATAATAAAAAAATATAATGGATGGATTTCACCTGATATGTTAGCCAGAAAATATCCACCGCGGAGTTCATGATCGCCACGGTCAAACTGAAATCAATCACGGGCGAGTCGTCCATGCGAGCAGACGGATGAATCGGCCGCGGCATTGTAAACCGGTGCGGACGAGCAAGTTGTCCTCCGCATTGTAAACTGGCGCGGACACATGAACCGGCGGCGAGGGCGGACGGGCGAGTCGTCCGTGACGTTGTAAGGTGGCGCGGACGGGCAAGTTGGCCGGCGCGTATATGTAACCCGGACCACGATACGCGTGTCCGTGAAGCTGCGCGGCACAGCCGAACATGCCTCCGTGATATAATACCACCCCTTTTTTTAATAGCCTTCCTGCATAAAAATATTACAGGACATAGTAATTGTTGTCGGATGAATTAACATGTGCTGATAAAATGTATAGAAAAGATAGCACCTGATATTTTTTGTCGGATGAACATGAATGCTGGCAGTAGATATTGTTAGATGTAATCCGGGCGAAACAGCAGATGGTGATCCATTGCTGTGTACCCAAAATACGAGCTGGTTGCCCTCGTTCCTCACGTGACGATGTACCAAAGGTACTTTGTATAATGATGAAGAGTGCTTAGCACTATTTGGCCCATCACTCGATCTCAGCCCAGTACAATAATAACTGGTCCTGTAATTTGTCTTCATGTCAGTTGCGGCCGGCTTGCCGTGATGTGAACCATGGCAGTTGATTTTGGCCACTGATTTTAACTGATGAAGCACCTCCTTGTACACAGATTTGGTGGCGTTGTACTAGTTGATGTCTGTTGACGTGCAGGAGCTAGGGAATCCATCAGACTTTGTTTCTCTTCGCATCAATCAGTATTCAGATCCTTGATCCCTGTTCAGTACTAGTTGATCGTCTGTACTAGTTGATGTCTTTTCACGTGCAGGACATGGACGACGACTCGGACTTGGTGACTTTAAAACTGAGGAGAACAGCCAGGGCGGTTTGCAGATATGGAGACCCGCGGTGTTCCAGAGACGGGCGATTTGAAGGTAGCGGCGGCTCAACGATAGATGCTCAATCCGTGATACAATCACACAATCCGGTCCCGGTTCATAGACTGTTCCGCTGATAAGACTGCAAGCTTTTACATACTTTGACTCCAATCGCAGCAGTACGCACGGCCCTCTGACTTGGCTTGGCTCCTTCCGATCAAAACAAAACAGAGGCTAAAGCTCATAGCAATTTTTGCGGCGGACCGATGTCTGTCTTGTCTTCAACATGGTTTTGCCGGATCGTCTAGATGCAGCGTCTCATACCGCTAATCAAATCCAACTCCCGACTATGCATCTGATGCCACATCTTGTTGATGTACCTGCGGGCGTCAGCACGGCGGGTTACCACCGCTCCTGATGAAGATCCCAATCGAACCTTGAATCCAACCGATCGCGAGCCTTTCGATCCCTAAAATAAATCCCTCCAAGAACTCAACACCACCGTGCGCGAGCCCCACGGTGGGTGCCAACTATCGTAGAATTGTCATGGCAGATGTCCTAGTATGAGGACTTAGTCGTGAGGCCAACGCATCTATGTGGTAGCTTGAGAGGGGTTGAGCGGAATCGAGAGACGCAACACAAGACAAGGGTTTAGACAGCTTCGGGCCCCGGGAAACATCATCCGGTAATAGCCCTACATGCTGTTTGTGGCTAGGTCTCATTATCATGATGAGGGAGTCGTCGGTAAACCGGCTCTTTGTGTCTAGCCCTAGAGATTGTTTCTTCTTGCTTCTTTTTCTTTGGGGAGCCCTGCCCCTCCTTATATATGTTGAAGGGGCGGGTTACATGTGGAGTCCTTTTAGGATTTAGGACTAGTCTATCTCTAATAGAAACCGGATACAAGTCCTGGTCTTAACTCCTTGTAAGGTAAATATTCCTCACGCCTTTCCTCTTAAACCGGCCCACCATAATCATGAACCGGCCTTCTGGGCCTTGGGCCTTGTCACCGTTTGTCTCGCCCGCCGGGTTACCAGTGAATCATAATGTCCAGGCAGGTTGCTTGTAGACCGCCGGGTCCGGGCGGGTCGCCGGTGAATCGCCAAGTATCAGCCGGGTCTCAAGTAAACCGCCAAGTCTGGCCAGGTTATACTTCCGGCCGGTTTACGCCACGGCGTATATCCCCGACAAATGGCGAAGAAGAGGATCGACTCCATAATGGTAAAGGGAAGGCTACAGAACCCGATACCAGAGGCGGGAATCCCAGTCGGAAGCAAAAGCGCAAGGCCGAAGCCGCAGTAGTGAATACACAAGGAAAGTTCAAGGGAAAGCCCAAAGGATAGTGGGTACCCAAGAAGATGAAGGACCAGTCAGGCCAGGACGTCATGGATTTACCGTCTGCTATCCACACAAATAAAGATGAAGAAGGCAACTTGATTTTGCCTAAACACACCACTCAACAGTGCAAATTCCTTATCCAGCAGTTCCATGACGGTCAGCAGAGTGAGAAAGGCTCTGATAAGGATGAAGATGAAGAAAAGGCAGATGATTACCCAAAGGTCAATGCAACTTTGGTGATTTTTGCTGACGTTGAGAGCAAAAGTCGACTGAAAGTTATCAACCGAGAGGTAAACATAGTTGCTCCGGCAAATACTTCGTACCTCAAGTGGTCAAAGACTCCTATCACCTTTGACCAGTCGGATCACCAAGATCACGTTGCTACCCCCGGGCGGCAAACTTTGGTGGGTGACCCAGTCATCGGAGGCACTCGGTTGCGCAAAGTGCTCATGGATGGTGGCAGTGGGCTGAACATTCTGTATGGTGAGACCCTCCAGGGGATGGGCATTCCGATGTCCCGACTCAGTGAAAGCAACATGCAGTTCCTCGGAGTCATCCCAGGGAAGAAGGCAAAGTCACTCGGGCAGATTGCTCTAGATGTGGTTTTTGGTGATTCCAAGAATTTTTGCAAAGAAAAGTTGACGTTTGAAGTGGTAGATTTTCACAGTGCCTATTACGCTATTCTGGGCAGACCAGCATATGCGCGTTTCATGGCCTGTCCATGTTACGTGTACCACAAATTGAAGATGCCCGGACCCAAAGGTGTGATTACGGTCACTGGGAATAGGCAGAGAGCAGAGGAATGCCTCCAGAAGGGTTCCAAGATCACTGATGAGCAAATGGCAGTGGTGGAACTAGAAGAGTACAAGAAGAATGCTGGTCGGAGTGATTTGCTCTGTTCCAAGAAGCCCGCTTCTGAATCCGCATTTCAGTCGGCCGACGAGACGAAGCTAGTTCAATTCATCCGGAAGATCCCACAGCTGCTCCGACCCACATTTAAACAACACTCAACAGCAAATAGGAAGTCGCGCTCATCCAGTTCCTCTGTGAGAACTGGGACATCTTCGCATCGAAACCATCAGAGATGCTAGGTGTACCCAGGGGGCTGGCTGAGCACCGTTTGTGTGTCTACTCCAAAGCTAAATTTGCCAAAGAGTATCTCCGTCGGTCTGCCGCGGAGAAGAGGAAGGCGATTGGCGAGCAAGTGGCTCGGCTCCTCGCAGCTGAGTTCACCCGCGAGATATACAACTCCGAGTGGCTCGCCAACGTTGTCATGGTCCCCAAAAAAGATAATTCACTCTGCATGTGCATTGACTTCAAGCATATCAATTGGGCCTGCCCGAAAGGTCATTTTCCACTCCCTCGTATCGATCAGATTGTCGACTCGACTGCGGGGTGTGAGCGTTTGTCTTTTCTTGATGTGTATTCCTGATACCATCAGATCCGACTGTATGGGCCAGATGAAATAAAAACGGCCTTCATCACCCCATTCGGGTGTTTTTGCTATGTCACCATGCCATTCGGTCTCAAAAACGTTGGCGCCACATTCATGCGCATGATTCAGAAGTGTCTGCTCACTCAGATCAGTCGGAATGTGGAGGCATATATGGATCATATTGTGGTTAAGTCACGCAAGGGTTCCGACCTGCTGACTAACCTCGCTAAAACCTTTTCCAATATGAGAAGGTATGACATTAAGTTGAATCCGTCCAAGTGCACATTCGGAGTACCCGGAGGAAAGTTACTCCATTTTCTCGTTTCTGAATGAGGGATAGATGCCAATCTCGACAAAATTGGTGCAATTCTCCGAATGAAACGCCCTGTGCGTGTGCATGACGTTTAGAAGCTCACAGGTTGTCTCGCTGCACTGAGTCGGTTCATTTCACGTCTCGGTGAAAAGGCACTGCCTCTTTACCGGCTGATAAAAAGTCTGATACGTTCGAGTGGACTCCCGAAGCCGAAGCAGCGTTTGTGGAGCTCAAAACCCTGCTTTCCACCCAACCGGTGCTTGCTACTCCGAACAGCAAAGAGCCACTACTCTTATACATTGCAGCCACTGGTCAGGTTGTCAGCACAGTGCTCACAGTGGAGCGGGAAGAAGAAGGCAAGGCATATAAAGTTCAACGACCGGTGTACTATATCTCTGAAGTCTTGACTCCATCCAAGCAGAGGTATCCACATTACCAGAAGCTTTTTTATGGAATTTACTTGACTGTGAAGAAAGTTAAACATTATTTCCAAGACTGATGACCCACAAGTATAGGGGATCTATCGTAGTCCTTTCGATAAGTAAGAGTGTCGAACCCAACGACTAGCAGAAGGAAATGATAAGCGGTTTTCAGCAAG
Source organism: Aegilops tauschii subsp. strangulata (assembly GCF_002575655.3). Lineage (NCBI taxonomy): Eukaryota > Viridiplantae > Streptophyta > Magnoliopsida > Poales > Poaceae > Aegilops > Aegilops tauschii. Next base: position 398,868,835 of record NC_053035.3, read on the forward strand.
GTATTCTCTGCAAACACTTAAATTATCGGTAACATATAGTTTTGTGATAAGGTAATTTGTAACGGGTAACAAGTAACATGTATAATTAAAGTGCAGCAAGATGGCCCACTCCTTTTTGTAGCAAAGGACAAGCCTGGACAAACTCTTATATAGAGAAAAGCGCTCCCGAGGACACATGGGAATTATCGTCAAGCTAGTTTTCATCATGCTCACACGATTCACGTTATGTACTTTGATAATTTGGTATGTGGGTGGACCGGTGCTTGGGTGCTGTCCTTTCTTGGACAAGCATCCCACTTATGATTAACCCCTATTGCAAGCATCCGCAACTACAAAAGAAGTATTAAGGTAAACCTAACCATAGCATGAAACATATGGATCCAAATCAGCCCCTTACGAAGCAACTCATAAACTAGGGTTTAAGCTTCTGTCACTCTAGCAACCCATCATCTACTTATTACTTCCCAATGCCTTCCTCTAGGACCAAACAATGGTGAAGTGTCATGTAGTCGACGTTCACATAACACCACTCGAGGAAAGACAACATACATCTCATCAAAATATCGAACGAATACCAAATTCACATGACTACTTATAGCAAGACTTCTCCCATGTCCTCAGGAACAAACGTAACTACTCACAAATCATATTCATGTTCATAATCAGAGGGGTATTAATATGCATAATGGATCTGAACATATGATCTTCCACCAAATAAACCAACTAGCATCAACTACAAGGAGTAATCAACACTACTAGCAACCCACAAGTACCAATCTGAGGCTTTGGGACAAAGATTGGATACAAAAGATGAACTAGGGTTCGAGAGGAGATGGTGCTGGTGAAGATGTTGATGGAGATTGACCCCCTCCCAATGATAGGATCGTTGGTGATGACGATGGCGATGATTTCCCCCTCCCGGAGGGAAGTTTCCCTGGCAGAACAGCTCTGCCGGAGCCCTAGATTGGTTCCGCCAAGGTTCCGCCTCGTGGCGGCGGAGTTTCTTCCCGAAAGCTTGCTTATGATTTTTTTCTCGGACGAAAGACTTCATATAGCAGAAGATGGGCACCAGAAGCCTGCCAGGGGGCCCACGAGGTAGTTGGCGCCCAGGGGGGTAGGGCGCGCCCCCACCCTCGTGGCCAGGGTGTGGGCCCCCTCTGGTATTTCTTCTGCTCAGTATTTTTTATTAATTCCAAAATTGACTTCCGTGAAGTTTCAGGACTTTTGGAGCTGTGCAGAATAGGTCTCTAATATTCGCTCCTTTTCCAGCCCAGATTTCCAGATGCCGGCATTCTCCCTCTTCATGTAGACCTTGTCAAATAAGAGAGAATAGGCATAAGTATTGTGACATAGCGTGTAATAACAGCCCATAATGCGATAAATATAGATATAAAAGCATGGTGCAAAATGGACGTATCAACTCCCCCAAGCTTAGACCTCGCTTGTCCTCAAGCGGAAGCCGATAACGCTAAATATGTCCACATGTTTAGAGGTAGAGGTGTCGATAAAATAAAATACGGGCATGAGGGCATCATGATCATTCTTGTAACAGCAACATATTTGAATATTGTCATATGATTTCTTATGCTCAAGTAATAATCTATTCACAACGTCAAATATGAATCAGAAACTTCATTGAGAACCAACAAACTATAATCTCAGTCATTGAAGCAATTGCAATTTATCATAACATCAGAAAGAGTCAATATAAGAGCTTTTTAGCAAGTCCACATACTCAACTATCATTTAGTCTTTCACAATTGCTAACACTCACGCAATACTTATGTGTATGGAGTTTTAATCGGACATAGAGAAAGATAGGGGCTTATAGTGTTGCCTCCCAACCTTTTACCTCAAGGGTAATGTTAACAACAATAATTCAAGTCAACTTACATCCAATTGGATATATATATATCAGGATCTTTCCAACACAATGTGCTTGCCAAAGGATAAAATGTAAAAAGGAAAGGTGAAGATCACCATGACTCTTGCATAATGAATAAGACCAAAGTAAAAGATAGGCCCTTCGTAGAGGGAAGCAGAGGTTGTCATGCGCTGTCATGGTTGGATGCACGAAATATTAATGCAAAAGAACGTCGCTTTATATTGCCACTTGTGATATGGACCTTTTGTTGGGGATTGTAGCAGAAATTTAAAATTTTCTACGTATCACCAAGATCAATCTATGGAGTCATCTAGCAACGAGAGAGAGGGGAGTGCATCTACATACCCTTGTAGTTCGCGCGCGGAAGCGTTCAAGAGAACGGGGTTGATGGAGTCGTACTCGTCGTGATCCAAATCACCGATGATCCTAGCGCCGAAGGGACGGCACCTCCGCGTTCAATACACGTACGGAGCGGGGACGTCTCCTCCTTCTTGATCCAGCAAGGGGGGAGGAGAAGTTGATGGAGATCCAGCAGCACGACGGCGTGGTGGTGGAAGTAGCGGGATCCCGGCAGGGCTTCGCCAAGCGCAAGCGGGGAGGAAGAGGTGTCACGGGAGGGAGGGAGGCGCGAGGGCTTGGGGTGCTGCTCCCATGCGCCTCCCCACTATATATAGGGGTGGAGGGGGCTGGTTTCTTGCCCTCCAAGTCCATTGGGGCGTTGGCAAAGGTGGGGGAAAGAAATCCCATCATTTCCCTTCCCCACCGATTGTTATCCCCCTTTTGTAGGGATCTTGATCTTATCCCTTCGGGATATGATCTTATTCCTTCTAAGGTGGGACCTTGGTGCGCCTTGACCAGGGGCGCGGGGCCTTGCCCCCACTACCCACGTTCATGTGGGTCCCCCCATGCAGGTGGGCCCCACTTCGGAACCTTCTAGAACCTTCCCGGTACAATACCGAAAAATCCTGAACATTTTCCGGTGGCCAAAATAGGACTTCCCATATATAAATCTTTACCTCCGGACCATTCCGGAACTCCTCGTGACGTCCAGGATCTCATCTGGGACTCCGAACAACTTTCGGTTAACCGCATACTAATATCTCTACAACTCTAGTGTCACCGAACCTTAAGTGTGTAGACCCTACGGGTTCGGGAGACATGCAGACATGACCGAGACGACTCTCCGGTCAATAACCAACAGCGGGATATGGATACCCATGTTGGCTCCCACATGTTCCACGATGATCTCATCGGATGAACCACGATGTCGAGGATTCAATCAATCCCGTATACAATTCCCTTTGTCAATCGGTACGTTACTTGCCCGAGATTCGATCGTCGGTATCCCAATACCTTGTTCAATCTCGTTACCGGCAAGTCACTTTACTCGTACCGTAATGCATGATCCCGTGACCAAACACTTGGTCACATTGAGCTCATTATGATGATGCATTACCGAGTGGGCCCAGAGATACCTCTCCGTCATACGGAGTGACAAATCCCAGTCTCGATTCGTGCCAACCCAACAGACACTTTCGGAGATACCCGTAGTGCACCTTTATAGCCACCCAGTTACGTTGTGACGTTTGGCACATCCAAAGCACTCCTATGGTATCCGGGAGTTGCACAATCTCATGGTCTAAATAAATGATACTTGACATTTGGAAAAGCTCTAGCAAACGAACTACACGATCTTGTGCTATGCTTAGGATTGGGTCTTGTCCATCACATCATTCTCCTAATGATGTGATCCCGTTATCAATGACATCCAATGTCCATAGTCAGGAAACCATGACTATTTGTTGATCAACGAGCTAGTCAACTAGAGGCTCACTAGGTACATGTTGTGGTCTATGTATTCACACATGTATTACGATTTTCGGATAACACAATTATAGCATGAACAATTATCATGAACAAGGAAATATAATAATAACCATTTTATTATTGCCTCTAGGGCATATTTCCAACAGTCTCCCACTTGCACTAGAGTCAATAATCTAGTTACATTGTGATGAATCGAACACCCATAGAGTTCTAGTGTTGATCATGTTTTGCTCTAGGGAGAGGTTTAGTCAACGGATCTGCTACATTCAGGTCCGTATGTACTTTACAAATATCTATGTCTCCATTTTGAACATTTTCACGAATGGAGTTGAAGCGACGCTTGATATGCCTGGTCTTCCTGTGAAACCTGGGCTCCTTGGCAAGGGCAATAGCTCCAGTGTTGTCACAGAAGAGAGTCATCGGGCCCGACGCATTGGGAATAACTCCTAGGTCGGTAATGAACTCCTTCACCCAGATTGCTTCTTGTGCTGCCTCTGAGGCCGCCATGTATTCCGCTTCACATGTAGATCCCGCCACAACGCTTTGCTTGCAACTGCACCAGCTTACTGCCCCACCATTCAAAATATACATGTATCCGGTTTGTGACTTAGAGTCATCCAGATCTGTGTCGAAGCTAGCATCGACGTAGCCCTTTACGACGAGCTCTTCGTCACCTCCATAAATGAGAAACATATCCTTAGTCCTCTTCAGGTACTTCAGGATATTCTTGACCGCTGTCCAGTGTTCCATGCCGGGATTACTTTGGTACCTTCCTACCAAACTTACGGCAAGGCTTACATCAGGTCTGGTACACAGCATGGCATACATAATAGACCCTATGGCCGACGCACAGGGGACGACACTCATCTTTTCTCTATCTTCTGCCGTGGTCGGGCATTGAGCCGTGCTCAATTGCACACCTTGCAATACAGGCAAGAACCCCTTCTTGGACTGATCCATATTGAACTTCATCAATATCTTGTCAAGGTACGTACTTTGTGAAAGACCAATGAGGCGTCTTGATCTATCTCTATAGATCTTGATGCCTAATATATAAGCAGCTTCTCCAAGGTCCTTCATTGAAAAACACTTGTTCAAGTAGGCCTTTATGCTTCCCAAGAATTCTATATCATTTCCCATCAACAGTATGTCATCCACATATAATATGAGAAATGCTACAGAGCTCCCACTCACTTTCTTGTAAACACAAGCTTCTCCATAAGTCTGGGTAAACCCAAACGCTTTGATCATCTCATCAAATCGAATGTTCCAACTCCGAGATGCTTGCACCAGCCCATAGATGGAGCGCTGGAGCTTGCATACCTTGTTAGTATTCTTAGGATCGACAAAACCTTCTGGCTGCATCATATACAATTCTTCCTTAAGAAAGCCGTTAAGGAATGCCGTTTTGACGTCCATTTGCCATATCTCATAATCATAGTATGCGGCAATTGCTAACATGATTCGGACGGACTTCAGCTTCGCTATGGGTGAGAAAGTCTCATCGTAGTCAACCCCTTGAACTTGTCGATAACCCTTAGCGACAAGTCGAGCTTTATAGATGGTAACATTACCATCCGCGTCTGTCTTCTTCTTAAAGATCCATTTGTTTTCGATCGCTCGCCGATCATCGGGCAAGTCTGTCAAAGTCCACACTTTGTTTTCATACATGGATCCTATCTCGGATTGCATGGCTTCAAGCCATTTGTTGGAATCTGGGCCCGCCATTGCTTCTTCATAGTTCGAAGGTTCACCGTTGTCTAACAACATGATTTCCAGGACAGGGTTGCCATACCACTCTGGTGTGGAACGTGTCCTCATGGACCTACGAAGTTCAGTAGTAACTTGATCCGAAGTACCTTGATCATCATCATTAGCTTCCTCTCTAGTCAGTGCAGGCACCACAGGAACATCTTCCTGAGCTGCGCTACTTTCCGGTTCAAGAGGTAGTACTTCATCAAGTTCCACTTCTTTCGAGAGAAACTCTTTCTCCAGAAAGGACCCGTTCTTGGCAACAAAGATCTTGCCTTCGGATCTGAGGTAGAAGGTATACCCAATGGTTTCCTTAGGGTATCCTATGAAGACGCATTTTTCCGACTTGGGTTCGAGCTTTTCAGGTTGTGTTTCTTGACATAAGCATCGCATCCCCAAATTTTAGAAACGACAGCTTAGGTTTCTTCCCAAACCATAATTCATACGGTGTCGTCTCAACGGATTTCGACGGAGCCCTATTTAAAGTGAATGCGGCAGTCTCTACAGCATAGCCCCAAAATGAGAGCAGTAGATCGGTAAGAGACATGATAGATCGCACCGTATCCAATAGAGTGCGATTACGATGTTCGGACACACCATTTCGCTGAGGTGTTCCAGGCGGCGTGAGTTGTGAAACTATTCCACATTTCCTTAAGTGTGTGCCAAATTCGTGACTCAAATATTCCCCTCCACGATCTGATCGTAAGAACTTTATTTTCCTGTCACGTTGATTCTCAACCTCACTCTGAAATTCCTTGAACTTTTCAAAGGTCTCAGACTTGTGTTTCATTAGGTAGACATGCCCATATCTACTCAAGTCATCAGTGAGAGTGAGAACATAACGATAGCCACCGCGAGCCTCAACACTCATTGGACCGCACACATCAGTATGTATGATTTCCAATAAGTTGGTTGCTCGCTCCATTGTTCCGGAGAACGGAGTCTTGGTCATCTTACCCATGAGGCATGGTTCGCACGTGTCAAATGATTCGTAATCAAGAGACTCCAAAAGTCCATCTACATGGAGCTTCTTCATGCGTTTGACACCAATGTGACCAAGAAGGCAGTGCCACAAGTATGTGGGACTATCATTATCAACCTTACATCTTTTGGTATTCACACTATGAATATGTGTAACACTACGTTCGAGATTCATTAAGAATAAACCATTAACCAGCGGGGCATGACCATGAAACATATCTCTCATATAAATAGAACAACCATTATTCTCGGATTTAAATGAGTAGCCATCTCAAATTAAACGAGATCCTAATACAATGTTCATGCTCAAAGCTGGCACTAAATAACAATTATTGAGGTTTAAAACTAATCCCGTAGGTAAATGTAGAGGTAGCGTGTCGACGGCGATCACATCGACCTTGGAACCATTCCCGACGTGCATCGTCACCTCGTCCTTTGCCAGTCTCCGTTTATTCCACAGCTCCTGCTTTGAGTTACAAATATGAGCAACCGCACCGGTATCAAATACCCCGGAGCTACTACGAGTGCTGGTAAGGTACACATCAATAACATGTATATCACATATACCTTTGGTGTTGCCGGCCTTCTTGTCCGCTAAGTACTTGGGGCAGTTCCGCTTCCAGTGACCACTTCCCTTGCAATAAAAGCACTCAGTCTCAGGCTTGGGTCCATTCTTTGGCTTCTTCCCGGCAACTGGCTTACCAGGCGCGGCAACTCCCTTGCCGTCCTTCTTGAAGTTCTTCTTACCCTTGCCTTTCTTGAACACTTGATGTTCCATTTTGATCTCCACCTTCGCTGATTTCAGCATTGAATATACCTCAGGAATGGTCTTTTCCATCCCCTGCATATTGAAGTTCATCACAAAGCTCTTGTAGCTCAGTGGAAGCGACTGAAGGATTCTGTCAATGACCGCGTCATCCGGGAGATTAACCCCCAGCTGAGTCAAGCGATTGTGTAACCCAGACATTTTGAGTATGTGCTCACTGACAGAACTATTTTCCTCCATCTTACAACTGAAGAACTTGTCGGAGACTTCATATCTCTCGACCCGGGCATGAGCTTGGAAAACCATTTTCAGCTCTTCGAACATCTCATATGCTCCGTGTTGCTCAAAACGCTTTTGGAGCCCCGGTTCTAAGCTGTAAAGCATGCCGCACTGAACGAGGGAGTAATCATCAGCACGCTGTTGCCAAGCGTTCATAACGTCTTGGTTCTCTGGGATGGGTGCGTCACCTAGCGGTGCTTCTAGGACATAATCTTTCTTGGCAGCTATGAGGATGATCCTCAGGTTCCGGACCCAGTCCGTATAGTTGGTGCCATCATCTTTCAGCTTGGTTTTCTCTAGGAACGCGTTGAAGTTGAGGGCAACATTAGCGTGGGCCATTTGATCTACTAGACATATTGTAAAGATTTTAGACTAAGTTCATGATAATTAAGTTCATCTAATCAAATTATTCAATGAACTCCCACTCAGATAGACATCCCTCTAGTTATCTAAGTGAAACATGATCCGAGTCAACTAGGCCGTGTCCGATCATCACGTGAGACGGACTAGTCAACATCGGTAAACATCTTCATGTTGATCGTATCTTCTATACGACTCATGCTCGACCTTTCGGTCTTCCGTGTTCCGAGGCCATGTCTGTACATGCTAGTCTCGTCAAGTCAACCTAAGTGTATTGCGTGTGTAAATCTGGCTTACACCCGTTGTATTCGAACGTTAGAATCTATCACACCCCATCATTACGTGGTGCTTCGAAACAACGAACCTTCGCAACGGTGCACAGTTAGGGGGAACACTTTCTTGAAATTATTGCGAGGGATCATCTTATTTAAGCTACCGTCGTTCTAAGTAAATAAGATGTAAAACATGATAAACATCACATGCAATCAAATAGTGACATGATATGGCCAGTATCATATTGCTCCTTTGATCTCCATCTTCGGGGCGCCATGATCATCTTCGTCACCAGCATGACACCATGATCTCCATCATCATGATCTCCATCATCGTGTCTTCATGAAGTTGTCACGCCAATGATTACTTCTACTTCTATGGCTAACGTGTTTAGCAATAAAGTAAAGTAATTTACATGGCGTTATTGAATGACACGCAGGTCATACAAAAAATAAAGACAACTCCTATGGCTCCTGCCGGTTGTCATACTCATCGACATGCAAGTCGTGATTCCTATTACAAGAACATGATCAATCTCATACATCACATATATTTCATTCATCACATCCTTTTGGCCATATCACATCACAAGGCATATGCTGCAAAAACAAGTTAGACGTCCTCTAATTGTTGTTGCATGTTTTTACGTGACTTCTATAGGTTTCTAGCAAGAACGTTTCTTACCTACGTAAAACCACAACGTGATATGCCAACTTCTATTTACCCTTCATAAGGACCCTTTTCATCGAATCCGATTCGACTAAAGTGGGAGAGACAGACACCCGCTAGCCACCTTATGCAACTAGTGCATGTCAGTCAGTGGAACATGTCTCACGTAAGCGTACGTGTAAGGTCGGTCCGGGCCGCTTCATCCCACGATGCCGCCGAAACAAGATAAGACTAGTAGTGGCAAGAAAATTGACAACATCTACGCCCACAACAAGTTTGTGTTCTACTCGTGCATAGAAACTACGCATAGACCTAGCTCTGATACCACTGTTGGGGATCGTAGCAGAAATTTAAAATTTTCTACGTATCACCAAGATCAATCTATGGAGTCATCTAGCAACGAGAGAGAGGGGAGTGCATCTACATACCCTTGTAGATCGCGCGCGGAAGCGTTCAAGAGAACGGGGTTGATGGAGTCGTACTCGTCGTAATCCAAATCACCGATGATCCTAGCGCCGAACGGACGGCACCTCCACGTTCAACACATGTACGGAGCGGGGACGTCTCCTCCTTGATCCAGCAAGGGGGGAGGAGAAGTTGATGGAGATCCAGCAGCACGACGGCGTGGTGGTGGAAGTAGCGGGATCCCGGCAGGGCTTCGCCAAGCGCAAGCGGGGAGGAAGAGGTGTCACGGGAGGGAGGGAGGCGCGAGGGCTTGGGCTGCTGCTCCCATGCGCCTCCCCACTATATATAGGGGTGGAGGGGGCTGGTTTCTTGCCCTCCAAGTCCATTGGGGCGTTGGCAAAGGTGGGGGAAAGAAATCCCATCATTTCCCTTCCCCACCGATTGTTATCCCCTTTTTTAGGGATCTTGATCTTATCCCTTCGGGATATGATCTTATTCCTTCTAAGGTGGGATCTTGGTGCGCCTTGACCAGGGGTGTGGGGCCTTGCCCCCACTACCCATGTTCATGTGGGTCCCCCCTTGCAGGTGGGCCCCACTTCGGAACCTTCTAGAACCTTCCCGGTACAATACCGAAAAATCCCGAACATTTTTCGGTGGCCAAAATAGGACTTCCCATATATAAATATTTACCTCCGGACCATTCCAGAACTCCTCGTGACGTCCGGGATCTCATCCGGGACTCCGAACAACTTTCGGTTAACCGCACACTAATATCTCTACAACTCTAGCGTCACCGAACCTTAAGTGTGTAGACCCTATGGGTTCGGGAGACATGCAGACATGACCGAGACGACTCTCCGGTCAATAACCAACAGCGGGATATGGATACCCATGTTGGCTCCCACATGTTCCACGATGATCTCATCGGATGAACCACGATGTCGAGGATTCAATCAATCCCGTATACAATTCCCTTTGTCAATCGGTACGTTACTTGCCCGAGATTCGATCGTCGGTATCCCAATACCTTGTTCAATCTCGTTACCGGCAAGTCACTTTACTCGTACCGTAATGCATGATCCCGTGACCAAACACTTGGTCACATTGAGCTCATTATGATGATGCATTACTGAGTGGGCCCAGAGATACCTCTCCCTCATACGGAGTGACAAATCCCAGTCTCGATTCGTGCCAACCCAACAGACACTTTCGGAGATACCCGTAGTGCACCTTTATAGCCACCCAGTTACGTTGTGACGTTTGGCACACCCAAAGCACTCCTATGGTATCCGGGAGTTGCACAATCTCATGGTCTAAGGAAATGATACTTGACATTTGGAAAAGCTCTAGCAAACGAACTACACGATCTTGTGCTATGCTTAGGATTGGGTCTTGTCCATCACATCATTCTCCTAATGATGTGACCCCGTTATCAATGACATCCAATGTCCATACTCAGGAAACCAGGACTATCTGTTGATCAACGAGCTAGTCAACTAGAGGCTCACTAGGGAGATGTTGTGGTCTATGTATTCACACATGTATTACGATTTCCGGATAACACAATTATAGCATGAACAATAGACAATTATCATGAACAAGGAAATATAATAATAACCATTTTATTATTGCCTCTAGGGCATATTTCCAACACCTTTATTATGCAGTCCGTCGCTTTTATTTCTTCCACATCACAAGATCGTATAAAGCTTATTTTTCCACACTAATAAATCATACATATTTAGAGAGCAATTTCTATTGCATGCACCGATGACAACTTACTTGAAGGATCTTACTCAATCCATAGGTAGATATGGTGGACACTCATGGCAAAACTGGTTTTAAGGGTATTCGGATGCACAAGTAGTATCTCTACTTGGTGCAAAGAATTTGGCTAGCATGAGAGGGAAAGGCAAGCTCAACATGTTGGATGATCCATGACAATATACTTTATTTCGGATATAAGAAAACATAACCCATTATGTTGTCTTCCTTGTCCAACATCAAGTGTTTAGCGTGTCATATTTTAATGAGTGCTCACAATTATAAAAGATGTCCAAGATAGTATATTTATATGTGAAAACCTCTCTTTCTTTATTACTTCCTATTAATTGCAACTATGACCAAAACTATGTTTTTCAACTCTCAATAGATTTTAATCATCATACTCTTTATATGTGAAGTCATTACTCTCCACAGATCAATATGATCTCTTTGCTTCTTTTTATTCTTTCTTTTTCTTTAATTCCCTCACGATCATAGCAAAATAATCAAGCCCTTGACTCAACACTAATCTTTATTATATATAGCTCACGGACTCGATTACATAGAAGGATCATAAAGCAAAACTCAAAACTAAATCATACTAAAACTTTATTCTACTAGATCAAGATATTACCAAAAGGATCGAACTAAGAAAAAAAAATGGTAAAGATAGGAGTGTGATGGTGATACGATACCGGGGCACCTCCCCCAAGCTTGGCAGTTGCCAAGGGGAGTGCCCATACCCATGTGATTATGTCTCTTTCCTCGGAGGTGGTGGTGACGGGGATAATTGTGCCTTCAGCTTTTTATATTGTACTTGAGAAGAGCAATTTCCTCCTTTAGGTCATCGACTTCTGTTTCCAGCTTCAAGATCTTGTCACATAAATCTCCTTTGCTTTTCTACCGAAAACGAGAAGGAATAGATTGGTTGTTAAACAGTTTAGCCCTCTTAGGAAGACTAGACTTCTTGAACTTCACGTGCATATCCCCAGGTTGAGGTAGAGGGACATCCTCCTCCTCCAAACTTGAATCATTGATCCTCATCAAATGAGCATCCTCTTCATCATCCGTAGTTCGACCACAAGGAGATAGATCCCCATAGATCTTTGGGTTAGCAACGAGATGTGAGACATAGCTCTCTCTGTCGGAATCCTGAGATGACATCTTGCTCCAAACCTGCGGCAGAAACAGCTCGAAACAAAAACAGAGGATATTTGCGTGATACGGTGGTCAAAACCTTCGGGAGATTATATAATGAATTTTTACCGACCAAAAGAAGTACCGTGCAAGAAAACGGAGTCCAGAGGGCACACGAGGTGCCCACGAGGCAGGGGGCGCGCCCTCCACCCTCGTGGAAGCCTCGTGTTCTTCCCGGGCTACTTCTTATTTTCCTATTTTCTTAAATATTCCAAAATGGAGAAAAATTGCCATTAGAACTGTTTTGGAGTCGGTTTACTTACCGTACCACATACCTATTCCTTTTCGGAGTCTGAAACGTTCTGGAAAGTGTCCCTTATGTATTCCTCCGGGGTTGCGGTTTCAATAACATTAGTTTCAACATTTATAGGATTACCTGAGATATAATGTTTAATTCTTTGACCATTCACCACCTTCGGATTTGTGCCTTTGAAGTTGTTGATTTTTATGGCACCGGAACGATAGACCTCCTCGATAACGTAAGGACCTTCCCATTTAGAGAGAAGTTTTCCTGCAAAAAATCTTAAGCGAGAGTTGAATAGCAACACATAATCACCTACATTAAACTCACGCTTTTGTATCCTTTTGTCATGCCATCTTTTAACTTTGTTTAGACAGTTTGGCATTCTCGTAGGCCTGAGTTCTCCATTCATCAAGTGAGCTAATGTCAAAAAGCCTCTTCTCACCGGCAAGTTTGAACTCATAATTGATCTCTTTAATGGCCCAATATGCCTTATGTTCTAGTTCGAGAGGTAGGTGACATGCTTTTCCATAAACCATTTTATACGGAGACATACACATAGGATTTTTATATGCAGTTCTATAGGCCCATAATGCATCATCAAGTTTCTTGGACCAATTCTTTCTAGATCTATTAACAATCTTTTGCAAAATTAATTTGAGCTCTCTATTACTCAATTCTACTTGACCACTAGACTGCGGATGATAAGGGGATGCAATTCTATGATTAACATCATACTTAGCAAGCATCTTACGAAAAGAACCATGAATAAAATGTGAACCACCATGAGTCATTAAATATCTAGGGACTCCAAACCTCGGAAAAATAACTTCTTTAAGCATCTTAATAGAGGTGTTATGATCAACACTACTAGTTGGAATAGCTTCTACCCACTTAGTAAAGTAATCAACAGCAACTAAAATATGTGTATACCCAATAGAGGAAGGAAACGGTCCCATATAATCAAAGCCCCAAACATCAAATGGTTCAATAACAAGTGAATAATTCATAGGCATTTCTTGACGTCTACTACTATTACCAATCCTTTGGCATTCATCACAAGATAAGACAAACTTACGGGCATCTTTGAAGAGAGTAGGCCAATAAAAACTGGATTGTAATACCTTATTGCAGTTCTATCTCCAGCGTGGTGTCCTCCATAAGCTTCGGAGTGACACTTGCATAGGATTTGTTCCTGTTCATGCTCTGGTATACAACGTCTAATAACACCATCTACTCCTTCTTTATAAAGATGTGGGTCATCCCAGAAGTAATGTCTCAAATCATAGAAAAAACTTTTTCTTTTGCTGGTATGTGAAACTAGGTGGTATAAATTTAGCAACAATATAATTAGCATAATCAGCATACCATGGAGCCGCACGAGAAGCATTTAAGACAGCTAATTGTTCATTAGGAAAGCTATCATCAATAGGTAGTGGGTCATCAAGAACATTCTCTAACCTAGAAAAATTGTTTGCAACGGGGTTCTCAGCTCCCTTTCTATCAATAATATGCAAATCAAATTCTTGTAGCAAGAGAACCCATCTAATAAGTCTCGGTTTAGCATCTTTCTTTTCCATAAGATATTTAATAGCAGCATGATCAGTGTGAATAGTTACTTTAGAATCAACAATATAAGGTCTGAACTTATCACAAGCAAATACAACCGCTAAAAATTCTTTTTCAGTAGTAGCATAATTTCTCTGGGCATTGTCTAGAGTTTTACTAGCATATTGAATAACATTTAATTTTTTATCAACTCTTTGTCCTAGAACAGCACCTACAGCATAATCACTAGCATCACACATAATTTCAAAGGGTAAATTCCAATCAGGTGGCTGAACGATAGGTGCAGAAATCAATGCTTTCTTAAGTATTTCAAATGCTTATACACAATCATCATCAAAGACAAAGGGTATACCTTTTTGTAATAGGTTAGTCAGAGGCCGGGAGATTTTTGAGAAGTCCTTAATGAACCTCCTATAAAAACCAGCATGACCAAGGAAGCTTCTTATACCTTTAATGTCCTTGGGACACGGCATCTTTTCAATAGCATCAACTTTAGCTTTGTCAACTTCAATACCTCTTTCAGAATTTTTATGCCCCAAGACAATACCTTCATTAACCATAAAGTGACACTTCTCCCAATTCAAGACAAGGTTAGTTTCTTTGCATCTCTGGAAAACTCGATCAAGGTTGCTCAAGCAATCATCAAAAGAGGATCCATAAACAGAGAAATCATCCATGAAAACCTCACAAATCTTTTCACAAAAGTCAGAGAATATAGCCATCATGCATCTTTGAAATGTTGCAGGTGCATTACATAAACCAACAGGCATACGTCTATAGGCAAAGGTACCAAAAGGGCAAGTAAAAGTGGTCTTTTCTTGATCATCAGCTGACACAGGTATTTGAGAGAAACCAGAGTAACCATCTAGAAAGCAAAAATGTGTATGTTTGGATAATCTTTCTAGCATTTGATCAATGAAAGGCAAAGGGTAATGATCCTTTTTAGTAGCTTTATTTAATTTGCGCAAATCAATTACCATCCTATAACCTGTAATAATTCTTTGCGAAATCAATTCATCTTTATCATTAGGAACGATAGTAATACCTCCCTTCTTAGGGACACAATGGACAGGACTTACCCACTGACTATCAGCAACGGGATAAATTATACCTGCCTCAAGGAGCTTTAATATTTCCTTTCTTACCACTTCTTTCATCTTAGGATTTAGCCGTCGTTGGTGATCAATAACTGGCTTGGCGTCTTTCTCCAAGTTTATTTTGTGTTGACATAGAGTGGGACTAATACCCTAAAGATCCTCAAGAGTATATCCGATAGCAGCACGGTGCTTCTTCAGAGTTTTCAATAATTTCTCTTCTTCATGCTCTGAAAGGTTAGCACTAATAATAACATGATATATCTTCTTTTCATCAAGATAATCATATTTAAGAGTATCAGGTAATGGTTTAAGCTCAAACACGGGATCACCCTTGGGTGGAGGAGGATCCCCTAGGATTTCAACAGGCAAGTTGTGTTTCAGAATAGGTCCCTGTTTAAAGAATACTTCATCTATTTCCCTTCTTTCATTCATAAACGTATCATTTTCATGGTCTAGCAAATATTGTTCTAAAGGATCACTAGGAGGCACGGCAATAGAAGCAAGACCAATAATTTCATCTTTACTAGGCAATTCCTCAGCACGGGGTTGTCTACTAAATTTAGCATAATTAAACTCATGAGACATATCACCCAAACTAATAGTAACGACATCCTTTTCGCAGTCTATCCTAGCATTAACAGTGTTCAAGAAGGGTCTACCAAATATAATGGGACAAAAGCTATCTTGTGGTGAACCAAGAACAAGAAAATCAGCAGGATATTTAACCTTCCCACACAAGACTTCAACATCTCTAACAATCCCAATCGGTGAAATAGTATCTCTATTGGCAAGCTTAATTGTAACATCAATTTCTTCTATCTCAGCAGGTGCAATATCATGCATAATTTCTTTGTATAAGGAATGAGGTATTGCACTTGCACTAGCACCCATATCACACAAGCCATGATAACAATGATCTCCTATTTTAACAGAAATAACAGGCATGCCTACCATAGGTCTATGTTTATCTTTAGCACCAGGTTTAGCAATTCTAGCAGTCTCATCACATAAGTAAATAACATGCCCATCGATATTATCAGCCAAGATATCTTTAACCATAGCAATTTTAGGTTCAACTTTAACTTGCTCAGGGGGTTTGTGTGTCCTAATATTACTTTTGTTGACTACAGTTGAAGCTTTAGCACGATCCTTTATTCTAACAGGGAAAGGTGGGTTCTCAACATAAGTAGTAGGAACAACAGGATCATCATAAGTGATAGTCTTTTCTTCAACTTTAATAGGTGCAATTACTTTTACTTCAATGGGAGGATTATATTTAAACCACTTCTCCTTAGGGAGATCAACATGAGTAGCAAATGATTCACAGAAAGAAGCTACTATCTCAGAGTCAAGTCCATATTTAGTGCTAAATTCACGAAAAACATCGGTATCCATAAAAGATTTAACACAATCAAACTTAGGTGTTATACTGACACCTTACCTTAGTCGAGATCCCAATCTTCAGAGTTGCGTTTAATTCTTTCCAATAAATCCCATTTGAATTTAATAGTCTTCATCATAAAAGAGCCAGTACAAGAAGTATCGAGCATGGAGCGATTATTGAGAGAGAGCAGAGCATAAATTTTTTGAATATTCATTTATCTTGAGAGCTCATGATTGGGGCATGCATATAACATTGACTTAAGCCTCCTACAAGCTTGAGCGATGCTTTCTCCTTCGCGAGGCCAAAAATTATATATATAATTACGATCACGATGAACAAGATGCATAGGATAAAACTTCTGATGAAATTCCAATTTCAATCGTTTGTAGTTCCATGATCCCATATCATCACATAGCCTATACCATGTCAATGCCTCTCCCTTCAAAGATAAAGGGAAGACCTTCTTCTTGATAACATCATCGGGCATACCTGCAAATTTAAATAATCCACAAACTTCATCCACATAGATTAGGTGTAAATCGGGATGCAATGTTCCATCTCCTCCAAAAGGATTAGCTAGCAGCTTCTCTATCATACCCGAAGGAATTTCAAAGTAAACATTTTCAGTAGGTTCAGTAGGTTGAGGGGTAACTAATTGTGGTTCCGGACGAGGTGAAGATACCCCGAACAAACCCCTCAAAGGATTGTTCTCCATAGTAACAAGTAACAGTAAATTTCAGCACACTATATAAATTTTTCCTTACCAAATTCCACCTACCAAAGGCGCTTCACTCCCCGGCAACAGCGCCAGAAAAGAGTCTTGATGACCCACAAGTATAGGGGATCTATCGTAGTCCTTTTGATAAGTAAGAGTGTCGAACCCAACGAGGAGCAGAAGGAAATGATAAGCAGTTTTCAGCAAGGTATTCTCTGCGAACACTGAAATTATCAGTAACTGATAGTTTTGTGATAAGGTAATTTGTAACGGGTAACAAGTAACAAGTATAAATAAAGTGCAGCAAGGTGGCCCAATCCTTTTTGTAGCAAAGGAGAAGCCTGGACAAACTCTTACATAGAGAAAAGCGCTCCCGAGGACACATGGGAATTATCGTCAAGCTAGTTTTCATCATGCTCACATGATTCGCGTTCGTTACTTTGATAATTTGGTATGTGGGTGGACCGGTGCTTGGGTGCTGTCCTTTCTTGGACAACCATCCCACTTAGGATTAACCCCTATTGCAAGCATCCGCAACTACAAAAGAAGTATTAAGGTAAACCTAACCATAGCATGAAACATATGGATCCAAATCAGCCCCTTACGAAGCAACTCATGAACTAGGGTTTAAGCTTCTGTCACTCTAGCAACCCATCATCTACTTATTACTTCCCGACGCCTTCCTCTAGGCCCAAACAATGGTGAAGTGTCATGTAGTCGACGTTCGCATAACACCACTAGAGGAAAGACAACATACATCTCATCAAAATATCGAACGAATACCAAATTCACATGACTACTTATAGCAAGACTTCTCCCGTGTCTCAGGAACAAACATAACTACTCACAAATCATATTCATGTTCATAATCAAAGGGGTATTAATATGCATAATGGATCTGAACATATGATCTTCCACCAAATAAACCAACTAGCATCAACTACAAGGAGTAATCAACACTACTAGCAACCCACAAGTACCAATCTGAGGCTTTGGGACAAAGATTGGATACAAGAGATGAACTAGGGTTCGAGAGGAGATGGTGCTGGTGAAGATGTTGATGGAGATTGACCCCCTCCCAATGATAGGATCGTTGGTGATGACGATGGCGATGATTTCCCCCTCCCGGAGGGAAGTTTCCCTGGCAGAACAGCTCTGCCGGAGCTCTAGATTGGTTCCGCCAAGGTTCCGCCTCGTGGCGGCGGAGTTTCTTCCCGAAAGCTTGCTTATGATTTTTTTCTCGGACGAAAGACTTCATATAGCAGAAGATGGGCACCGGAGGCCTGCCAGGGGGCCCACGAGGCAGGGGGCGCGCCCAGGGGGTAGGGCGCGCCCCCACCCTCGTGGCCAGGGTGTGGGCCCCCTCTGGTACTTTCTTTCGCTGGTATTATTTATTAATTCTAAAAATGACTTCCTTGAAGTTTCAGGACTTTTGGAGCTGTGCAGAATAGGTCTCTAATATTTGCTCCTTTTCCAGCCCAGAATTTCCAGCTGCCGGCATTCTCTCTCTTCATGTAGACCTTGTAAAATAAGAGAGAATAGGCATAAGTATTGTGACATAGCGTGTAATAACAGCCCATAATGCGATAAATATCGATATAAAAGCGTGATGCCAAATGGACGTATCAAAGACCACTCAGTGTTAGTCATCAGTGATGCTCCATTGTCTGAGATCATGAACAATCGAGATGCAACTAGTCGAGTGGCTAAGTGGGCAATTGAACTTCTCCCTCTAGATATGAAGTTTGAAGAGAAGAAGGCGATCAAATCTCAAGCGCTCGTAGATTTCTTAGCCGCGTGGATTGAACAGCAATAGCTGAGTCAAGTTCACTCGAAACACTGGACTATGTTCTTCAATGGGTCTAAGATGTTGAATGGTTCTGGTGCCGGAGTAGTCCTGGTGTCCCCAAGAGGTGATAAACTAAGTTATATATGTCCTCCAGATTCACTTTGATTCCTCCAATAACGAAGCTGAGTATGAAGCACTTCTCTACGGGTTTCGTATGGCTATCTCGCTCGGCGTCCGTCGCCTGATGGTCTACGGCGACTCAGATTTGGTGGTTAATCAGGTGATGAAGGAGTGGGATGTCAAAAACCCTGCCATGACTGGATACCACAATGCAGTGAGGAAGTTAGAGAAAAAGTTTGAGGGACTGGAGCTCCACCTTTGCAAAAAATAGGTTCCACTTGGAAACCTATCCCCAGCAATGTGTTTCTTGAGCATCTCCATTCCCCATCTGTGCAAGAGGATCCTTTCACTGAAGAACCTCCCCAAGCGATAAGTCCTACCAATCCGACTGAAATCGAGGTACTAGCAGTTATTGATCTGGTTATGGAGATCCTAGTAATCACCCCCGACTGGACAGTGCCATACATTGCATATTTGCTAAGGCAGGAGCTTCCAAAGGATGAAGTTGAAGCTCGTCAGATTGTCCGCAGATCCAAGTCTTTCACAGTGATTAATGGGCAGCTCTACAGAGAGAGTGTTACTTGCACAGCTCAACGATGTATTTATCCAGAAGAGGATCGATTGATTATGGATGAGATCCACTCGGGGACCTGTGGTCACCATGCGTCTTCTCGGACAATTGTGGCCAAAGCATACCGAGCCGGATTTTACTGGCCGCGAGCCAATGAGGCTGCGAAGAAAATCGTTCAGAAGTGCGAAGGGTGCCATTTCTACGCAAACATGTCCCATAAACCTGCATCCACCCTGAAGACCATTCCACTCGTCTGGCTGTTTGCTGTGTGGGGTTTGGACCACTCAAGACCGGAAGAAGTGGCTTCACTCATTTACTTGTCGCAGTCGACAAGTTCACCAAGTGGATTGAGGCTAAGCCTATCAAGAACCTAGACTCAAGCAAGGCCATCAAATTTATAAAAGAGCTGATATTTCGACATGGAGTTTCACACAGCATTATCACAGACAATGGCTCAAACTTTGATTTGGAAGAATTCAGAGCGTTCTGTGCTTCCCCGGGCACTCGGGTAGATTACGCATCTGTTGCGCACTCGCAGTCGAATGGGCAAGCTGAAAGAGAAAATGGTCTGATTCTCCAAGGGTAGAAACCTCGACTCATGCGTGACTCGAACACGCAGCTGGAGCTTCGGTGACTAAACTGCCATTTGTTCTATGGGGATTGAGGACGACTCCTAACCGATCCACTAACCAAACCCCTTTCTTCATGGTGTATGGGGCTGAAGCCGTGCTACCTAGCGATCTATTTCACAATGCACCCCGAGTAGAACTTTATTCAGAAGCTGAGGCAGAGAAAGCACGCCAAGACGTGGTAGACCTTTTGGAGGAAGAACGGAAGATGGCCTTGATTCGGTCGACTATTTATCAGCAAGATCTTCGTTGATTCCATGCAAGGAATGTCAAGGGTCGAGCATTTCAAGTAGGTGACCCAGTGCTCTGAGTGGACCAGCAGCGACTGCATAAGCTCGCCCCTGCGTGGGAAGGCCCTTTCGTCGTCACCAAGGAGCTTCACAATGGAGCTTATATCCTTTACAACCTAGCTCAGAAAAGATGAGCCGTGCTCCTGGAATGCAAATCTTCCTCGTCGTTTTTATACTTGACAGTCAGATTGTCAAGATGTAATAAGAGTACTTGTTAGATTGTTTATCGAGACATGATTCTTGCAGTCTCTTAATGATTATTCTCGCTTAAGCATGTGTTCAAATCCCCCAATAGGTGACTTAGATGCGGAACCCGTTTTCGCCTAAGTTAAAAAAACTACTCTGAGTAGAGAGAAACCCTCCCACTCAGGGGCTTAGCCGTGAATCAGTTTTGCCTAAGTTAAAAAAACTACTCCGAGTGGAGAGCAATCCTCCCACTCGGGGGCTTAGCCGCGAGCCTGTCCTCGCCTGAGTTAAAAAACTACTCTGAGTGGAGATTAGTCCTCCCACTTGGGGGCTTAGCCGCGAGCCTGTCCTCGCCTAAGTTAAAAAACTACTCAGAGTGGAGAGCAATCCTCCCACTCAGGGGCTTAGCCGCGAGCCTGTCCTCGCCTAAGTTAAAAAACTACTCCGAGTGGAGAGCAACCCTCCCACTCAGTGGCTTAGCCGCGAGCCTGTCCTCGCCTAAGTTAAAAAACTACTCCGAGTGGAGAGCAACCTTTCCATTCGGGGGCTTAGTCACGAACCAGTTTCGTCTAAGTTAAAAAACTACTCCGAGTGGAGAGCAAGCCTTCCACTCGGGGGCTTAGCCACGAACCAGTTTTGCCTAAGTTCAAAAAACTACCCCGAGTGGAGAGAAACCCTTCCACTCGGTGGGCTTAGCCGCGAGCCTGTCCTCGCCTAAGTTAAAAAACTACTCTGAGTGGAGAGCAACCCTTCCACTCGGGGGCTTAGCCGCGAACCAGTTTCGCCTAAGTTAAAAAACTACTCCGAGTGGAGAGCAACCCTTCCACTCGGGGACTTAGCCGTGAACCAGTTTCGCCTAAGTTAAAAAACTACTCCGAGTGGAGAGAAACACTCCCACTCGGGGGCTTAGCGACGAACCAGTTTCGCCTAAGTTAAAAACTTACCCCGAGTGGAGAGAAACCCTTCCACTCGGGGGAGGGGGGAGGGGGGGCTTAGCCGCGAGCCTGTCCTCGCCTAAGTTAAAAAACTACTTGATACGTCTCCAACGTATCTATAATTTTTTTTATTGTTCCATGCTGTTTTATTACCAATCTTGGATGTTTTATAATCATTCTATATTATTTTTTGGTACTAACCTATTGACATAGTGCCAAGTGCCAGTTGCTGTTTTCTGCATGTTTTTTACATCGCAGGAAATCAATATCAGACAAAGTCCAAATGCCACGAAACTTCACGGAGATTTTTTATGGACCAGAAGGAAGATATTGGGCCCTAATTGCACCTGGGGGAGTCCCGAGGAGGGGACAACCCCCCAGGGCGCGCCAGGAGGCGCAGGCACGCCCTGGTGGGTTGTGCCCACCTCAAGTGTCCCCCGGACCGCGTCTTTGCTCTATAAATACCCCAATATTCCAGAAACCCTAGGCACATCGACGAAATATTCATCCAGCCGCCGCAGAGTCCAGAACCACCAGATCCAATCTAGACACCATCTCGGATGGGGGTTCACCACCTCCATTGGTGCCTCTCCGATGATGCGTGAGTAGTTCTTTGTAGACCTTCGGGTCCGTAGTTAGTAGCTAGATGGCTTCCTCTCTCTCACTGAATTATCAATACAATGGTCTCTTGGAGATCCATATGATGTAACTCTTTTGCGGTGTGGTTGTTGGAACGATGAACTTTGAGTTTATGATCAGATCTATCTTTTTATATCCATGAAAGTATTTGAGTTTCTTTGATCTCTTTTATGCATGATCTCTTATAGCCTCGTATTTCTTCTCCGATATTTGGGTTTTGTTTGGCCAACTTGATCTATTTATCTTACAATGGGAAGAGGTGCTTTGTAGTGGGTTCGATCTTACGGTGCTTGATCCCAGTGATAGAAAGGGAAACGACTCGTATGTATCATTGCTACTAAGGATAAAACGATGGGGTCTATCTCTGCATAGATAGATCTTGTCTACATCATGTCATCGTTCTTATTGCATTACTCCATTTTTCCATGAACTTAATACACTAGATGCATGCTGGATTGCGGTCGATGCGTGGAGTAATAGTACTAGATGCAGGCAGGAGTCGGTCTACTAATCTTGGACGTGATGCCTATATAATGATCATTGCTTGGATATCGTCATGAGTATTTGAAGTTCTATCGGTTGCCCAGCAGTAATTTGTTCACCCACCGTTTGCTATTTTTCTCAAGAGAAGCCACTAGTGAAATCTACGACCCCCGGGTCTCTTTCTCATATATTTGCCTTTCCGATCTGCTTTTTTCTTGCATTTATTTTCAGATATATGAAACCAAAAATAAAAAATACTTTGCTGCACTTTATTTTATTTGCAATCTATTTATTCAATCTATTACAATTTTCTCCCGTCCATGCACCATTTCTGGCACCGTTACCCGAAAGAGATTAACAACCCCTTTAACATGTCGGGTTGCGAGTGGTTGTTATTTGTGTGCATGGGCTGTTTACGTTGTGTTGCTTGGTTCTCCTACTAGTTCGATAACCTTGGTTTCATATCTGAGGGAAATACCTACCGCCGCTGTGCTGCATCATCCCTTCCTCTTTGGGGAAATACCGACGTAGCTTCAAGCGACATCAAAAGGAATTTCTGGCGCCGTTGCCGGGGAGGATCTTCAACATATACCAGGTTCCTAATCACAAATGTCATCTCCTCGCAATTTACATTATTTGCCATTTGCCTCTTGTTTTCCTCTCCCCCACTTCACAAAAATTTGCTGTTTTATTCGCCTCTATTTTTCGTTCGCCATTTTCTTGGCAGATCTATTATTTGCTTGCAATCATGAGTGATTTCGGTATGGCACCAACAGATGATAGCCTAACTCCTAAGATTGGACGTACAGGCAATCTGGATGCTAAAACTTTTATCTTGGGGCAAGGGAACGTTATGGGGAGAGAACGTATCCAAGAATTTTTCAATTGTGTTGGAAATCTGAGTCTTGATGATGCTCCTATACTTAAAACTACTAGATCTTATGCAGATGCTATTTCAGCACTAGTTCTGAAACTTGAAAGTAAATTTATCCCCACTCATCCTACTTTGCAAAGATTGTTTTTTGAGCTTCCCGAGATAAAGAATCCTAGGGCTAAAAACTTAGCCACTCTCGTTCTTATGAATGAGCTTGACTAGATAATACGGGAAGCTAGGGAAATCT
Organism: Aegilops tauschii subsp. strangulata; assembly: GCF_002575655.3. Lineage (NCBI taxonomy): Eukaryota > Viridiplantae > Streptophyta > Magnoliopsida > Poales > Poaceae > Aegilops > Aegilops tauschii. The sequence continues at coordinate 398,892,762 of NC_053035.3, forward strand.
TTGATTTTTATGGTATGAATCGTGAAAAACCCGTGATAGATGAAATTCTTTACAATAGTGATTATGCATTAAGGCATTTTCTTGGGGATAATAAGATCTTTGATGAGAATCTTAAAAATGAAGTCCCGGTTCTAGATATAATCCAACAAGTTTTCAATAATGTTAATCAACATTACTCTTGGATTGTTGCTGGAAATCAAAGGGGTTATGATGAAAACCAACTAACGAATGCTAAAGTTTCCATGGATAATATGTTTTATGTTGTGTTTACAAAACCCCATGATGAATATACCCCTAAGAAAATTAAGAAGAAGAAGGATGACAAAACTTAGATCCTCGCCTTATGCCTAGCTAAGGGCGTAAAACTAAAGCGCTTGTTGGGAAGCAAACCAATGAATAAAATTTATTTTTGCTTTTTGCTTTCTGTTATTGAGTGTTTGCACAATTATGCTACTGGTATGATTGTGTTTTTCGTGTTTTAATTAGTGTTTGTGCCAAGTAGAATTGATAGGATCTTCTTGGGTTATAGTTGTTTGATCTTGCTGAAAAAGACAGAAACTTTGCGCTCACGAAAACAATTCTCATTTTTTTATCAGAAAGAGCTTTTGCCCTGATTATTTTTGCAGAAGATTAATACCCAGGTCGTCCTAGTTTTTCAGAATTTTTGGAGTTCCAGAAGTATTCGAACAAATCAGATTGCTACAGACTATTCTGTTTTGACAGATTCTGTTTTCTTTGTGTTGTGTTCTTATTTTGATGGCTCTATGGTTTTCTTTGATGAGTTTTTGCCATAGAAAAGTTGGAATACAGTAGATATAATACAAAAAAAATATGAATTGGTTTGATACAGCACTTATAGTAGTGGTTTGTTTTCTTATACTAACGGATCTCACAAAGGTTGTGTGATTGAAGTTTTCAAGTTTTGGGTTATCTTACGATGGATGAAAGAAGGATAGAAGATCCTAAGCTTGGGGATGCCCCGGCATCCCAAGCTATTATCCAAGAATGAGCAACCAACTAAGCTTGGGGATGCCCCCGAGTGGCATCCCCTCTTTCTTCTAACAACTATCGGTATTTTACTTGAAGCTATATTTTTATTTGTCACATGATATGTGTTTTGCTTGGAGCGTCTTGTATGATATGAGTCTTTGCTTGATTTATTTTGTGTTTTAAGTCATCAATCCTTGCTAGACACACCTAATTGAGAAAGCCAAAATTATTTCATGACTTGTTAGAATTGCTCTCTATGCTTCACTTAAATCTTTTATGAGCTAGGACTTGCTCTAGTGCTTCACTTTTATCTTTTTGAGCACGGTGTGCTTAGTATTTTTGAAGATATACTCTCTTGCTTCACTTAAGATTTATTTGAGCGTTAGTAAAATTTTGAAGAAACTCTCTCTTGCTTCACTTAAATTATTTTGAGAGAAAGAAAATTTTCTATGCTCATGATCTTCACTTATATTTGTTTGAACTTATGAAAAGCAACACATGAAAATTAGTCCCAAAGTGATAGATATCCAAGAAGGATAAGTAAAAAAATTCATGAAGATCATTGGACAAAATAAACTTAATTCTTAGTAATAGTTTTGAGATATGATGATGTGATATGTGAGTTATGTTGATGAGTAATTATGCTTTAGTAAGAATATTGGTGTTAAGATTTGTGATTCCCTACGCATGCACAAAAGTCAATAGTCATGCAATGAAATTATATCCTACTTGTGGTGCATTATTCGGTATTAATTATGTTTAATGCTTGCTTATGAGATTACTCATTTCTTGGTTGGTCACTTCTCAATCGTTTTGCTAGCCTTCGTTTTGCACCAAGTATGATCTCTACTTGTGCATTCAAAATCCTTTAAACCAGTTTTGCCACATGAGTCCACTATATCTACCTATATGCGGTATTCTTTTGCCGTTCTAAGCAAATTTGCATGTGCCATCTCTAATTTTAGAAATAAACTTCTCTTTTGTGTATTTGTTTCTCTCGCGGAACGGTAACGGGTGGCTAATATTTTCCATGATGGATGTGTTATTCTCACGATGAGTGTTTATTCACTTGTCATTGCATGAGAGTAAGGCAAAGGTTTTAGGGGTGCCCAGTCCCGAAATGCAAAATTGAATTTACTTTATGTTGTGAAATAATCAATTCCTTCGAAAGTGCTGGTATGGAGGGCAACCGTGGATACGGCTAGCCACGGAAAGTGAAAGAATGGTGGAAAAACGAATAAACTTTATTTTCTGTTTGGGAACCGCCTATGGCATATCTAGCATGGAAAGTGTTCGGAACTCTAAGTCGTTTTCGTTGGTGGGATGGATACACCTCCCAAAATGTTTTTATCTCTAATTTTTTGCTTTGAGCTCTGGCACCTCTACAAATCCCTACTTCCCTCTGTGAAGCGCCTTTCTTTTACTTTATGCAATTTTTATTTTTGAATTTGAGTCTCCATCTTCTCTCATAAAAAGCACCAACTAGGAGGCAACATGATCGTACCTAAGTATTGGGTATAGCTAATATTCGAGTGTGTTTCATGAATGGATCAATGTTTGAGCATGATGGGCTAGGGATAACTTCTTTTAGCATTGATATTTTGAAAGACATGGTTGCTTGTTGATATGCTTGAGTATCTAAATTATTATGTAAAAAATAGACTATTGCTTTGAATCGCATAAAAGTCCAAATTTCCATTCTATAAAGAAAAGAATATGATATGACATGATAAATAGCACTCCACATCAATTCTGTTTTTATCACTTACCTACTCGAGGAAGAGTAGGAGTTAAGCTTGGGAATGCTGATACGTCTCCAACGTATCTATATTTTTTGATTGTTCCATGTTGTTTTATTATCAATCTTGGATGTTTTATAACCATTTTATATCATTTTTTGGTACTAACCTATTGACATAGTGCCAAGTGCCAGTTGTTGTTTTCTGCATGTTTTTTACATCGCAGGAAATCAATATCAGACGGAGTCCAAAGGCCACGAAACTTCACGGAGATTTTTTATGGACCAGAAGGAAGATATTGGGCCCTGGTTGCACCTAGGGGAGTCCCTAGGAGGGGACAACCCACCAGGGCGCGCCAGGTGGCCCAGGCGCGCCCTGGTGGGTTGTGCCCACCTCGGGTGCCCCCCGGACTGCCTCTCTGCTCTATAAATACCCTGAAAATCCCAGAACCCTAGCGTAGTCGACGAAATATTAATCCAACCGCCACAGAGTCCAGAACCACCAGATCCAATCAAGACACCATCTCGGATGGGGTTCACCACCTCCATTGGTGCCTCTCTGATGATGCGTGAGTAGTTCTTTGTAGACCTTCGGGTCCATAGTTATTAGCTAGATGGCTTCCTCTCTCTCGCTGAATTCTCAATACAATGGTCTCGTGGAGATCCATATGATGTAACTCTTTTTGCCGTGTGTTTGTTGGGATCTGATGAACTTTGAGTTTATGATCAGTCATATCTTTTTATATCCATGAAAGTTATTTGAGTTTCTTTGATCTCTTATATGCATGATCTCTTATAGCCTCATATTTCTTCTCCGATATTTGGGTTTTGTTTGGCCAACTCGATCTATTTATCTTGCAATGGGAAGAGGTGCCCGGTAGTGGGTTCGATCTTACGGTGCTTGATCCCAGTGACAGAAAGGGAAACGACACATATGTATCGTTGCTACTAAGGATAAAAAAATGGGGTCTATCTCTCCATAGATAGATCTTGTCTACATAATGTCATCGTTCTTATTGCATTACTCCATTTCTCCATGAACTTAATACACTAGATGCATGCCGGATAGCGGTCGATGTGTGGAGTAATAGTAGTAGATGCAGGCAGGAGTCAGTCTACTAATCTTGGATGTGATGCCTATGTAATGATCATTGCCTGGATATCGTCATAATTATTTGAGGTTCTATCAATTGCCCAACAGTAATTTGTTTACCCACCGTTTGCTATTTTTCTCGAGAGAAGCCACTAGTGAAATCTACGGCCCCCGGGTCTTCTTTCTCATATATTTGCTTTGCGATATATTTTATTTGCACTTTTTATTCAGATCTATTAAACCAAAAATACAAAAATACTTTGGTGCACTTTATTTTATTTGCGATCTATTTATTCAATCTATTACAACTTTCTCCCATCAACACACAATTTCTGGCGCCGTACCCCGAAAGGGATTGACAACCCCTTTAACACGTCGGGTTGAGAGGTGTTGTTATTTGTGTGCAGGGGCTGTTTACGTTGTGTTGCTTGGTTCTCCTACTTGTTCGATAACCTTGGTTCCATATCTGAGGGAAATACCTACCGCCGTTATGCTGCATCATCCCTTCCTCTTTGGGGAAATACCGACGTAGCTTCAAGCGACATCACTACTCCGAGTGAAGAGCAATCCTTCCACTCAAGGGCTTAGCTGTGGACCAGTTTCGCCTAAGTTAGAAAACTACTCCGAGTGGAGAGAAACCCTTCCACTCGGGGACTTAGCCGCGAACCAGTTTCACCTAAGTTAAAAAACTACTCCGAGTGGAGAGCAACCCTCCCACTCGGGGGCTTAGCTGCGAACCAGTTTCGCCTAAGTTAAAAAAGTACCCCGAGTGGAGAGCAACCCTCCCACTCAGGGGGCTTAGCCGCGAGCCTGTCCTCGCCTAAGTTAGAAAACTACTCCGAGTGGAGAGCAACCCTTCCACTCATGGAATTAGCCGCGAACCAGTTTCGCCTAAGTTAAAAAAATACTCCGAGTGGAGAGCAACCCTCCCACTCGGGGGCTTAGCCGCGGACCAGTTTCACCTAAGTTAAAAACTACTCCGAGTGGAGAGCAACCCTCCCACTCGGAGACTTAGCAGCGAGCATGTCCTCGCCTAAGTTAAAAAAAACTACTTCGAGTGGAGAGCAAACCTCCCACTCGGCAGCTTAGCCGCGAATCAGTTTCCCCTAAGTTAAAAAACTACTCCGAGTGGAGAGCGATCCTCCCATTCAGGTGCTTAGCCGTGAATCAGTTTCGCCTAAGTTAAAAATCCATTCGCTCGAAGCATGTGATAAACAGGAAAGCAAATATTCGGATAAATTCAAGTTCAGAAACGCAAGCAAAAGTACTCAGGCATCAAGCCTGAATGAGTTTAACGGTTACAAGATCACTCGGCATTTCGAGGCAAATAAATTCAAATCATTAAATTTTTCTTCACTCGGCAGGAGGAGGACTCGTTGGCTCGACGAAGGTGTCCAGGTCAATGCCTTCGGCTATGCGAGTGGCTGCCTCAATGAATGTCTCCATGAAGGATTCATACTGGAGCTTCTTCGTGTTCGCCACCTGGAGGGCCTTCAATTTTTCTTCTTTGGCATCTTTGCAATGGTCTCGGACGAGTGAGAGAGCCACGTCAGCTCCACATCGAGCACCTGATTTCTTTCACGCTTGCACTCGACTAGGGATTTCATTGAGCCGAGTCATCAGTGACTCGAGGTCGTTCTGAAGTACATCCTCCGGCCACAGCTCCTTGTTTATCCGTGTCAGCGCAACCTTCAGTCGAGCAATGTACCCCAAGACACTGTCGAGACGAGCTTCAAGTCGCAGTACATTCATTGCAGCTTCATCTTTGATGAGTGACTTTGTGGGGTCCAGGCCCGGCTCAATTCGTTCAGTTTCCTGCTCAAAGTTTTGACATAATTCTGTGCAAAGAGGGAAAGTACGAGTCGGCAGCAACATTATTTAGATTTTTTTTGGATTCACTCGGATGAAGAAAGATACCTTCAAGCATGATGTCCATCTTCTTTGCAAGCCCCCGAAGTACACCTCCAGCTCGTCCCTCTTTCGAGTGAGTTGGTCCACCTTGCCAGTCAAGACAACTTTCTCCTCCCTCAGCTGGGCAGCTTCCTTCTTCGCCTCATCAACATCGATCTTCAGGAGCGCGTTCTCCTTTTCGAGCTTACCGACTGAAGCTAGTTTCTTCTCAGCTGCTTCAGTCTTCTCTCGAGCCACCTTCTGCGCCCCCGCAAGTTCATTGTCTTTCCTCTCCACCGCCTGCTTCATAGTTTTTAAAGAAATAACATTCTTCAGTCGTGCTTGGAGTTGGCGATTTTCACTACGGACATCTGTTCGAGTTGAGTCACTCGTTTTAATGGACGAAAAAGAAGAAATGACAAAGCACACAGTCAGCAAAGTGTTACCTCCCATGGTCTTCACTTCAGCTTGAGCATCCTTCAAATTCTTCTTGGCAAGTTCTAGATCCAATTGGAGTTGGATCTCCTCCTTCTCCAGGGCAATGTACTGAGTCCCAAGTTCACAAGATTTCTGAGATCAACAAAAAAACAATTCAGTCGACAAAGAGAAAGATTCTCAAAGGTGTTTCCTCTACTTCCGAATGGAGAAGACCACATCCAGATTGCTATCATCAAAAGTGTTCTAAGACCACCGCAGAATCAAACATTCGGCGATGGTCTCGGGGACTACACCCATTGGGTGCACTCAGCGTGCCCCCACGGGATCAATTTTCCACTCGGCGCGGCCTGACCTTTTTGAGTGGAAGAGGAAAAAAAGGAGGAAAAACAACTTGTTCTCTGACCCTCGCCGAATCAAACATTCGACAGCGGTCTCTGGGACTACACCCAGTGGGTGCACTCAGTGTGCCCCCACTGGATCAATTCCCCCACTTGGCGCGGCCTGACCATTTCGAGTGGATGGAATGCAGAACAAAAATAAAACACCCAGTGGGTGTACAGTTTCAACAAAATCAAGACGGTGAAAATCCAATCGAAAATCAACTTACAATCGTACTTACTCGAACATTGGCTTGAAGAGCAGAACTGGCGTCATAAGCAGACTTGCTGGATTCATACACTTCCTTCAGCCGCTGCATCATCAGGCCAGCTTGAATCATAGCCTCCATGGCAGCTCCTGTTTGGTCCTCTGGGACATGATGCAGACTGAATGCGCTTGACGAAGAAGTCGGTGGCGCAGCCGGAGGGATCAACACTTGGGGTTGCTCAATTGGACCCCAGGCTTGAACAATCGACACTGGAGGCTGGGCAGTCGGCAGAGGGTCGGTGAAAGAAACACCAACTCGTGATGGACCACCTGGCTCTTGAAGAACAGGTTCAGACGGCGTGTGAGGCATCTGGCCTAAAGGCGTTTTCTTCGTAGAATCCCGTGAGGTGGCTGAAACCCTACCCCTTCTTCCTACACTCCTTGGAGGCTCCTCCTCGTCGTCATCTGGAAGTTGGATGACGTCTGTTGGCACTGCAGTCACTCGACAGTAAGATTTCGGTCGACCACTATAACAATTAGCAAGATGTGAGTTGATCATGCCTGCCCGAGAAGTGGTTGCGTCCGCAGTATCCGTGTCAGCCTACTCATCGTCGATCTCCATATGGGACGTTCTAGAAGTAGCAGCCTTGGGATTCAGAATTTCACTCGGTCAGCAAAAACATGAAGGTCTGCGAGGGTAAGATAGAAAGTGAAACGGTCTACAATGAAAGCACTTACGTCGAAGCGATAGGTACAACAACCTTGATCCTGGGCAAAGCCTTCCAAGGTTTAGGTGGAACAATCTTGTCATGCTTTGTGGTCTTCTCAATCGGCTCAGGGGTTGGCTTCGAGTGCGCTTTTTAGTCCGGGCACTCGACACTGTAGCCTTACCCTGGCCAACCGCAGGATCTTGTGTCTGCTTGGAACAACGCTCGGAGCGTGGTGGTGAATTGACTTCTTCGTTGTCATCAGAGTCGTCGTTGTCGTCTTCACTGTCGTCGGCATACTCAATGTCAGCGCTCCCGCCCTCGCTTTCTGCCCTTCGATGAATTGTTCCCCGTTCGGCACGGGCAAGTACATCTTCGTGAATACCTACGAGGCACAGATTATAAAAGATTAGTCGGATTCCAACACAGTTGCATATTGAAGAGGAAAAGATAAAACACTCGACAAGTTATGTCTCACCTCTCCTGGAGGGTGCTCAACATCGAATGGCAAGATCTGTTTTGTTCCATGCGGATTGTCCTTGTTTCCAGTGATGCTCCGAAGCCACTCCGCCATTGTCTTCTCTTTGACCTCCTCCGGGTGGGTCCGAGCGGTGTCATCTACGCCTGAGTACAACCACATGGGATGGTCGCGAGTTTGCAAGGGCTGAATGCGTCGACCGAGGAATGCCTCCAACAAGTCCATGCATGTGACTACGCCTCGGATTAGCGCAACCACGGTGTCAACCAAGATCGCCACCTCACCCTTCTCCCCCTCTTCTATGGCCAGCGAACAAGGGCGTGGAGTCTCCACAGAGAGAAAGGGGGAAGACCAGTCGACGCCCCTGAGGTCGGGACGTCTTTGCAATAAAACCAGGTCGACTGCCACCCTCTAACTGACTCGGGAAAGGTCATGGGAGGGAAAGAGCTCCTACCCCTCATTTGGATTCCCAAACCTCCACACATTTGGATCACGTGAGTCGTCTCGTCAGTCGGATTGGCTTTCTTAACCGACTGAGATCGACAAGTGAAGATGTGTTTGAATAGGCCCTAATGAGGGTGACACCCAAGGAAGTTTCCACACATCAAAACAAATGCAGCAAGGTACGAGATGGTGTTTGGACGAAAGTGATGGATCTGAGCGCCAAAGAAATTCAAGAATCCGCGAAAGAATGGATGCAGAGGCAGAGAGAAACCTCTTTCCACCTGAGTCGTGAGGAGAACCCGCTCGCCGTCGCGCGGCGCGGGCTTGGACTCTCCTTTTGGCAGCCTCCAGGATCCATGCGCAATCAGGCCATCGGCGGCAAGCCCCTCCAGATCCTCCTTCGATTCCGACGAGGGGATTCAATCCCCTTGGATCCAACCAAGCAGCTGGGCGGATCGCGAGGTCGACCTCTTAGCCGTCTTCTTGCCCTTGGCCGTCGTCTTCTTTGCGCGTTCCAGAGCCCTCGTCTTGTCCTTTGCCATCTCTGCGGTGGTAGACGAGGACGAGCGGAGTGGCGCTGCGCTGGAAGGAGCGAGGCAGAGGGGTGGAGGAGAAAGGAGAAAATGGTGGACACTGTTGCACACATCGGTTGTGTCGTCCTATATACCCGCGCGTCCGAGTGACTGACACATGGTCCCGCGCAATCTCAGTACATCCCGCAAGTGGCTCCAGCCTGATACGTGGCGAAAAAGGTGGCACAAGGATCGAGGAGTCCCTCCCCACTTGCTCCGTTTACCGTGTTACGCCCGGCCTGCGCGCTTCTCCAAGTTTCGAATCCCGTGAAATCCGGGTCTAGCGAATCAGTCGATCGCACCAAAGATAGCCAAATCCAATCTGCTCAATACTATGTTACATATTTCACTCAGAAATTCTAGAAGCCAGCATCAATCAAGGCGACTGACGAAGGGTTAAACTACTAACATACTGTCGAACCTCCAAGAAGGTGTCTCAGAGACATTGAGTCGGGTTGAAGTGAACTTCAACCCTTCTTCACTCGGTCCTCGATCCATTCGGGGGCTAATGACGATGACATGTACCTAGGGTAGGGTCGTGGGCCTGACATGTATGCCCTACCCAAGGACACTTCACAAGAGGCCAAGGCCTACAAAGTTAAACAGAAGATACCGACTGGAATCCTCATGAAGTGTGATCCACTCGACAGAAGATCCCCTCGGATATCCCAATTCCACTCGACCGTCGGTATTCACTCGGAAGACAAGAATCCACTCGAAGGACAGAAGACTTAGAGCCACCTCTAGATGGCAACGGTTAGGCATTCACTCCGCCACCTTAAAGGTCATTAAAAACGGGCTTTACAAGTAACGTACGTGGCTTTACTCTCTCATTGAACCCCTGTGTAATTGAGGGCTGCGAGGGGTCGGCGTACTCTATATAAGCTACCCCTCCCCTCTTGCACAAGGGTTTGCACCCCCTGTAACTCGAGACTCCAATAAACAGAGCCTCCGCGGTACCGAGACATAGGGCTGTTACCTCCTCCAAGAGGGGCCTGAACTCGTAAATCCGAGTGTACAACCTCGCCGTAGCTAGGACTCTGCCCTCTCCTACGTACCCCCTATCTCTACTGTCAGATCCGTTCCCACGACAGATGCCCCAAGAGGGGCTATTTACCCCCGAGAATTGCCCTTGGGGGGCGAACGATTGGAGATGCTCCAAGAGCATCTACAGCCGGACTTGGCAAATCCGGCCCCTCAAACACCCGCGACGTGCCCCGCGTCCGCGGGCGCTGACCGGGCACGCCTCAAATTAGACACTTTGCATCCACCTCTCTCTTATATTTCATCCCCTAAATCCATACAAAACATGCAAAAGAAATCCTACGTACTACATCTATGTACTACCCTGGCTACTCTTCGTCGTCGGAGATGTCCAGGACGAAGGTGCCGGGCGCCGGCTGGACGGGCGGGTAGGAGGGCTCCGGCTCATCCTCCTCCTGCTCGACCTCATCCATGTAGGCGAGCATCTCCGCCTCCTCCACGGCCTCTTGCACCTCCATCTTCTGCCGGCGACGACATTTTGCCTCTGTAACCGACTCGGACCGGGGGGAATCGATGGCCTGGTGCTCCGCCTGCAGATCCATGTCACCGGCGTCCACCACATCCTCCTCCTCCGGCTCACCCCTCCTCCTCAAAGTCCTCCTCGTCGCCCTCCTCCTCCGGATCCACTGCATGCGGAGGTAGCCCCGCGGCGATCCGGGCTTCGCGGCTAGCCCGGATCTGCTCAAGGAGCTTGAGCCAGCGCTCCGGCATCAGAAATGGCTCGCTCCTCACCCGGCGGCGTGGGGCATGGCTACTAGGCGGACGGGTGAAATGGAAAGTGGCGGCAGCGTTGGAGAGGAGGTGGAAAATGTGGATGGATGGTAGGGTTTCGGTGTTGTCGATCGACTTAAATAGCCAGGCAATACACTACGTGGCCCGCCGGAGCTACGCCACGCGGCGTCACCGGTCCGACGGAGGAGGCGAGTTTCGGACCGCCGGGTTTGAGGGCATTTCCGGCTGGGCCCCCTTCGTCAGTCCGACGTGGCGGACGTGCACGGACGCGTCCGGGCGCCCATATATTCGCTCCATATTTGGGCTGGATATGGGAAGTGCAGTCAGCCCGGGCATTTGAGACCCGTTTGAGACGTTCATCTAAGTTTAAAAAAATGTGACCGGTTAATGACCGGGTAGCTCATCCAGGCGTAAAAGGCGAGTTTGAAAGGTCCGATCGTAGATGTTCTAAGGCCAACTCCACCGCACGACCCCAAACGGACGTCCGTTTTGTCCGGATTCTGTCCGTTTGGGTAGGGATTTGGGGTCGTGTCCGGGCGTGTCCTGGGATACGGTGGCTGTGCGCCCAGCGCGCGGCCGCATCCATTTGCCCCATCCTGTCCACGTCTATTTAAAAAACTAAAAGCAACGTTTCAAATGCCAAGCCCTAGTTCAGGCCAGCGGCCCCGGTTCATCACGCCAGCAACAGAGCCAGCGGCCTACACGTCCATCGCCGGCATCAGCCAGCGGCCGGCAACACAGCCAGCCTCCAAAATGAATAGTTGTCCTCGCCGGCAACACAACCAGTGGCCGGCAACACAGCCGGCCTCCAGAATGAATGTTTTTCTCGCCGGCACACTGCCAGCGGCCCAGCGGGCGGGCGGCACCCATGCCAGCCTTCAAAAAAGAACGGCCACGGCCGATCGGACGGCCTAGTTCAGGCCTTCGGCGTCAAGCATCTCCTTTTGCCTGGCCTCGAACCAGTCTTCTCGCACATCTTCGACAAGTCCACGCTCATGATCGCAAGGGCCACCTCCTTCGCTTTTTGGTGGCCGCATTGGTAGCCTCGATGTCGAGCTGCCTCTGCCTGGCCTTGACGTTGTCGGCCTCGATGTCGAGCTGCCTTTGCCGGGCCGCCTCCTCCATGTCGAGCTGCCTTTGCCGGGCCGCCTCCTCCATGTCGATCTTCCTCCGCTTGGCCGCCTCCTCCATCTCAAGCTTCTGTCTTTGAAGGTCTAGGTATTGCTTCATTTGCTCGTCCTTGCTTTGCCGCTTCTTCTCGTCCCTCACATCCTTTTGGGACATCATGCCATGCAAAGTCTCATGCAAGGCCATGGATGCGGCATCACGTATGTCGTCAACCTTGGAGTTGGTCTTGCCCCTCGGCCTCTTCAACGCCTCGCCATCTCCACCTCCAGCGAACTTGGCCGTCTTCTTGCCTCTCTTTCTTTGTAGTTCACGGTATTGGTCTTTGAACTTAGGGCAATTGTTGATGATCGTCCAACAATGCGTAAGAGTGAATGGCTTGTCATTGTGTCGGGCCTTAAATGCCTCCAAAGATTGAAATGCCTGCACCACATGATCAACAACAAGTGAACATGCAAACATATACACGGCCGAAGTCTCATGGCCGTAGCAAGGAAAGGGCTAGGAAGAGGAGAGCATACCATGTCCCCAACGCCGAGACCACTCACGGGCCGTGCTTCAACGCTCTCAAATGCGGCGCAATACTTATTGCACTCCCGTTGGATGAACAACCATCTCTTTTGAATCGAGCCGATGCCACGATTGCTTGTAATTTGGTAGGGCTCAAACATCTTCCTTTCATGGAATGTTTTGTGGACTCTCGTCCAAAAAACAATGCCCTTTTGTTGCGCGCCGGTCCTCGGATCTTGGCTAATCTCCATCCAAGCTTGGCAAATCAACTTGTCCTCATCTTGTGTATATGAACCCGTGCGAATGCTCTTCCTCTTCTTTTGTGCTTCCGCTCTTTGGGTGAGCTCGTCGATGAACAATGGCTCGCCACTAATATCAACGTCATTGCCTTCTTCTTCATCACCATCACCTTCGACATAGATGTCATCGTCTTCATGCCACGAGTCACCATGGTCGTAGTCAGCACGGTCGTCGGCCTCTTCATCGGGGACGTACTGGGCGCAGCCATCCTGACTTTGGGTCTCCTCGGGGTCGTAGGCACGGCCATGCCCACCCTCAAAGATCACGTCCTCCATGTACTGGTTGTAGAAGGGGTCGTCGACCGTTGGCGTTGGGGTTGGCATTCCGTCAAACAAGACGCGGGGGGCCGGCATGGTGCCCGTGAATGGTGCCCGTGCCGGCTTTCTTTGCATCTCGACGGACGGCCGCCCGCCGCTGCTTGACCCAGGCATGACGTTGAGGTCGATGACGGCCGCGGGGCGGGGTGTGGACGGCGCGAACAAGCACACGTCCGGCGACCCCGAGAAACGGGTCTGGCCGTCGTGCCTTGGCGGAGGAAAGCCGGGCGACATGGGCGCGGTCCGCGACGTCGGCGACTGGCAGTGCGGAGGCCGGGCGACCGACGAGCCTGTGCTCGCCGGGCCGACGGCTGCTGCAGGGAACCCGGCCAGACGGCCCATGCCAAGCATGAGGATGGCGTGCGCTTTGTTGACGAGGTCCTCCTTCTCGTCGGCCGCGGCCTTGCGCCGCGCGGCCTCCAACTCATCGCGCTGGACAGCGAACTTGGCCGCGGCGGCATTGACCTTGACGACCGCTCTCCGTTCCCTCCTCTTCGCCGATTCCGCGTCCAACATGGCGATCTCCTCCGGCGTGCACTCCGACCGCGGCTTCCTTGGCGCCTTCTTCTTCACCTTTGTGGACGGGCCGACGGCCAGGCCGCCGGAACTCGGCGGGCGTCGGTCATGGACGGGGGAGAGAGGGGGCGGCGGGAGGGACGTGGGAGGGTTTGGGGGAAATGGCATCAATGGGCGTGAGGGGGGGTTTGGTTTCTCCCACCGACAGGCGGGCCAGGGGAGGACAAGCGCGCGCGTCCCGCCCGTCCGCGCGCTGTCCGTTTCACCCCAAAACCGACGCAAACTTGGACCGGGGATGGGTCGAAAGCGGACACAAAGCGGACAAAAATCCGTTTGCGCCCGCGCGCTGGACCGTCTCGTTTATTCCTTTTACCCCAAACGGACGGGGGCGTACAGGATAAGGTCACGCGGTGGAGTTGGCCTAAGATGACCCGGTGCTCGGCCGGTCGTGACCCGGTGCCCGGCCGGTCGGCCGATGCACGGTGTGGTGTCCATCCGTGAGCCGCCGGTGGCAGCCACGCTGACACCTCAAGGTAGCATACCGCCACCGGCAGCAGGACTAGTGGCTAGAGATTCACTGAACCTTGCAGCTCGCTACAACCAGTAAGCCGTCAATGGGAAGCATTCCGCCACGTGCTGCTTAATTCACTCTCGGCTCTGCTCAACGAGATGTAACGTAAATTTGCTCTGGCATATTCGTGGACAGAGATATGTGGGCACGGATACGAAAGACGGCTATCCAACAATGTCCAACAATGTTCGTATACCTTTCAATCACGGTTTGAACTAACCGAACAGAATTCATGCAAATACTGCTAGCAAATACTCCCAATAACAATAATGACAATAACCTCCCAATAACCTCCCAATAACTAATTGAATGTAATCAGCGCTCACCACATGTGCAAATATCTTGCCAAAATCAAGAAGAGGCACGTAGCGGATAAGGTCGCGGTCAAGATATTTCGGTCGACCACGTGGGGTCACCCAAGTTGACACCCGAGGCAGGCTAGCTAGCATAGCGCCACCACGAGCGATGCACTGAACCTTGAAAATTGAAGCTCGCTGCAGTACAAATCAGTGAGCCGTCACGGTCACATGCATCTCTCCTCTCGGACGAAATAGTCGAGGGGCAGCACTGCTCACGGAGGAAACGGTCACCCGGTCCCTCGCCACTCGCCAGCCTTGCTCTTGCCACCCTGAATTATTATCCGAGTCGTCTGCACAAACCTAATACTTCCTTCGATTCATATTAATTGTCGATGATTTAGAGGATGTGTATATAAGAATCCATGCACACTCGTTTTCAACTCGTTGGCACGATGGAGCCGTCTGGATGACACCGTGAATTTCTGTTTTGCATGGGCGAGAATGCGGTCTGGACTGACGACCGTCAGTGATCTTTGGATGATCCATTCAGAAGTTGTCTTCAAAGATGCCCCCTGCCATCTCCCTTGCCCTTGGTGATGAATCACTCCAGTCGTTCTCGCTCTATGGAGCACTCGTGTGGCTACTGGCTAGTGCCGTGTTGGCACAGACATCATAGGCCACATTATAGGCCGCAAGTGGTCAATTATTTTATTTCCACAAGACAAATTAACATGTGCGGCAAGGCACCGGTATTGACAGAGCACAGATGATGGTTTGGCTCGCCTATAAATGCTTTACACCTTCCCATCTCCTCTTCACACACAGACTCACACTCACACATAAGAAGAAGAGAGAAAGCAAGAAGAGGAGGAAGGACAACAGTCAACAGAGAAAGAAGAGCCATGGAGCACTCCTACAGCAGCAACAGCGGCATGAGCAACTACGGCAGCACAAAGGAGAGGAGGCCGCCGCTGAAGAGGGGGCAGCTGAAGCGGCAGATCGTGAGGACCATCAGCAACCTCATGGCGCCGAGGAACGACGGCGCTGGCGCGGACAAGAGGGCATCTGCAGGTCGCACCAGCTTCGGCGCCTACAACTGAAGCTCAAGGCGCCATCGAGTGTCAGATGCACTCGCACGGACGCCCCTTTCTTCAGACCTGACTAGTTTTTTTTACTTGGTAGTCCTAGCTTCATACTGGTTTTTGTTCCCAAGTCTTCTCCCCCGATTGTACAGAGTTCTGCGATTGTACAGATGAATTGAGAGGTTATGTGCAATTTCGTATCACTTTTTTTTTAACCGGGCTTACCCCCTTTCGTATCACTTTGTGATGCAGCACTCCTTTTTTTCCTTCTTGAACGCTATAACTTGGTTGTGCGTAGAAACGCACGGGTGAACAAATACAGACTGAAGGGAAATCAGAGGCTGGCAGTGTTAGAAAATACGGGAAAGATCAATGCAAAAAAGTGTTAGAAAATACGCCAATGATCAATGCAAAAAATAGGCACGAGGACGTTAATCCCTTCTTAGAGGTGTAGTTGTGCAGGAAATTGACTTAGTCGTTGGTGTTAATTTGGATGAGGATTTGTTAATTTGGATGAGGATTTGCGGCAGGTAAGTGCGGGGACACTCAGGTCCTGGTGCCGCCCTTTTATTTTGGCTTTCCATTTTCAAAGTTTTATATCGTTTAAACAAAAAATTAAATTAAGTTTTATTTTCGTATTCGTGTTTATTGTGACTAGCGTGTTGAGATAAGATCCTTTTAAATATATTTTGACAACTTCTAAAAAGTATGTTAAGTTTCTTGAAACTTAGTACGAGTGATCCGTAAAAATCAATATTTTGTGTTCTAGGATCAAAAAAATAGCTTAAAATTATGTCTATGAAACTTGCTGAAACTTGGCATTTTAGAAGCAAAAACTGTAAGTTTTATCGTTGAAACTTAAATATTATTTAGTGATTTTCTTTTTTACTATGCCCTCGTGCGGGATTCAACTACTTTAAAAATCGCGAGGCAAATCGAGCGGGCGGCGTGCCTTGGTAGGTGAGTGCCCTTGCACTCGCGTGCCCCTGTGAATTTCTGATGTTAATTTTCCATGTTTTATAATCTACTTATTGCATTTGACCTTGTCGCCTTGTATCATAGTTGTGTGCATCACGATGATGAAGGATTCAGGGTTTCAACCTCGTTTTCAAAGAAGAAGAAATAGTTCATATGAAGCCGAAGGTGTTATCATTTTCCTCTATAAATTTAAATAAGTTTATCTTAAGACAAACCAAATATGTCTTGTAAACCCAAGTGGAGGAAATATGACATAACCTAGCCCCGACTCCTGAGTTTACTACAGTGAACTCATACAACACCATCAAAAACATTATATATTATGTAAAACTAAGGGCAACTCCAACACAAATCACCAAACCCCTAGCAAATGACCAAAACAGACGCTTCGGGCACCTTTAGCCATCCAACGCAACTCACCAAATCAGTTTGGGCCGGTCCGAATGTCTAAAATCTCACAAATCATTCTTAAATTATGGGAGCTTTGGAGGAGATGGGGAATGCGCGACCGCCGCCAACTCAGCCTCGGATCACACCACAAACCCACATTTCACTCTTCCTCCCTTCTCTCTTCTCTCTTCATTGGATAAGGGGCAAACGTTCGATGGATATGATTGAATGCCTTCGCCCGTTCGGTTGTGTGCGTACATTTGGTTGGTGGTGTTCAATAGGTAATATGTGTTGGAGTTGCCCTGATGATCCCCCACCCACTCCCGAGGCGCCCCATTTGGGCGACACCCTTCCCCCATCCTCCCTCGCCACCGCCTGAGCAAGCCGTCGGGCAAGCCTGAGGCGCTGCTAAGGATGGTGGCAGCGGGGCCTTGGCGGTCCTGCCCTCGCGCGGGGAGCCCTGGAACTGGAGTGGCAGCTCCTCTGGTGAGGCTTCGCCGAATCTGCGGCGACCGGCAGTGCGGACGGTGGATCCGGGGTCGCTGGTCACGTGGGCGGCGGGATCTTGGTGCAGGAGGCGGGTGGCTGATGGCTGTTCCGGCGGCTGGCGGCGCGAGATCTGGTGCCTTCCCTCCTCCCCTGTTTGGCGTGCGGGTCCCTGTGGCCGGGTGGTGCCTCCTTTGGTTGTTGGTTCTTGGTCGGGAGGGTGCGGCTAGTGGCTTGGGGGCAGCGAATCCCTGGCCGACCATGGTCGACCGCGTCGACGGCGACGCCCTAGGGCGTCGTTCCCCTCCTTGGAGGCGTCGGCATGGACGCCCCCCCCCCGCGCTTCTGAAGGAAATATGCCCTAGAGGCAATAATAAAGTTGTTATTTATCCTTATATCATGATAAATGTTTATTATTCGCGCTAGAATTGTATTAACCGGAAACTTAGTACATGTGTGAATACATAGACAAACAGAGTATGCCTCTACTTGACTAGCTCATTAATCAAAGATGGTAAAGTTTCCTAGCCATAGACATGTGTTGTCATTTGATGAACGGGATCACATCATTAGAGAATGATGTGATGGACAAAACCCATCCATTAACTTAGCACTATGATCGTTTAGTTTATTGCTATTGCTTTCTTCATGACTTATACATGTTCCTATGACTATGAGATTATGCAACTCCCGAATACCAGAGGAACACTTAGTGTGCTATCAAATGTCACAACATAACTGGGTGATTATAAAGATGCTCTACAGGTGTCTCCGATGGTGTTTGTTGGGTTGGCATAGATCGAGATTAGGATTTGTCACTCCGTGTTTCGGAGAGGTATCTCTGGGCCCTCTCGGTAATGTACATCACTATAAGCCTTGCAAGCAATGTGACTAATGAGTTAGTTGCGGGATGATGCATTACGGAACGAGTACAGAGACTTTCCGGTAACGAGATTGAACTAGGTATTGAGATACCGACGATCGAATCTCGGGCAAGTAACATACCGATGACAAAGGGAACAACGTATGTTGTTATGGAGTTTGACTGATAAAGATCTTCGTAGAATATTTAGGAACCAATATGAGCATCCAGGTTCCGCTATTGGTTATTGACCGGAGATGAGTCTCGGTTATGTCTACATAGTTCTCGAACCCGTAGGGTCCGCACGCTTAACGTTCGATGACGATCGGTATTATGAGTTTATGTGTTTTGATGTACCGAAGGTTGTTCGGAGTCCCGGATGTGATCACAGACATGGCGAGGAGTCTCGAAATGGTCGAGACATAAAGATCGATATATTGGAAGGCTATGTTTGGACACCGGAAAGGTTTCGGATGAGTTCGGGCATTTTCCGGAGTACCGGGAGGTTACCGGAACCCCCTGGGGAGTTAACGGGCCTTAATGGGCCATGGTGGAAGAGAGCAGGAGGCGGACAAGGTGGTGGCGCCCCCCCAAGCCCAATCCGAATTGTGAAGGGGGCCGGCCCCCCTTTCCTTCTCTCCCTCTCCCTCTCCCTTCTTCTCCTACTCCAACTAGGGAAGGGGGAAACCTACTCCTACTAGGAGTAGGACTCCCCCCTTGGGCACGCCATAGAGAGGGTCGGCCCTCCCCTCCTCCACTCCTTTATATATGGGGGAGGGAGGCACCCCATAGACACACAAGTTGATTGTTTAGCCGTGTGCGGTGCCCCCCTCCACAGATTCCCACCTCGATCATATCGTTGTAGTGCTTAGGCGAAGCCCTGCGTTGGTAACTTCATCAACACCATCATCACGCTGTCGTGCTGAAGAAACTCTCCCTCGACCTCAGTGATACGTCCATTTTGCATCATGCTTTTATATTGATATTTGTTGCATTATGGGCTGTTATTACACATTATGTCACAATACTTATGCCTATTCTCTCTTATTTTACAAGGTTTACATAAGGAGGGAGAATGTCTGCAGCTGGAATTCTGGGCTGGAAAAGGAGCAAATATTATAGACCTATTCTGCACAACTCCAAAAGCCCTGAAACTCCATGGAAGTTATTTTTGGAAATAATAAAAAAAATTGAGCGGAAGAAATACCAGAGGGGGCCCACACCCTGGCCACCAGGGTGGGGGGCGCGCCCCCTGCCTCGTGGGCCCCGTGTTGGCCCTCCGGTGCCCATCTTCTGCTATATGAAGTCTTTCGTCCGAAGAAAAATCATAAGCAAGCTTTCGGGACGAGACTCCGCCGCCACGAGGCGGAACCAATCTAGGGCTCCGGCGGAGCTGTTCTGCCGGGGACACTTCCCTCCGGGAGGGGGAAATCATCGCCATCGTCATCACCAACGCTCCTCTCATCGGGAGGGGGCCAATCTCCATCAACATCTTCACCAGCACCATCTCCTCTCAAACCCTAGTTCATCTCTTGTATCCAATTCTTGTCTCTAAGTCTGGGATTGGTACCTGTAGGTTGCTAGTAGTGTTGGTTACTCCTTGTAGTTGATGCTAGTTGGTTTATTTGGTGGAAGATCATATGTTCAGATCCTATATGCATATTAATACTCCTCCGATTATGAACATGAATATGCTTTGTGAGTAGTTACGTTTGTTCCTGAGGACATGGGAGAAGTCTTGCTATTAG
Organism: Aegilops tauschii subsp. strangulata; assembly: GCF_002575655.3. Lineage (NCBI taxonomy): Eukaryota > Viridiplantae > Streptophyta > Magnoliopsida > Poales > Poaceae > Aegilops > Aegilops tauschii. The sequence continues at coordinate 398,912,657 of NC_053035.3, forward strand.
TAGTCATGTGAATTTGGTATTCGTTCGATATTTTGATGAGATGTATGTTGTCTCTCCTCTAGTGGTGTCATGTGAACGTCGACTACATGACACTTCACCATTATTTGGGCCTAGAGGAAGGCATTGGGAAGTAATAAGTAGATGATGGGTTGCTAGAGTGATAGAAGCTTAAACCCTAGTTTATGCGTTGCTTCGTAAGGGGCTGATTTGGATCCATATGTTTCATGCTATGGTTAGGTTTACCTTAATACTTATTTTGTAGTTGCGGATGCTTGCAATAGGAGTTAATCATAATTGGGATGCTTGTCCAACTAAGGACAGTACCCAAGCACCGGTCCACCCACATATCAAATTATCAAAGTACCGAACGCGAATCATATGAACGTGATGTAAACTAGCTTGACGATAATTCCCATGTGTCCTCGGGAGCGCTTTTCTCTATGTAAGAGTTTGTCCAGGCTTATCCTTTGCTACAAAAAGGATTGGGCCACCTTGCTGCACTTTATTTACTTTTGTTACTTGTTGCTCGTTACAAATTATCTTATCACAAAACTATCTGTTACCTATAATTTCAGTGCTTGCAGAGAATACCTTGCTGAAAACCGCTTATCATTTCCTTCTGCTCCTCGTTGGGTTCAACACTTACTTATCGAAAGGACTACGATAGATCCCCTATACTTGTGGGTCATCAAGACTCTTTTCTGGCGCCATTGTCGGGGAGTGAAGCGCCTTTGGTAGGTGGAATTTGGTAAGGAAAAATTTATATAGTGTGCTGAAATTTACTGTCACTTATTACTATGGAAAGTAATACTCTGAGGGGCTTGTTCGGGGTATCTTCACCCCGACCAGTAGAGCAAAGAGTTGCTCCTCAACCTACTGAACCTACTGAAAATGAAAATGTCTACTTTGAAATTCCTTCGGGTATGATAGAAAAACTGCTAGCTAATCCTTTTGCAGGAGATGGAACATTACATCCTGATGAGCACCTAATATATGTGGATGAAGTTTGTGGATTATTTAAGCTTGCAGGTATGCCCGATGATGTTATCAAGAAGAAGGTCTTCCCTTTATCTTTGAAGGGAGATGCATTGACATGGTATAGGCTATGTGATGATATGGGATCATGGAACTACAAACGATTGAAACTGGAATTTCATCAGAAGTTTTATCCTATGCATCTTGTTCATCGTGATCGTAATCATATATATAATTTTTGGCCTCGCGAAGGAGAAAGCATCGCTCAAGCTTGGGGGAGGCTTACGTCAATGTTATATTCATGCCCCAATCATGAGCTCTCAAGAGAAATGATTATTCAAAATATTTATGCTCGGCTTTCTGACAACAATCGCACCATGCTCGATACTTCTTGTATTGGTTCTTTTATGATGAAGACTATTGAATTCAAATGGGATTTATTGGAAAGAATTAAATGCAACTCTGAATATTGGGACCTCGACGAAGGTAAGGAGTCAGGTATAACACCTAAGTTTGATTGTGTTAAATCTTTTATGGATACCGATGTTTTCCGTAAATTTGGCACTAAATATGGACTTGACTCTGAGATAGTAGCTTGTTTTTGTGAATCTTTTGCTGCTCACACTGATCTCCCTAAGGAGAAGTGGTTTAAATATCATCCTCCCAAAGAAGTAAAAGTAGTTGCACCTATTAAAGTTGAATAAAAGACTATCACTTATAATGATCCTATTGTTCCTACTACTTATGTTGAGAAACCACCTTTCCCTGTTAGAATAAAGGATCATGCTAAAGCTTCAACTATGGTTCGTAAGAGCAATATTAGAACTTATACACCTCCTGAACAAGTTAAAGTTGAACCTAATATTGCTATTGTCAAAGATCTCTTGGCTGATAATATTGATGGGCATGTTATTTATTTCTGTGATGAGACTGTTAGAATTGCTAAACCTAGTGCTAAAGATAAACTTAGACCTATGGTAGGCATGCCTGTTATTTCTGTTAAAATAGGAGATCATTGTTATCATGGCTTATGTGACAGGGGTGCTAGTGCTAGTGCAATACCTATTGACTTATACAAAGAAATTATGCATGATATTGCACCCGCTGAGTTAGAAGAAATTTATGTTACCATTAAGCTTGCCAATAGAGATACTATATCACCAATTGGAATTGTTAGAGATGTTGAAGTCTTGTGTGGGAAAACTAAATATCCTGCTGATTTTCATGTTCTTGGTCCCCACAAGATAGATTTTGTCCCATTATATTTGGTAGACCCTTCTTGAACACTGTTAATGCTAAGATAGACTGCGAAAAGGATGTTGTTACCATTGGTCTAGGTGATATGTCTCATGAGTTTAACATTTCTAAATTTCGTAGACAACACCGTGAAGAGGAATTGCCTAGTAAAGATGAAATTATTGGTCTTGCTTCTATTGCCGTGCCTCCTAGTGATCCTTTAGAACAATATTTTCTAGACCATGAAAATGATATGTTTATGAATGAAAGAAGGGAAATAGATGAAGTGTTCTTTAAACAGGGTCCTATTCTGAAACACAATTTGCCTGTTGCAATCCTAGGGGATCCTCCTCCACCCAAGGGTGATCCCGTGTTTGAGCTTAAACCATTACCTGATACCCTTAAATATGCTTATCTTGATGAAAAGAAGATATATCCTGTTATTATTAGTGCTAACCTTTCAGAGAAGGAGGAAGAAAAATTATTGAAAACTCTGAAGAAGCACCGTGCTGCTATTGGATATACTCTTGATGATCTTAAGGGCATTAGTCCCACTCTATGCCAACACAAAATAAATTTGGAGAAAGATGCCAAACCAGTTATTAATCACCAACGATGGTTAAATCCTAAGATGAAAAAAGTGGTAAGAAAGGAAATATTAAAGCTCCTTGAGGCAGGTATAATTTATCCCGTTGCTGATAGTCAGTGGGTAAGTCCTGTCCATTGTGTCCCTAAGAAGGGAGGTATTACAGTCGTTCCTAATGATAAAGATGAATTGATTCCTCAAAGAATTATTACAGGTTATAGGATGGTAATTGATTTCCGCAAATTAAATAAAGCTACTAAAAAGGATCATTACCCCTTGCCGTTCATTGATCAAATGATAGAAAGATTATCCAAACACACACATTTTTGCTTTGTAGATGGTTATTCTGGTTTCTCTCAAATACCTGTGTCAGTTGATGATCAAGCAAAAACCACTTTTACTTGCCCTTTAGGTGCTTTTTCTTATAGACGTATGCCTTTTGGTTTATGCAATGCACCTTCTACCTTTCAAAGATGCATGATGGCAATATTCTCTGACTTTTGTGAAAAGATTTGTGAGGTTTTCATGGACGATTTCTCCATTTATGGATCCTCTTTTGATGATTGCTTGAGCAACCTTGATCGAGTTTTGCAGAGATGTGAAGACACTAACCTTGTCTTGAATTGGGAGAAGTGCCACTTTATGGTTAATGAAGGTATTGTCTTGGGGCATAAAATTTCTGAAAGAGGTATTGAAGTTGATAAAGCTAAGGTTGATGCTATTGAAAAGATGCCATGTCCCAAGGACATCAAAGGTATAAGAAGTTTCCTTGGTCATGCCGGTTTTTATAGGAGGTTCATTAAGGACTTCTCAAAAATTTCTCGGCCTCTGACTAATCTATTACAAAAAGACATACCATTTGTCTTTGATGATGATTGTGTAGAAGCATTTGAAATACTTAAGAAAGCATTGATTTCTGCACCTATCGTTCAGCCACCTGATTGGAATTTACCCTTTGAAATTATGTGTGATGCTAGTGATTATGCTATAGGTGCTCTTCTAGGGCAAAGAGTTGATAAGAAATTAAATGTTATTCAATATGCTAGTAAAACTCTAGACAATGCCCAGAGAAATTATGCTACTACTTAAAAGAAATTCTTAGCATTTGTATTTGCTTGTGATAAGTTCAGACCTTATATTGTTGATTCTAAAGTAACTATTCACACTGATCATGCTGCTATTAAATATCTTATGGAAAAGAAAGATGCTAAACCTAGACTTATTAGATGGGTTCTCTTGCTACAAGAATTTGATTTGCATATTATTGATAGAAAGGGAGCTGAGAACCCCGTTGCAGACAACTTGTCTAGGTTAGAAAATGTTCTTGATGACCCACTACCTATTGATGATAGCTTTCCTGATGAACAATTAAATGTCCTAAATGCTTCTCGTACTGCTCCATGGTATACCGATTATGCTAATTACATTGTTGCTAAATTTATACCACCTAGTTTCACATACCAGCAAAAGAAAAAGTTTTTCTATGATTTGAGACATTACTTTTGGGATGACCCACATCTTTATAAAGAAGGAGTAGATAGTGTTATTAGGCGTTGTGTACCTGAGCATGAACAGGAACAGATCCTACCCAAGTGTCACTCCGAGGATTATGGAGGACACCACGCTAGAGATAGAACTGCGCATAAGGTATTGCAATCCGGTTTTTATTGGCCTACTCTCTTCAAGGATGCCCGTAAGTTTGTCCTATCTTGTGATGAATGTCAGAGGATTGTAATATTAGTAGACGTCAAGAAATGCTGATGAATTATTCACTTGTTATTGAACCATTTGATGTTTGGGGCTTTGATTATATGGGACCGTTTCCTGCCTCTAATGGATATACACATATTTTAGTTGCTGTTGATTATGTTACTAAGTGGGTAGAAGCTATTCCAACTAGTAGTGCTGATCATAACACCTCTATTAAGATGCTTAAAGAAGTTATTTTTCCGAGGTTTGGAGTCCCCAGATATTTAATGACTAATGGTGGTTCACATTTAATTCATGGTGCTTTTCGTAAAATGCTTGCTAAGTATGATGTTAATCATAGAATTGCATCTCCTTATCATCCACAGTCTAGTGGTCAAGTAGAATTGAGTAATAGAGAACTCAAATTAATTTTGCAGAAGACTGTTAATAGATCTAGAAAGAATTGATCCAAGAAACTTGATGATGCATTATGGGCCTATAGAACTGCATATAAAAATCCTATGGGTATGTCTCCTTATAAAATGGTTTATGGAAAAGCATGTCACTTACCTCTCAAACTAGAACATAAGGCATATTGGGCCATTAAAGAGCTCAACTATGATTTCAAACTTGCCAGTGAGAAGAGGTTATTTGAAATTAGCTCACTTGACGAATGGAGAACCCAAGCCTATGAGAATGCCAAACTGTTTAAAGAAAAAGTTAAAAGATGGCATGATGATACGTCTCCAACGTATCTATAATTTTTTATTGCTCCATGCTATATTATATTCTGTTTTGGACATTATTGGGCTTTATTATACACTTTTATATTATTTTTGGGACTAACCTATTAACCGGAGGCCCAGCCTAGAATTGCTATTTTTTGCCTATTTCAGAGTTTCGCAGAAAAAGAATATCAAACGGAGTCCAAACGGAATGAAACCTTCGGGAACGTGATTTTCGGAACGAACGTGATCCAGAGGACTTGGACCCTACGTCAAGACATCAACCAGGAGGGCACGAAGTAGGGGGCGCACCTACCCCCCTGGGCGCGCCCTCCACCCTCGTGGGCCCCTGTTGCTCCACCGACTTACTCCTTCCTCCTATATATACCTACGTACCCCCAAACTACCGCCGCAACCTTCTGTACCCGTGAGATCCCATCTTGGGGCCCGTTCTGGAGCTCCGCCGGAGGGGGCATCGATCACGGAGGGCTTCTACATCAACACCATAGCCTCTCCGATGATGTGTGAGTAGTTTACCTCAGACCTTCGGGTCCATAGTTATTAGCTAGATGGCTTCTTCTCTCTTTTTGGATCTCAATACAATGTTCTCCCCCTCTCTTGTGGAGATCTATTCAATGTAATATTCTTTTGCGGTGTGTTTGTTGAGACAGATGAATTGTGGGTTTATGATCAAGTTTATCTATGAACAATATTTGAATCTTCTCTGAATTCTTTTATGTATGATTGGTTATCTTTTCAAGTCTCTTCGAATTATCAGTTTGGTTTGGCCTACTAGATTGACCTTTCTTGCAATGGGAGAAGTGCTTAGCTTTGGGTTCAATCTTGTGGTGTCCTTTCCAGTGACAGTAGGGGCAGCAAGTCACGTATTGTATTGTTGCGATCGAGGATAACAAGATGGGGTTTATATCATATTGCATGAGTTTATCCCTCTACATCATGTCATATTGCTTAAAGCGTTACTCTATTCTTATGAACTTAATACTCTAGATGCATGCTGGATAGCGGTCGATGTGTGGAGTAATAGTAGTAGATGCAGGCAGGAGTCGGTCTACTTGTCTCGGACGTGATGCCTATATACATGATCATACCTAGATATTCTCATAACTATGCTCAATTATGTCAATTGCTCAACAGTAATTTGTTCACCCACTGTAATACTTATGCTCTTGAGAGAAGCCACTAGTGAAACCTATGGCCCCCGGGTCTATTTTCCATCATATTAATCTCCAAACAACAAGCTATTTCTTGCGCCGTTTTTAGTTTACTTTCTTTACTTTGCATCTCTATCATAAAAATAACAAAAATATTATCTTATCATATCTATCAGATCTCACTCTCGTAAGTGACCGTGTAGGGATTGACAACCCCTTATCGCGTTGGTTGCAAGGATTTATTTGTTTGTGTAGGTGCGAGGGACTCGCGCGTGGCCTCCTACTGGATTGATACCTTGGTTCTCAAAAACTGAGGGAAATACTTACGCTACTTTGCTGCATCACCCTTTCCTCTTCAAGGGAAAACCATCGCAGTGCTCAAGAGGTAGCAAGAAGGATTTCTGGCGGCGTTGCCGGGGAGGCTTACGCAGGGTCAAGTCAAGATTTGGACTCCCGACAACGAGCCATTTCTGGCGCCGTTGCCGGGGAGTCTACACAAAAGTCAACATACCAAGTACCCATCACAAACCCTTATCTCCCGCAGTACATTATTTGCTATTTTCCTCTCGTTTTCCTCTCCCCCCTTCATCCTTGTCGTTTTATTCGCCCTCTCTTTTTCGTTCGCTTCTTTTTCGCTTGCTTCTTGTTTGCTCGTGTGTTAGATTGCTTGCATGTCACGATGGCTCAAGATAATACCAAATTATGTGACTTTACCAATACCAACAATAATGATTTCCTTAGCACTCCGATTGCTCCTCTTACCGATACTGAATCTTGTGAAATCAATGCTGCTTTGTTGAATCTTGTCATGAAATATCAATTCGCCGGCCTTCCTAGTGAAGATGCCGCTACCCATCTAAATAGCTTCATTGATTTGTGTGATATGCAAAAGAAGAAAGATGTGGACAATGATATTGTTAAATTAAAGCTATTCCCTTTTTCCTTAGAGATCGTGCTAAAGCTTGGTTTTCGTCTTTGCCTAAAAATAGTATTGATTCTTGGAATAAGTGCAAAGATGCTTTTATCTCTAAATATTTTCCTCCCGCTAAGATCATGTCTCTTAAAAACGATATTATGAATTTTAAGCAACTTGATCATGAACATGTTGCACAAGCTTGGGAGAGGATGAAATTAATGATACTTAATTGCCCTACGCATGGTTTGAATTTGTGGATGATTATACAAATTTTTTATGCCGGATTGAATTTTGCTTCAAGAAATCTTTTACATTCGGCCGCGGGAGGCACTTTTATGGAAATCACTTTAGGAGAAGGTACTAAACTCCTAGATAATATTATGGTTAATTATTCTCAATGGCACACTGAAAGATCTACTAATAAAAAGTGCATGCGATAGAACAAATTAATGTTTTCAGTGGAAAGATGGATGAACTTATGAAATTATTTGCTACTAAGAGTGTTTCTTCTGATCCTAATGATATGCCTTTGTCTACTTTGATTGAGAATAATAATGAACCTATGGATGTGAATTTTGTTGGTAGGAATAATTTTGGTAACAACGCGTATAGAGGAAACTTTAATCCTAGGCCTCATCCTAGTAATTCCTCTAATAATTATGGTAATTCCTACAACAATTCTTATGGAAACTTTAATAAGATGCCTTCTGAATTTGAGACTAGTGTTAAGGAATTTATGAATTTGCAAAAGAATTTCAATGCTTTGCTTGAAGAAAAAATTGCTTAAAGTTGATGAATTGGCTAGGAATGTTGATAGAATTTCTCTTGATGTTGATTCTTTAAAACTTAGATCGATTCCTCCTAAGCATGATATCAATGAGTCTCTCAAAGCCATGAGAATTTCCATTGATGAGTGCAAAGAAAGAACCGCTAGGATGCGTGCTAAGAAAGATTGCTTTGTGAAAGCGTGTTCTTCAAATTTCTATGAAAATAAAGATGAAGATCTAAAAGTTATTGATGTGTCCCCTATTAAATCTTTGTTTTGCAATATGAATCTTGATAATGATGGGACTGAATATGATCCACCTTTACCTAGAAGGCGTTCCAAAAATTCGGAGGTTATAGATCTTGATGCTAAAATTGATAAAAGTGAGAATGAAGAGATCAAAACATTAGATACTAATGAACCCACTATTTTTGATTTCAAGGAATTTCATTATGATAATTGCTCTTTGATAGATTGTATTTCCTTGTTGCAATCCGTGCTAAATTATCCTCATGCTTATAGTCAAAATAAAGCCTTTACCAAACATATCGTTGATGCTTTGATGCAATCTTATGAAGAAAAACTTGAGTTGGAAGTTTCTATCCCTAGAAAGCTTTATGATGAGTGGGAACCTACTATTCAAATTAAAATTAAAGATCATGAATGCTATGCTTTGTGTGATTTGGGTGCTAGTGTTTCCACGATTCCAAAAACTTTATGCGATTTGCTAGGTTTCCGTGATTTTGATGATTGCTCTCTAAACTTGCACCTTGCGGATTCCTCTATTAAGAAACCTATGGGAAGAATTAATGATGTTCTTATTGTTGCAAATAGGAACTATGTGCCCGTAGATTTTATTGTTCTTGATATAGATTGCAATCCTTCATGTCCTATTATTCTTGGTAGACCTTTCCTTAGAACGATTGGTGCAATTATTGATATGAAGGAAGGGAATATTAGATTCCAATTTCCATTAAAGAAAGGCATGGAACACTTCCCTAGAAAGAAAATAAAATTACCTTATGAATCTATTATGAGAGCCACTTATGGATTGCCTACCAAAGATGGCAATACCTAGATCTATCCTTGCTATTATGCCTAGCTAGGGGCGTTAAACGATAGCGCTTGTTGGGAGGCAACCCAATTTTATTTTTAGTTTTTTGCTTTTTGCTTCTGTTTAGGAATAAATATTTGTTATAGCCTCTGGTTAGATTTGTTTTTATGTTTTAATTAGTGTTTGTGCCAAGTTAAACCTATAGGATCTTTTTGGATGATAGTTATTTGATCTTGCTGAAAATTCCAGAAACTTTCTGTTCACAAAAACAATTGTTAAAAATCACCAGAACGTGATAAAATATTGATTCCAATTGCTTCTGATCAATAAACAAATTTTCTAGGTCGTCCTATTTTGGCTGAATTTTTGGAGTTCCAGAAGTTTGCGTTACTTACAGATTACTACAGACTATTCTGTTTTTGACAGATTCTGTTTTTCGTGTGTTGTTTGCTTATTTTGATGAATCTATGGCTAGTAAAATAGTTTATAAACCATAGATAAGTTGGAATACAGTAGGTTTAACACCAATAAATAAAGAATGAGTTCATTACAGTACTTGAAGTGGTCTTTTGTTTTCTTTCGCTAACGGAGCTCACGAGATTTTCTGTTAAGTTTTGTGTTGTGAAGTTTTCAAGTTTTGGGTAAAAGATTTGATGGATTATGGAACAAGGAGTGGCAAGAGCCTAATCTTGGGGATGCCCATGGAACCCCCAAGATAATCTAAGGACACCTAAAAGCCAAAGCTTGGGGATGCCCCGGAATGCATCCCCTCTTTCGTCTCCTTCCATCGGTAACTTTACTTGGAGCTATATTTTTATTCACCACATGATATGTGTTTTGCTTGGAGCGTCTTGTATGATTTGAGTCTTTATTTTTTAGTTTACCACAATCATCTTTTCTGTACACACCTTTTGAAAGAGACACACATGATTCGGAAATTATTAGAATACTCTATGTGCTTCACTTATATCTTTTGAGTTATATAGTTTTTGCTCTAGTACTTCACTTATATCTTTTAGAGCACGGTGGTGGATTTGTTTTATAGAAACTATTGATCTCTCATGCTTCACTTAGATTATTTTGAGAGTCTTAAACAGCATGGTAATTTGCTTAAATAATCCTAATATGCTAGGTATTCAAGATTAGTAAAAACTTTCTTATGAGTGTGTTGAATACTAAGAGAAGTTTGATGCTTGATGATTGTTTTGAGACATGGAGGTAGTGATATCAAAGTTGTGCTAGTTGAGTAGTTGTGAATTTGAGAAATACTTGTGTTGAAGCTTGCAAGTCCCGTAGCATGCACGTATGGTAAACGTTATGTAACAAATTTGAAACATGAGGTGTTCTTTGAGTGTCTTCCTTATGAGTGGCGGTCGGGGACGAGCGATGGTCTTTTCCTACCAATCTGTCCCCCTAGGAGCATGCGCGTACTGCTTGGTTTTTGATGACTTGTAGATTTTTGCAATAAGTATGTGAGTTCTTTATGACTAATGTTGAGTCCATGGATTATACACACTCTCACCTTTCCATCATTGCTAGCCTCTTCGGTACCGTGCATTGCCCTTTCTCACATTGAGAGTTGGTGCAAACTTCGCCGGTGCATCCAAACCCCGTGATATGATACGCTCTTTCACACATAAACCTCCTTATATCTTCCTCAAAACAGCCACCATACCTACCTATTATGGCATTTCCATAGCCATTCCGAGATATATTGCCATGCAACTTTCCACTGTTCCATTTATCATGACACATTCATCATTGTCATGTTGCTTTGCATGATCATGTAGTTGACATAGTATTTGTGGCAAAGCCACCATTCATAATTCTTTCATACATGTCACTCTTGGTTCATTGCATATCCCGGTACACCGCCGGAGGCATTCATATAGAGTCATACTTTGTTCTAGTATCGAGTTGTAATCATTGAGTTGTAAATAAATAGAAGTGTGATGATCATCATTTTCTAGAGCATTGTCCCAAGTGAGGAATAAATAAAAAGAGAAAGGCCATAAAAAAAAGAAGGCCCAAAAAATGAGAGAAAAAGAGAGAAGGGACAATGCTACTATCCTTTTTCCACACTTTTGCTTCAAAGTAGCACCATGATCTTCATGATAGAGAGTCTCTTGTTTTGTCACTTTCATATACTAGTGGGAATTTTTCATTATAGAGCTTGGCTTGTATATTCCAACAATGGGCCTCCTCAAGTGCCCTAGGTCTTCGTGAGCAAGCAAGTTGGATGCACACCCACTTAGTTTCTTTTGTTAAGCTTTCATATATTTATAGCTCTAGTGCATCCGTTGCATGGCAATCCCTACTCCTTGCATTAACATCAATCGATGGGCATCTCCATAGCTCATTGATTAGCCTCGTTGATGTAAGACTTTCTCCTTTTTTGTCTTCTCCACATAACCCCCATCATTATATTCTATTCCACCCATAGTGCTATATCCATGGCTCACGCTCATGTATTGCGTGAAAGTTGAAAAAGTTTGAGATTACTAAAGTATGAAACAATTGCTTGGCTTGTCATCGGGGTTGTGCATGATGATAGCATTCTTGTGTGACGAAAATGGAGCATGACTAAACTATATGATTTTGTAGGGATGAACTTTCTTTGGCCATGTTATTTTGAGAGGACATAATTGCTTAGTTAGTATGCTTGAAGTATTATTATTTTTATGTCAATATTGAACTTTTATCTTGAATCTTTCGGATCTGAATATTCATACCACAATTAAGAAGAATTACATTGAAATTATGCCAAGGACGAGCAGGAATTAAGCTTGGGGATGCTTGATACGTCTCCAACGTATCTATAATTTTTATTGCTCCATGCTATATTATATTCTGTTTTGGACATTATTGGGCTTTATTATACACTTTTATATTATTTTTGGGACTAACCTATTAACCGGAGGCCCAACCCAGAATTGCTGTTTTTTGCCTATTTCAGAGTTTCGTAGAAAAAGAATATCAAACAGAGTCCAAACGGAATGAAACCTTCGGGAACGTGATCCAGAGGACTTGGACCCTACGTCAAGACATCAACCAGGAGGGCACGAGGTAGGGGGCGCGCCTACCCCCTGGGCACGCCCTCCACCCTCGTGGGCCCCCTGTTGCTCCACCGACGTACTCCTTCCTCCTATATATACCTACGTACCCCCAAACTACCAGAGACGGAGCAAAAAACCTAATTCCACCGCCGCAACCTTCTGTACCCGTGAGATCCCATCTTGGGGCCTGTTCCGGAGCTCCGCCGGAGGGGGCATCGATCATGGAGGGCTTCTACATCATGACCATAGCCTCTCTGATGATGTGTGAGTAGTTTACCTCAGACCTTCGGGTCCATAGTTATTAGCTAGATGGCTTCTTCTCTATTTTTGGATCTCAATACAATGTTCTCCCCCTCTCTTGTGGAGATCTATTCGATGTAATCTTCTTTTGCAGTGTGTTTGTTGAGACCAATGAATTGTTGGTTTATGATCAAGTTTATCTATGAACAATATTTGAATCTTCTCTGAATTCTTTTATGTATGATTGGTTATCTTTGCAAGTCTCTTTGAATTATCAGTTTGGTTTGGCCTACTAGATTGATCTTTCTTGCAATGGGAGAAGTGCTTAGCTTTGGGTTCAATCTTGCGGTGTCCTTTCCCAGTGACAGTAGGGGCAGCAAGGCATGTATTGTATTGTTGCAATCGAGGATAACAAGATGGGGTTTATATCATATTGCATGAGTTTATCCCTCTACATCATGTCATCTTACTTAAAGTGTTACTCTGTTCTTATGAACTTAATACTCTAGATGCATGCTGGATAGCGGTCGATGTGTGGAGTAATAGTAGTAGATGCAGGCAGGAGTCGGTCTACTTGTCTCGGACGTGATGCCTATATACATGATCATACCTAGATATTCTCATAACTATGCTCAATTCTGTCAATTGCTCAACAGTAATTTGTTCACCCACCGTAATACTTATGCTCTTGAGAGAAGCCACTAGTGAAACCTATGGCCTCCGGGTCTATTTTCCATCATATTAATCTCCAGACAACAGGCTATTTCTTGCGCCGTTTTTATTTTACTTTCTTTACTTTGCATCTCTATCATAAAAATACCAAAAATATTATCTTATCATATCTATCAGATCTCACTCTCGTAAGTGACCGTGTAGGGATTGACAACCGCTTATCGCGTTGGTTGCGAGGATTTATTTGTTGGTGTAGGTGCGAGGGACTCGTGCGTGGCTTCCTACTGGATTGATACCTTGGTTCTCAAAAACTGAGGGAAATATGTACGCTACTTTGTTGCATCACCCTTTCCTCTTCAAGGGAAAACCAACGCAGTGCTCAAGAGGTAGCACATGACAAAATAATACAAAAGCGTGAGTTTAATGTAGGTGATTATGTATTATTATACAACTCTCGTTTAAGATTTTTTGCAGGGAAACTTCTCTCTAAATGGGAAGGTCCTTACATTATTGAGGAGGTCTATCGTTCCGGTGCCATAAAAATCAACAACTTCGAAGGCACAAATCCGAAGGTGGTGAACGGTCAAAGAATCAAACATTATATCTCAGGTAATCCTATAAATGTTGAAACCAATGTTATTGAAACCGTAACCCCGGAGGAATACATAAAGGACACCTTCGAGAACGTTGCAGACTCCGAAAAGGAATAGGTATGTGGTACGGTAAGTAAACCGACTCCAAAATAGTTCTAATGGCAATTTTTCTTCGTTTTGGAATATTTAGAAAAATAGAAAAATAAGAAGCAGTCCGGGAAGGACACGAGGCCTCCACGAGGGTGGAGGGCGCGCCCTACCCCCCTGGGCGCGCCCCTGCCTCGTGGGAACCTCGTGCGCTCTCCGGACTCCGTTTTCTTGCACGATACGTATTTTGGTTGGTAAAAATTCATTATATAATCTCCTGAAGGTTTTGACTCCCGTACCACGCAATTGTCCTTTGTTCTTGTTTCGAGCTGTTTTTTGTCAGGGTTGTCAAGGCCAGGCATCATGTCGTCCCCCTCCTCCAACAATGGTGACAACGATGCTTGGCTAATGAAGATAGAGCTGAAGAGGGAAGAACCCATGGAGATCAACAAGGATGAAGGGATCAAGAAGGCCACGGAGGACCAAGTTCCGGCAATAGAAGACATCCTTCAACTTGATCGCAATCTTCTTACCCCAACTGAGATCGAAGCTTTCAAGAGGATTGAGTTATCTCGTATACAAAACAAGTATCTCACACGTGAAAATATTTTGTTGAAGGAGCATATTGTTGCACTCAAGGGCATTATCCGCAAGTTGGAAGATCTCTTACGCTCGATGTGCGACTACCCATCATCACCACCATCTTCTTCACCAGCAAAGGAGACATAATCATATGGGTATGGGCACTCCCCTTGGCAACTGCCAAGCTTGGGGGAGGTGCCCCTGTATCGTATCACCATCACATCTCTATCTTTACCGTTTTTCTTAGTTCGATCCTTTTAGTAATATCTTGATCTAGTAGAATAAAGTTTTGGCATGATCTAGTTTTGAGTTTTGCTTCATGATCCCTTTATGTAATCAAGTCCGTGAGCTATATAATAAAGATTAGTGTTGAGTCAAGGGCTTGATTATTTTGCTATGATCTTGAGCGAAAAAAGAAAAAAAGAAAGAACAAAAAGAAACAAAGAGATCATATTGATCTTATGGAGAGTAATGACTTCACATAGGAAGAGTATGATGATTAAAAATTGTTGAGAGTTGACAAACATAGCTTTGGTCATCGTTGCAATTAATAGGAAGTAATAAAGAAAGAGAGGTTTCACATATAAATACACTATCTTGGACATCTTTTATGATTGTGAGCACTCATTAAAATATGACATGCTAAAGAGTTGATGTTGGACAAGGAAGACAACGTAATGGGTTATGTTTTCTTATATCCGAGATAAAGTATATTGTCATGGATCATCCAACATGTTGAGCTTGCCTTCCCCCCTCATGCTAGCCAATTCTTTGCACCAAGTAGAGATACTACTTGTGCTTCCAAATACCCTTAAACCTAGTTTTGCCATGAGAGTCCACCATATCTACCTATGGATTGAGTAAGATACTTCAAGTAAGTTGTCATCGGTGCAAGCAATAAAAATTGCTCTCTAAATATGTATGACTTATTAGTGTGGGAGAAAATAACCTTTATACGATCTTGTGATGTGGAAGAAATAAAAGCGACGGACTGCATAATAAAGGTCCACATCACAAGTGGCAATGTAAAGTGACGTTCTTTTGCTTTAAGATTTCGTGCATCCAACTCCGAAAGCGCATGGCAACCTCTGCTTCCCTCTGCGAAGGGCCTATCTTTTACTTTTATCTCTTACCCTTATACAAGAGTCATGGTGATCTTCACCTTTTCCTTTTTACATTATTATCCTTTGGCAAGCACAGTGTGTTGGAAAGATCCTGATATATATATCCAATAGGATGTAAGTTAGCATGAACTATTATTGTTGACATTACCCTTGAGGTAAAAGGTTGGGAGGCGAAACAATAAGGCCCTATCTTTCTCTGTGTCCGATTAAAACTCCGTAACCACAAGTATTGCGTGAGTGTTAGCAATTGTGAAAGACTAAATGCTAGTTGAGTATGTGGACTTGCTGAAAAGCTCTGACATAGACTCTTTCTGATGTTATGATAAATTGCAATTGCTTCAATGACTGAGATTATAGTTTGTTAGTTCTCAATAAAGTTTCTGATTCATACTTGACATTGTGAATAGATTATTACTTGATCATAAGAAATCATATGACAATATCTATATATGTTGCTGTTATAAGAATGATCATGCTGCCCTCATGTCCGTATTTTATTTTATTGACACCTCTACCTCTAAACATGTGGTCATATTTATCGTTATCGGCTTCCGCTTGAGGACAAGCGAGGTCTAAGCTTGGGGGAGTTGATACGTCCATTTTGCATCATGCTTTTATATTGATATTTATTGCATTATGGGATGTTATTACACATTATGTCACAATACTTATGCCTATTCTCTCCTATTTTACAAGGTTTACATAAGGAGGGAGAATGCTGGCAGCTGGAATTTTGGGCTGGAAACGGAGCAAATATTAGAGACCTATTCTGCACAACTCCAAAAAACCCTGAAACTCCACGGAAGTTATTTTGGAAATAATAAAAAATATTGAGCGGAAGAAATACCAGAGGGGGCCCACACCCTGGCCATGAGGGTGGGGGCGCGCCCCTGCCTCGTGGGCCCCCTGTCGGCCCTCCGGTGCCCATCTTCTGCTATATGAAGTCTTTCGTCCGAAGAAAAATCATAAGCAAGCTTTCGGGACGAGACTCCGCCGCCACGAGGCGGAACCTTGGTGGAACCAATCTAGGGCTCTGGCGGAGCTGTTCTGCCGGGGACACTTCCCTCCGGGAGGGGGAAATCATCGCCATCGTCATCACCAACGCTCCTCTCATCGGGAGGGGGCCAATCTCCATCAACATCTTCACCAGCACCATCTCCTCTCAAACCCTAGTTCATCTCTTGTATCCAATTCTTGTCTCTAAGTCTGGGATTGCTACCTATAGGTTGCTAGTAGTGTTGATTACTCCTTGTAGTTGATGCTAGTTGGTTTATTTGGTGGAAGATCATATGTTCAGATCCTATATGCATATTAATACTCCTCTGATTATGAACATGAATATGCTTTGTGAGTAGTTACGTTTGTTCCTGAGGACATGGGAGAAGTCTTGCTATTAGTAGTCATGTGAATTTGGTATTCGTTCGATATTTTGATGAGATGTATGTTATCTCTCCTCTAGTGGTGTCATGTGAACGTCGACTACATGACACTTCACCATTATTTGGGCCTAGAAGAAGGCATTGGGAAGTAATAAGTAGATGATGGGTTGCTAGAGTGACAGAAGCTTAAACCCTAGTTTATGCGTTGCTTCGTAAGGGGCTGATTTGGATCCATATGTTTCATGCTATGGTTAGGTTTACTGTAATACTTCTTTTGTAGTTGCGGATGCTTGCAATAGGAGTTAATCATAAGTGGGATGCTTGTCCAACTAAGGACAGTACCCAAGCACCGGTCCACCCACATATCAAATTATCAAAGTACCGAACGCGAATCATATGAACGTGAAGAAAACTAGCTTGACAATAATTCCCGTGTGTCCTCGGGAGCGCTTTTCTCTATATAAGAGTTTGTCCATGCTTGTCCTTTGCTACAAAAAGGATTGGGCCACCTTGCTGCACTTTATTTACTTTTGTTACTTGTTGCTCGTTACAAATTATCTTATCACAAAACTATCTGTTACCTATAATTTCAGTGCTTGCAGAGAATACCTTGCTGAAAACCGCTTATCATTTCCTTCTGCTCCTCGTTGGGTTCGACACTCTTACTTATCGAAAGGACTACGATAGATCCCCTATACTTGTGGGTCGTCACTCAGCTGGATCTAGAGTTCGTGGGACGTCACCGAGCTAAACATGTGCAGATCGCAGAGGTGCCGTACGTTCGGTGCTAGGATCGGTCGGATCGTGAAGACGTACGACTACATCAACCGCGTTGTCATAACGCTTCCGCTTTAGGTCTACGAGGGTACGTAGACAACACTCTCCCCTCTCGTTGCTATGCATCACCTAGATAGATCTTGCGTGATCATAGGAATTTTTTTGAAATTACTGCATTCCCCAACAGTGGCATCCGAGCCATGTCTATGCATAGATGTTATATGCATGAGTAGAACACAAAGAGTTGTGGGCGATAATAGTCATACTGCTTACCAGCATGTCATACTTTGATTCGGCGGTATTGTTGGATGAAGCGGCCCAAACCGACATTACGCGTACGCTTACGCGAGACTGGTTCTACCGACGTGCTTCGCACATAGGTGGCTAGTGGGTGTCTGTTTCTCTAGCTTTAGTTGAATCGAGTGTGGCGACGCCCGGTCCTTGTTGAAGGTTAAAACAGCACACTTGACGAAAAATCGTTGTGGTTTTTGATGCGTAGGTAAGAACGGTTCTTGCTAAGCCCGTAGCAGCCACGTAAAACTTGCAACAACAAAGTAGAGGACGTCTAACTTGTTTTTGCACGGCATGTTGTGATGTGATATGGTCAAGACGTGATGATATATAAATAGTTGTATGAGATGATCATGTTTTGTAACAGTTATTGGCAACTGGCAGGAACCATATGGTTGTCGCGTTATTGTATGAAATGCAATCGCCATGTAATTGCTTTACTTTATCACTAAGCGGTAGCAATAGTTGGCTAGACGACAATGATGCTTCGATGGAGATCAAGGTGTCAAGCCAGTGACGATGGTGATCATGACGGTGCTTTAGAGATGGAGATCAAAGGTAGAAGATGATGATGGCCATATCATATCACTTATATTGATTGCATGTGATGTTTATCCTTTATGCATTTTATTTTGCTTAGTTCGGCGGTAGCATTATAAGATGATCTCTCACTAAATTTCAAGGTATAAGTGTTCTCCCTGAGTCTGCACCGTTGCGACAGTTCATCGTGCCGAGACACCACGTGATGATCGGGTCTGATAAGCTCTACGTTCACATACAACGGGTGCAAGCCAGTTTTTGCACACGCAGAATACTCTGGTTAAACTTGACGAGCCTAGCATATGCAGATATGGCCTCGGAACACTGAGACTGAAAGGTCGAGCGTGAATCATATAGTAGATATGATCAACATAGTGATGTTCACCATTGAAAACTACTCCATCTCGCGTGATGATCGGACATGGTTTAGTTGATTTGGATCAAGTGATCACTTAGATGATTAGAGGGAATGTCTATCTAAGTGGGAGTTCTTAAGTAATATGATTAATTGAACTTTAATTTATCATGAACTTAGTACCTGATAGTATTTTGCATGTCTATGTTGTTGTTGATAAATGGCCCGTGCTACTGTTCCGTTGAATTTTAATGTGTTCCTAGAGAAAGCTAAGTTGAAAGATGATGGTAGCAACTACACAGACTGGGTCCGTAACTTAAGGATTATCCTCATTGCTGCATAGAAGAATTACGTCCTGTAAGCACCGCTGGGTGCTAGGCCTGCTGCAGATGCTACTGATGACGTTAAGAACGTCTGGCAGAGCAAACCTAATGACTACTCGATAGTTCAGTGTGCCATGCTTTACGTCTTAGAACTGAGACTTCAACGATGTTTTGAATGTCATGGAGCATATGAGATGTTCCAGGAGTTGAAGTTAATATTTCAAGCAAATGCCCGGATTGAGAGATATGAAGTCTCCAATAAGTTCTATAGCTGCAAGATGGAGGAGAATAGTTCTGTCAGTGAACATATACTCAGAATGTCTGGGTACCACAACCACTTGACTCAACTGGGAGTTAATCTTCCTGATGATAGTGTCATTGACAGAGTTCTTCAATCACTGCCACCAAGCTACAAAAGCTTCGTGATGAACTATAATATGCAAGGGATGAATAAGACAATTCCCGAGCTCTTCGCAATGCTAAAAGCTGCGGAGGTAGAAATCAAGAAGGAGCATCAAGTGTTGATGGTCAACAAGACCACCAGTTTCAAGAAGAAAGGCAAAGGGAAGAAGGGGAACTTCAAAAAGAACAGCAAGCAAGTTGCTGCTCAAGTGAAGAAGCCCAAGTCTGGACCTAAGCCTGAGACTGAGTGCTTCTACTGCAAAGGGACTAGTCACTGGAAGCGGAACTGCCCCAAGTATTTGGCGGATAAGAAGGATGGCAAAGTGAAAGGTATATTTGATATACATGTTATTGATGTGTACTTAACTAATCCTCGCAGTAGCGCCTGGGTATTTGATACTGGTTTCGTTGCTCATATTTGCAACTCGAAACAGGGGCTACGGATTAAGCGAAGATTGGCTAAGGACGAGGTGACGGTGCGCGTAGGAAATGGTTCCAAAGTCGATGTGATCGCGGTCGGCACGCTACCTCTACATTTACCTTCGGGATTAGTTTTAGACCTGAATAATTGTTATTTGGTGCCAGCGTTGAGCATGAACATTATACCTGGATCTTGTTTGATGCGAGACGGTTATTCCTTTAAATCAGAGAATAATGGTTGTTCAGTTTATATGAGTAATATCTTTTATGGTCATGCACCCCTGATGAGTGGTCTATTTTTGTTGAATCTCGATAGTAGTGATACACATATTCATAGTATTAAAGCCAAAAGATATAAGTTTAATAATGATAGTGCAACTTATTTGTCGCACTGCCATTTAGGTCATATTGGTATAAAGCGTATGAAGAAACTCCATGCTGGTGGGCTTTTGGAATCACTTGATTACGAATCACTTGATACTTGCGAACCATAGCTCATGGGCAAGATGACTAAGGCTCCGTTCTCCGGAACTATGGAGCGAGCAACAGACTTGTTGGAAATAATACATACCGATGTATGCGGTCCGATGAGTGTTGATGCTCGCGGCGGGTATTGTTATTTTCTGACCTTCACAGATGATTTGAGTAGATATGGGTATATCTACTTGATAAAACATAAGTCTCAAACATTTGAAAAGTTCAAAGAATTTCAGAGTTAAGTGGAAAATCATCGTAACAAGAAAATAAAGTTTCTATGATCTGATCGTCGAGGAGAATATTTGAGTTAGAGTTTGGTCTTCATTTGAAACAAATGTGGAATAGTTTCGCAACTCACGCCACCTGGAACAACACAGCGTAATGGTGTGTCCGAACGTCGTAACCGCACTTTATTAGATATGGTGTGATATATGATGTCTCTTACTGATTTACCGCTATCGTTTTGGGGTTATGCTTTAGAGACGGCTGCATTCACGTTAAATAGGGCACCATCTAAATCCGTTGAGACGACACCTTATGAACTGTGGTTCGGCAAGAAACCCAAGTTGTCGTTTCTGAAAGTTTGGGGCTGCGATGCTTATGTGAAAAAGCTTCAACCTGATAAGCTCGAACCCAAATTGGAGAAATGTGTCTTCATTGGATGCCCAAAAGAGACTATTGGGTACAACTTCTATCATAGATCCGAAGGCAAGATATTCGTTGCCAAGAATGGATCCTTTCTAGAGAAGGAGTTTCTCTCGAAAGAAGTGAGTGGGAGGAAAGTGGAACTTGATGAGGTAATTGTACCTTCTCCCAAATTGGAAAGTAGTTCATCACAGAAATAAGTTCCAGTGATTCCTACACCAATTAGTGAGGAACTAATGATAGTGATCATGAAACTTCAGATCAAGTTACTACTGAACCTCGTAGGTCCACCAGAGTAAGATCCACACCAGTGTGGTACGGTAATCCTGTTCTGGACGTCATGTTACTAGACCATAACGAACCTACGAACTATGAGGAAGCGATGATGAGCCCAGATTCCGCAAAATGGCTTGAGGCCATGAAATCTGAGATGGGATCCATGTATGAGAACAAAGTGTGGACTTTGGTTGACTTGACCGATGATCGCCAAGCCATCGAGAATAAATGGATCTTCAAGAAGAAGACTGACGCTGATGGTAATGTTACTGTCTACAAAGCTCGACTTGTTGCGGAAGGTTTTCGACAAGTTCAAGGAGTTGACTACGTTGAGACTTTCTCACCTGTAGCGATGCTTAAGTATGTCCGAATCATGTTAGCAATTGCCGCATTTTATGACTATGAAATTTGGCAAATGGATGTCAAAACTGCATTCCTGAATGGATTTCTGGAAGAAGAGTTGTATATGATGCAACCAGAAGGTTTTGTCGATCCAAAGGATGCTAACAAAGTGTGCAAGCTCCAGCGATCCATTTATGGACTGGTGCAAGCCTCTTGGAGTTGGAATAAATGTTTTGATAGTGTGATCAAAGCATATGGTTTTATACAAACTTTTGGAGAAGCCTGTATTTACAAGAAAGTGAGAGGGAGCTCTGGAGCATTTCTAATATTATATGTGGATGACATATTGTTAATTGGAAATGATATAGAATTTCTGGATAGCATAAAAGGATACTTGAATAAAAGTTTTTCAATGAAAGACCTCGGTGAAGCTGCTTATATATTGGGCATCAAGATCTATAGAGATAGATCAAGACACTTAATTGGACTTTCACAAAGCACATACCTTGATAAGATTTTGAAGAAGTTAATGGACCAGTCAAAGAAAGAGTTCTTGCCTGTGTTACAAGGTGTGAAGTTGAGTGGGACTCAATGCCCGACCACTGCAGAAGATAGAGAGAAAATGAAAGTCATTCCCTATGCTTCAGCCATAGGTTCTATCATGTATGCAATGTTGTGTACCAGACCTGATGTGTGCCTTGCTATAAGTATAGTAGGGAGGTAACAAAGTAATCCAGGAGTGGATCACTGGACAGCGATCAAGAACATCCTGAAATACCTGAAAAGGACTAAGGATATGTTTCTCGTTTATGGAGGTGACAAAGAGCTCATCGTAAAAGGTTACGTCGATGCAAGCTTTGACACTGATCCGGATGACTCTAAGTCGCAAATCGGATACGTGTTTATATTGAACGGTGGAGCTGTCAGTTGGTGCAGTTCTAAGTAGAGCGTCGTGGTGGGATCTACATGTGAAGCGGAATACATAGCTGCTTCGGAAGCAGCAAATGAAGGAGTCTGGATGAAGGAGTTCATATCCGATCTAGGTGTCATACCTAGTGCATCGGGTCCAATGAAAATCTTTTGTGACAATACTGGAGCAATTGCCTTGGAGAAGGAATCCAGATTTCACAAGAGAACCAAGAACATCAAGAGACGCTTCAATTCCATCCGTCATCAAGTGTCGGAAGGAGACATAGAGATTTGCAGGATACATACGGATCTGAATGTTGCAGACCCGTTGACTAAGCCTCTCTCACGAGCAAAACATGATCAGCACCAAGACTCCATGGGTGTTAGAATCATTACAATGTAATCTAGATTATTGACTCTAGTGCAAGTGGAAGACTGAAGGAAATATGCCCTAGAGGCAATAATAAAGTTGTTATTTATATTTCCTTATATCATGATAAATGTTTATTATTCATGCTAGAATTGTATTAACCGGAAACTTAGTACATGTGTGAATACATAGACAAACAGAGTGTCCCTAGTATGCCTCTAGTTGACTAGCTCGTTAATCAAAGATGGTTAAGTTTCCTAGCCATAGACATGTGTTGTCATTTGATGAACGGGATCACATCATTAGAGAATGATGTGATGGACAAGACCCATCCGTTAGCTTAGCACTATGATCGTTTAGTTTATTGCTATCGCTTTCTTCATGACTTATACATGTTCCTATGACAATGAGATTATGCAACTCCCGAATATCGGAGGAACACTTAGTGTGCTATCAAACATCACAACATAACTGGGTGATTATAAAGATGCTCTAAAGGTGTCTCCGATGGTGTTTGTTGGGTTGGCATAGATCGAGATTAGGATTTGTCACTCCGTGTTTCCGAGAGGTATCTCTGGGCCCTCTCGGCAATGTACATCACTATAAGCCTTGCAAGCAATGTGACTAATGAGTTAGTTGCGGGATGATGCATTACGGAACGAGTAAAGAGACTTGCCGGTAACAAGATTGAACTAGGTATTGAGATACCGATGATTGAATCTCGGGCAAGTAACAAACCGATGACAAAGGGAACAACGTATGTTGTTATGCAGTTTGACCAATAAAGATCTTCGTAGAATATGTAGGAACCGATATGAGCATCCAGGTTCCGCTGTTGGTTATTGACCGGAGATGAGTCTCGGTCATGTCTACATAGTTCTCGAACCCGTAGGGTCCGCACGCTTAACGTTCGATGACGATCGGTATTATGAGTTTATGTGTTTTGATGTACCGAAGGCTGTTCGGAGTCCCGGATGTGATCACCTCAAAGATCGATATATTGGAAGGCTATGTTTGGACACCGGAAAGGTTTTGGATGAGTTCGGGCATTTTCCGGAGTATCGGGAGGTTACCGGAACCCCCCCCCCCCCGGGAGTTAATGGGCCTTAATGGGCCATCTTGGAAGAGAGGAGGAGGCGGCCAAGGTGGGGGCGCCCCCCAAAGCCCAATCCGAATTGGGAAGGGGGCCGCCCCCCCTTTCCTTCTCTCCCTCTCCCTCTTCCTTCTTCTCCTACTCCAACTAGGGAAGGGGGGAAACCTACTCCTACTGGGAGTAGGACTCCCCCCCTTGGGCGCACCATTGAGAGGGTCGGCCCTCCCCTCCTCCACTCCTTTATATACGGGGGAGGGGGCACCCCATAGACACACAAGTTAATTGTTTAGCCGTGTGCGGTGCCCACTCCACAGATTTCCACCTCGATCATATCATTGTAGTGCTTAGGCGAAGCCCTGCGTCGGTAACTTCATCAACACCGTCATCACGCTGTCGTGCTGACGAAACTCTCCCTCGACCTCAGCTGGATCTAGATTTCGTGGGACGTCACCGAGATGAACGTGTGCAGATCACGGAGGTGCCGTACGTTCGGTGCTAGGACCGTAAAGACGTACGACTACATCAACCGCGTTGTCATAACGCTTCCGCTTTCGGTCTACGAGGGTTCATAGACAACACTCTCCCCTCTCGTTGCTATGCATCACCTAGATAGATCTTGCGTTATCATAGGATTTTTTTTGAAATTACTGCGTTCCCCAATAGCTTCCCCTTTCCCTAGGTCTCCCGGGTGATAGCCCTAACTCTGTTGGGTGACGGAGGCTCTCCCAGCACCGCTCCCTTATTGAAGGTGCCGCATCAGGACCCTTGTGGTCGGTGGCGACGGTGGTGTGGCCCTCTTCATCCTGGCGTGATACTTCCCCTCTTCCGGTGCTGGATGTGTGCAGCGGCGTTGTTCTGCTCAAGGAGAGCCTCCAGTGGCTCATGGGGATGCGTTGACCCTCTCTATGTGGCCATCTCCGGCGGCATCCACCCCATCTTGCAATGGTGCGGCGCCTTCAATCCAGGTGAGGAGGTAGTGGCCTTCTTCAAAGATGGTGTGTTGGATGTGTCGTGCCGGGTCCATAGGTGTTTGGCGATGGCATGCCCCGCTGGTGCCAGTTCCTCTCCCCTTTTGAGTCCAATCTTGCTCCTGGTGCAACACTCTCGGTTGAGGACCTCAGCATCTACGGCTTCATCCTCCATTGCTTATCTTCAATTGTTGTAGTGTGTGAAGCTTAGTGTGATGTTGTCCATCGTTTGTGTATCTTGTCGCCGTGTATTTCCTTCACTTTGCCTGAGGGCGTGTGCTTGTAATCCTGGCCAGCTGATGGCTTTGTTAATTCAAAGGCGGGCTAGGCTTGAGCCCCATCTCGGACTCAGTTGATGCTTTTTCTCTAAAAAAAGATGATCCATCACTACTTCAGGATGCTGCTAACGCCACACTACAATCAGAGACCCCTCAAGAAACTGTGTGTGATGCCATAATCGAAAACGATGGTGTATGAAAACCGTCAGAAATGTATAAAAAGTTTGCGATGACGGATGCATCAAACACGGTTCAGGTTTTAGTTGCATGTGCTATGAAGGGCATATGGTTCAGTTCAATTGACTATTTGCGATGAGGAGGAACAAAAGAAACGGGCAGCCAGATGAAGGCGTGTGCGATACACAGCATACGGTTCACTCGGATGAACTGTTTGTGATTAGGCAGCACAAAAGAAATGGGCAGCCAGATGAAGGTGTGTGTGATATACAGCATACGGTTCACTTGGATAAACTGTTTGTGATTAGGCAAGAGAACAGAAATGGTTCAATATAACAATGTGTGATACGCGGCAAACAGGTCTGTAATCAGAAATGTGTGCGAAGACCGATAATAACGCAGACGATTGCTTCTAATAAGACGTATGTGATATGCTCTGTCTACACAACATCTATTGGCCATTGTGGGACGGGCAGTCATCCGGATACGCCATAAGGATGTGAAGAGGCATTCCTATCAGAAAGGACTAGCTGTTCCACCAGTAGCTCATGTAAGAAAACTAACAAGTTAAGTGTGCTTAGGCTGGAGGAGCCATCGGATGGGTGACTGGATGGGAAGTTGTGTCGATGTTAAATTAGCTGATGGGATGGGTCATTTCGGTCAAATGACCAAAATGCCCCATTCCCTCAGCTAATTTAACCTCGAGGTCCTTGTTTTTTGTTTTTTAACACATGTTAATTAAAGAAGGTCTACCGCATTACTTTTTTCCAATGTGTGATATGTGGCATATAGTTGATCCATCTGACCTATTTGTGATGGAATAGGCCGTGTGTGTTGTGGGCAAATGCTTGCTAGTATTCAACCGTTTGGGATTGATGAATTCATCACCGACGGGTTCCCTAGTGTGGTCCGTGTTCATCTGATCATCATCTACGACTTGTGCTAGCTCGATCCTAAGTTTCCATTAATTAATGGCATTTTATGAACACGCCGCCGTTTCCCGCCATTTCCTCACCTGTTTCCCGCCACCCTGCTATGTTGCGCATAGGGGGCGCGCGAAGCACGGAGGCGACAAGCGCAGCCTGTAACACATCCACCTTTTCCAAGCATGCCAACCCACCAAAGCACCGCCTGTGCCATCAACCTCGTCGACGAGGAAAACGAGCAAGCGCCACGGCCCGTCGAGGCTGAGGCGCTCCCCGGCAACGCGATGGACGACGCCGTGATGCGCGTCATCGCCAGGGTTGACCAGACCTTTGGCGCATGGCGCTTGAGCGCCGCGGATCAAGATAGGCATGTCAGCGCCGACAGGCTGTAGCTCGCCGCACAACATGATCGATGGCGCGCCGCAGAGAAAGCTAGGCGCGTCTGCGCCGATAGGCTGCGGCTCGCCGCATGGCGAGACCGTTGGAGCGCCGTAGAGCGAGAGGCGCGGCGCACCGCACAGCAACAGCGGATCCATCGGCGCTTGCCTGCTATCGACACGGCGTCGCAGCTGGGTACACGTCCCATCAGTACCCCCATTCCTCGCCAGGAGTGGGCAGAGGCCCTCAGCACCGTACTTGCACAAGAGTCCGGCCGCGCCGTACTTGCACCGGACGCCCGCCGCGCCGTTCGCCTTGTCCGCGGCCCACTGGATGCCAACGTGCTGGTCCGTAGGCTTGACCGCCTCCTTAGCCCAGGTGTCCACTTGGGCGCAGTAGAGGAACATGGCCGTCACATCCTCGAGCTGGTGATCTCCGATGAAATAGCCAACTTGGAGCTCGAGATCGCGCTCCAGATGTACCGTGAGTGTGTCGACCGCTTGGACGAACGCCTGCACGAGTTCAGGCAGAGCCAAGAGCTACCGTAGGCAAGGGCTGCTGGTCATGGTCTCATGGACGCGTTTTATTTTGGAAAGTCGATTCGACATGGATAGCTATGTATTCACAGCAATCATAGTATTGCTCTGTTTATTGCTCTATTTCAATGTGTGTACTCTGTTTTCCATTCTTATATGTTCTGTTTCAATGTGTGTATATACGCTTTCCATTCTGTATATGTGGATGATAACAGCTAGATTCAAATTAGTATACAAAAATAGATAGAAAATGGAATTCATAATATATATATATATATTAATTGTTCATTAGATCATCACAGAATATATATATATATATATATATAATATCATCACATATACGTGATGATACTTAACTACTAGGTACAAGCATAAAATTGAAAACGAACAATACTGAAACTAATAATCCCTCCTGGGGCCAGTATTCCGGCAGCCCCTCGCCAGCAGCTCCCTAGTGCGTGGCGTCTTCCCAGTGCGGAGGCAGTACTCCGACTCCTCCGCCTCGCAGCGCTTGACATACCGATCTGCCTCTTGCTGGCGGACGCGCGTGGCCGATCTTGTCATTTCGTTGGGCGCCCACCGGAGCTCCTCGTCGATGGCACGCTGGAGCTTATCGGCCCACCTCCAAGCAGCGATCAGGAGCCCAGCGCCTATGACCTTCCTCGCGAAGTACCCGTGTTCGTACACCTCCTCGGCACGGCGACGCGCCCGCCCCCTGTTGGGGATATAATTACTGGTGTCACCCGCCCAGGAGGGGCCGGGTTACATTGAGACGATCATCGCATGAAGCCCAGAGTCAAGCTCGAAGATGGCGGGTCAGTAATGGGCTTAAGGCCCAGAGGTGGCTTAAGGCCCGTAGTGGTAAACCGCCGTAAGGCGTGACTTGTAGTGTAAGGCGAGAATAGTTGAGAGTCCAAGCCGGACGCTGTTTATAAGCCGGCCGGGACTCTGAGAGCCGCTGGGCGTTAACCTCTCTATATAAAGGGGCGACCCGGCGGCGGTTCAGGACAAGTAAGATCAGATCGATAGCCAGGCAGAGCGGTTTAGCTCCTGGTCATCGAAACCCTAAGTAATACCACCTCAACTGGAAGTAGGATTTTTCCTTCAACCTAAGGGGCCGAACCAGTATAATCTTCGTGTCCTTTGTCCCGTTTAACCCCTTTAAGCTTCCTAGCGGCGATGGCTCCACGACTAAGTCCTTGCTCGAGGACATCTGCCGTGACAATTCCATGACAGTTGGCGCCCACCGTGGGGCCAGCGCACGATGGATTTGAGTTCTTGAAGGGAAGCTTCGAAGGGCTCAAGGGATACGCTATGGGCCGGATGACCAAGAGTCGTCGCGGCAAGCTCTACATCGACGATGCAAGCTGGGGCCCCGACGCCGGCTCAATCGAGTATGGGTACCGGGTCCCCTTCGGCGGAATCCACGTTTTCATTGGCAAGATTGGCGAGCCGGGCCCTGAGCCGGACCTCTGCGTCGACCTCATCGAGACGGCTCAGCGTGCAAGACCCGCCCGGACTCTGCCTACCTTGAAGCGTGCTTTCGTGGGATGCGTCCATGGAGGACTCTCTGAAGGATCTGGATCGGGCGATGAGACGGTCACTCGCTCTGACGGCGAGTCGTCCACAGACGAGACCAACTCATTATATCAACTTCAAGATGGCAGGCTCAGGGGTTGTTCCGATGGCGACAGTATTTCGGACCCCTTTGAGCCGCCCAGCCGGGTTGGAATCTTCATGGCCGGCGCACAACCTGTTCAAAACCCCGCCGCTGAGGCAGGGGGCCTTGCGCACTCGCCAGCTCAGGTGCTAATGGATCTCACAGATAAGATGACGGCCCTGTTAACCGCTACGGTCGTCCCAGCGGATCAAGCTCAACATGATGCGGAGGTGGCACAGTTAAAGCTGGATATAGCCAGAGCCAAGGAAGATGTGGCAGCGGAAGGGATCAGGATGGCTGCAGAGCGGGCGGCTCTCGATGCCCAGACTCAGCTGATTCAGGCGCGGTCTTTCCGGCTCACGATGGATCAAAACGCGTCCAATGAGATCATGAGAAGGAGGCATCAGAAGGCTCAATCTCGACTCCCTCCGGTTTATGATCCTCGAAACCTTTTCAACACGCCTGGTGCAGGGCCCAGTAACCCGCCAGAGATCACGGCACCCGGGGCTGGAACGGCGATTCAGCCGCAGGTGATGGGGCCTCCCCATGTGAACACTGCCCCGCCTCAGTACATGCCAATACCACTGGGTCATTATGCCAACCCGTTGGAAAACATGGTCGCCGCGGCGGCGCGACTGGCGGCTCTTCCAATCGAGGGCGATTCTCCAACGGCGGTCGAAACCCGCCGGGTCAGAGAACTTCTTCAGACGGCTCTGGCGCAACAGGAGGCATATTCATATAGCCGGGACAGGATTCATTCAACCCCTCGTCCAGGCCGAAGCCCAAGTTATAGCAGACACATGGTTTCAGCGACCGGCTCAAGCAACGTCCGGCGCCGTGACTTGCCAGCTGGCCACGGCCCGGCTCATAATGGAGCCTTTAATGCGGTAGACCAAGACAGAGCACGGCAAGAGGCGGAGCAGGCGCCTCAGTTGACGGCTTACCAGCCCCTCCCGGTTTATCCGACGGCTTCTATTGAGGAGGGTGTACCTACGAGGACCGGAGGTGTCCCTTGTCTGGTGCCGGCTCTCCGTAATGAATGTCTGCCCAAGGATTTCAAAGGACCTAGGAAGGTACCTAATTATACGGCTGATTTACAACCCGGAGCATGGATCGAGAGCTACGAGATGGCTATGGAGTTGCTAGAGGTCAGCGAAGCGGCAATGGCCAAATACTTCACCATGATGTTGGATGGGACCGCCCGCACTTGGTTGAAAGGACTGCCGCCTAATTCTATTGGGTCATGGGCAGAGCTAAAAGCCCGGTTCATCCAAAACTTCAAAGATACCTGTAGGCAATCTATGTCAATTGTGGATTTGACTAACTGCAAGCAGCAGGAGGGCGAGCCTACAACCCATTGGGTTCGCCGGGTCAAGGAGATAATACATTCGTCTGATAAGATGGATGCCGGCTCTACAGTTTTAATGTTGGATCAAAATTGTCGTTTTGCGCCCCTGAAGATGAAGCTCGGGCGGCTCAAGCGCGATTGCCATGATATGGGTACGCTGATGGCGGCTCTGGTCAAGTACGCCGACTCTGATAGTACCAAGGATCCCGCGTCGGATGATGAAAAGACAGGGAAGGGAAAGAAGAACGGCAATGGCAAGGGCCCTCAGCATAACCCGGCGAACCAGGGAGGTAACAAATGTAAGGCTGATGGCAGTATGGAGTTTGTGGCCAACGCCAATGCGCAGGGTAACAACCACCAACGCAAGGGGAGACCACCTCCCGAGCCGGCGGGTCAGGCCCGACGCTTGAGCAGTTGTTGAATGAACCTTGTCCAAGGCACGGCTCTAGGGAGAAGCCGGCCACTCATCTATGGAAAGACTGCGCAATCATGAAAGCCTTCAAAAATTCCAACGCTTTTAATGGCAACAATGGGCCGGGCGGCGGCTCAGGCGCCGGCGGCTTTCATGGCCCGGGCGGCGGCTCAAATTCCAATTCTTAGAATTTTCAAGGGGGTTTTAATCAGCAATCTGGCCAGGGTAATCAGCAGCAGCAGCAGGGGGATATCAGACCAATCCAAAGCAGCTCAATGGTGGACAGTATCATGTGTTCACTACCAGTCTGTGCAAGCGAGACCAGAAGCTTCATAAGAGGGCTGTAAACGCTGTTGAGCCGGCAGTTCCCCGCTATTTAAGGTGGTCTGAGCAGCCTATTGTATGGAGTAGGGAAGATCATCCTCCCCGGGTTGATAATCCTAGTCACCTGGCCTTGGTGGTGGCTCCTCAGGTTGGGGGGTATAAATTCACTAAAGTGCTCATGGACGGAGGCAGCAGCATCAACATCCTCTATTATGAGACCTTCCGTCGTATGGGATTAACTGATAAAAACCTCAGCCAGTCCAACACTGTTTTTCATGGGGTGGTGCCCGGTAAGTCGGCGTATCCAGTCAATAAGATCGAGCTGTAAGTAGCCTTCGGAGATGAGTACAACTACAGGGCGAAAAACTAACCTTTGAGGTGGTTAAAATAAGTAGCCCGTACCATGCCTTATTTGGGCGGCCGGCTCACGCCAAGTTCATGGCACGGCCGTGTTACGTGTATTTGCAGCTCAAGATGCCGGGTCACAATGGGACCATTACGGTTCATGGCAGCCGAAAGATAGCCTTGGAGTGTGAGGAAGGTGACGCTGCTTACGCTGAATTTGTTTGTGCGACAGAGGAATTGAAGTTTTACAAGGATAATGTTGACCCGGCAGATATGACGTCTTTGAAAAAGCCAACCACGGAGCATGAGCCGGTAATGAAATTTAAGTCAGCTGATGAGACTAAACTTGTTGACTTTGTTCCAGGTTACTCATCTAAGCAGTTCAGCATCAGTGCCAATCTGGATCCGAAATAGGAAGGCGCGCTCATCGAGTTCATCCGTGAGAACAGGGACATCTTTGCATGGAAACCTTCTGACATGCCGGGTGTACCAAGAGAACTCGCTGAGCACACTCTCAATGTTGATCCAAAATTTAAGCCGGTCAGGCAATTTCTCCGGCGGTTTAATGAGGAGAGGCGGAAAGCCATTGGTGAGGAAGTAGCCCGGCTCTTGGCGGCCGGGTTTATCGTTGAAGTCTTTCATCCAGAATGGTTAGCTAACCCGATGCTCGTGCTCAAGAAGAACGGCACCTGGCGTATGTGCGTGGATTATACGGATTTAAACAAGGCTTGTCCGGCTGATCCTTTTGCTCTCCCTCGTATTGATCAAATTATTGATGCTATGGCAGGTTGCGAGCGTTTGAGTTTTTTGGATGCGTATTCTGGTTACCATCAGATCAAAATGGCTGTTAAAGACCAAGAGAAGACGGCGTTCATTACTCCTTTTGGAGCCTTCTGTTATGTGTCTATGCCTTTTGAGCTCAAGAGTGCACAGGCGACTTACCAGCGTTGCGTGCAGAATTGTCTTCATAATCAGATTGGGCGCAACGTTCATGCCTATGTGGATGATATCGTGGTCAAATCCAGAAAGAAGGAGACCTTGATAGACGATCTGAGAGAGACCTTTGATAATCTCCGGGTCTACAAGATGATGCTTAACCCGGCCAAGTGTGTCTTTGGTGTTCCTGCAGGCAAGCTCTTGGGTTTTCTGGTTTCTCACAGAGGCATTGAGGCTAACCCGGAGAAGATCAAGGCAATCACCTCTCTGGCTAAGCCGGCGTGCATAAATGACGTCCAGCGTCTGGCGGGTCACATAGCTGCTTTGAGTCGGTTTATAATCCGGTTGGGTGAAAAGGCCATGCCACTGTATCAGATGCTGAAGAAAACAGATGACTTTGTCTGGAATGATGCTGCTAATGCTGCTTTTGAGGATTTGAAAAAACAACTAGCTGAGCCGCCAGTCCTTGCTGCTCCTGTCGACAAGGAGCCTTTATTGTTGTTTCTCGCCGCCAACACACGAGCCGTCAGTGTAGCTGTGGTGGTGGAGCGTAAGGAGGCGGGTAAAGAGCATCCGGTTCAGCGGCCGGTTTACTACGTCAGCGAAGTACTCATTGAGTCCAAGCAACGGTATCCACATTGGCAGAAGCTTGTTTATGGGGTGTTCATGGCAAGCCGGAAGCTTAAGCATTATTTCCAGGGCCACCCTATCACTGTGGTCAGTTCTGCTCCCCTAGGAGATATCATCCAAAATAGAGAAGCCACAGGAAGAGTTGCTAAGTGGGCTATAGAACTCAGGCCCCATGGTCTAAAATACGTGCCACGCACTGCTATCAAATCTCAAGCATTGGTGGATTTCATCAACGATTGGACAGAGCTGCAGGTGCCTGAAGAGAAACCGGATAATACATACTGGACCATTCACTTTGACAGGTCCAGGCAATTGGAGGGCTCGGGGGCTGGAGTTGTGTTAGCTTCCCCTCGAGGTGACAAATTTTGTTATGTACTACGGTTGATGTTTCCCTGTACTAACAATGCAGCTGAGTACGAGGCCTTGCTCCATGGTCTTCGGATGGCTAAGGAGATGAGCTTAAGCCGGGTAAGGTGCTTTGGCGACTCAGATTTAGTGGCCCAACAAGTATCAGGCAAGTGGGATTCCAAGGATCCCCTCATGGCGGCTTACCGCCGCGAAGTTGATGCCATTGCTGGACACTTTCAGGGTTACCAAGTAGAGCACATCGATCGCAGAAAGAACGAGGCGGCTGATGCATTAAGCCGGCTGGGCTCTCAGCGAAAGCCGGTGCCGCCTAATACTTTCCTGGATATTCTACACAACCCTTCTGTCAAGTTGCCTACAGAGGAAGACTTGGCTGTTCCTGACCCAGAAGCACAGTTGGTGGCGGCTCTCCATGTTATCCCAGATTGGACAGTACCATACTTAGCTTACATGACCCGGGGAGAATTGCCTGAGGATGAAACTTTGGCCAGACAAATAACCCGGTGGTCTAAGTCAATGATAATTATCAATGGCGAGTTGCATCATCGCAGTGTCACTGGAACTTTTCAGCGCTGTGTTTCCTCTGAGGAAGGTCAAGCAATTTTACGTGAGATTCACGAGGGGGATTGTGGCCATCATGCCGTCTCAAAATCCCTTGTGGCCAAGGCTTTTCGTCATGGTTTTTATTGGCTGACGGCTCATGCTGACGCAGAGGACTTAGTCAGTAAATGTGACAGTTGTCAGAAGTTCTCAAGACATGCTCACGTGCCGGCTCAAGAGTTGAGGATGATTCCAATCACTTGGCCATTTGCAGTCTGGGGGCTTGATATAGTTGGGCCTTTCAAAAGGTCCAAAGATAAGAAGACCCACCTCTTGGTGGCAGTTGACAAGTTCACGAAGTGGGTTGAGGCAGAGCCCGTTAGTAAGTGTGACGCAGCCACGGCGGTTCAGTTCATGAAAAAGGTGATATTTCGCTTTGGTTTTCCACACAGCATTATAACTGTCAATGGTGCCAATCTGTCTAAAGGCGCCATGGAGGAGTTTTGTCAACGAGAGCATATTCGGCTTGACGTTTCATCAGTGGCTCACCCTCAATCCAATGGTCAAGCTGAGAGAGCCAATCAGGAAATCTTGAAGGGCATCAAGCCCCGGCTTTTGGTCCCTTTGCAACGGACGCCGGGTTGTTGGGTGGAGGAGTTACCCTCCGTGTTATGGATCATCAATACTACTCCTAACAGGTCTACGGGTTACATGCCTTTCTTCATGGTTTATGGAGCGGAGGCGGTCCTCCCTAGCGACATCCGTCATGACTCGCCTTGAGTGGCGGCTTATGTCGAGGCGGATAATGAGCAGGCGCTTCAAGATGCTCTTGACTTGTTGGACGAACAACGTGACGTAGCAGCAGCTCGCTCGGTGATTTACCAACAAGACCTGCGCCGCTATCACAGCCGCCGGGTTAAGTCCAGGGTCTTTCAGGAAGGTGATCTGGTGCTCCGGCTCATCCAGGATCAAACAGACGCGCACAAATTATCCCCGCCTTGGGAAGGGCCCTTTGTGGTCAGCAAGAACTTGCACAACGGGTCATATTACCTTATCGATGTTCGGGAGCACAAAGATTCACGTAAGTCAGAGGAGGAGACCCGCCGGCCGTGGAACATAGCTCAGCTTCGGCCTTATTACACTTGAGCCACTAGCTCTCATAATGTATATATTTCTATAGCCATGTATATATTGTGATAATAAAGCAGGGCCTCTGTCCCTTTTTCCTCCAAAGGTAAATGTGTCATTGTTATTTTCATTGCAACATTACATGGTCACTTGGAGGTTGATCCGGCTTATGATCGTATTCGAATCTAGCCGTTAAAAATATGATCACTTGGGGGCTTCCTGTCCAAACATAGGTCGTATCCGAACCAAAGAGAACATAGCTGTCGATACCCACTTGATTGGCATTTTGCCGAGCTCATTGGGGAGTTTTTCTTGATCCTATTTGAATCATAGTTCAACCCCCTTTTGGGAACTGACGTGGATCGTATTCGAATCAGCGTCGTTAAACAACTCTCAAGGTCATTTGGGGGCTTCCTGTTCAAACATGGGTCGTATTCGAACCAAAGAGAACATAGCTGTCAGTACCCTCTTGATCGGCAACGCCAAAGCCACTGGGGGCTATATGATCGTATTCGAATCTTAGCTTAACCCCTTTGGGACGGTTCTCTGGTCGTATTCGAATCAGGAGCCTCCAGATTTTTGACATCTTTTTGTTGCAAACAAGTTCTTTTGATCATATCAAAAGTATTCAAGGGTGGTTCTAATTCCACCGGCTTAACCTTGATTAATA
Source organism: Aegilops tauschii subsp. strangulata (assembly GCF_002575655.3). Classification (NCBI taxonomy): domain Eukaryota; kingdom Viridiplantae; phylum Streptophyta; class Magnoliopsida; order Poales; family Poaceae; genus Aegilops; species Aegilops tauschii. Next base: position 398,948,351 of record NC_053035.3, read on the forward strand.
ATGTTGATGGCACATAATAAGTATTATAAGTGCTGGTGAGCTGGAGTTCTCAACCTCATTATTCGGGTTACGTAAACCGGAAGTGTATTTGAAGGCTCGTAGGTATGCTATTATGGTATCTCGAAGATATAATTGAGAGCCGGTTTATTATGACTTTGATTCATATCCCGGGTTATATGACTCTCCGTGCGGTAAGCCGCCTAGAGACTTGTGATTTGTTTTCTATGCAGGACAATTAAAGACAGCTATTTAAACTTAAGGAAAGCAGAGGATCAAACATAACCCGGAAGAATATAAAATGGAGTTAAGCACTACACACGTGCACGATGGCACGACAAAATTAAGTGTTCGTCCTACTCTATTACATGACTCCCCGAGCCGAAAGGTGAGGCATTGTCTTTTAAGACATCATATGAGCCGCCTGCGAGATCAAGGGCGTTGTGGGCCTGAGGTTTCCGGGTCATCCCTCTCCGCTCCTCCGGCTGTGTCCATGACCTGGAAGGTTGATGATTTCCAGTCAATGCCACTCAAGGCTTCAAATTGAGCCTCATCATCAATTAACCCGGCCGGGTCAACTTCAGGGGCGAAGGTATGCTTACGAGTCGGAGGAATCAGGCTGACTGCTTCATAGCGTGGTGTTGGGATCCTCTGATTCTCCGCATCATAGCCCGGTTGATACTTGGTAAGGTATGTATCATTACCAATCAAGGTGGCCACCGGGCGCACGCTCTTCACACAGGCGGCGAAGTCTTTCTGGTCAAAGGGGGTGCCGTCTTCCTTCAAGCTGGGGTATCCAAGAGCGATGTCGGCCGGGTCTAGCTCCGGTAGAAACGCCTTGGCCCGGCTCAGAGCGGCTATAGCTCCGGCTCTTGCAGAAGCCTGTCTCAACTCTTGGAAGCGTTGAGGAAGTACGGCAAGCCGCCTGAGTACATCTGCCAGGTGAGTGGGAACCTCACTTGACAGAGCCACAACGGCTAAGGCACGCTGTGACCCGGTGTACAGTTGCTCTACCAAAGTATAAACCGCCTTCAATTTGGTCAGCACATTTTGATTAAGATTGGAGCTCCTGGGGCCTGCATGACAAAGTCAGGTGAGCTGATGGCAATGGTGATACTTATGGGAAATGAACAAAGTAAACTAGTTAGAAACTTACAGAGTAACTTACTGAAGATTGCGGGGACCATCTGAGATACATCGCGTTTTAAGCCGGAAAGTTCGGCGGTTCTTTCAGTAAGAGCGGCCTCCGTTTGTTCGGCCCGGCTGAGCAAGGCAGTCTTCTCATCCGCCCAGGCTTTTCTTTCTGCTTCAAACTTTTTCTTCAGTTTCTCTTGTGCAGATACACTGAATTCAAATTTGGAGTTTGCCTTTTGGGTCTCACTTTCCTGGGTCTTCAGGCGGTTCCTTAGATCAGAGATTTCTGATTCAAATTTCTTACAGGCGGCCTGTACAAATTCCGGGTTACAGTTAGGGTAATTATAATGCAACATTAAGTCCCAAGCACTTTGCAAGCAAAGACACTTGGCCCTTGGGGGCTAATGTATGCTGAAAAGCTCTATTTACAGTGCCGGTTCATGAAAATAAGTCCCAAGCACTTTGCAGGCAAAGGTACTTGGCACTTGGGGGCTAATGTGTAAAGTTGCTCAACTACTTGATTAAAGTAAGGAAAGAACTGGGTCAACTATGACTGTTTAAGCCGGCCCTTGAGTGTGACCAGGTAAGATGGTTTCTTGCAGTAATTATTAAGCCGGCATTAAGTCTACAACATATTTTATCATAAGTCATAGACTTGGGGGCTGGCATGGTAAGGATAACTATGGAGTAAGCAAGAGAGTCATACCTCAGATTTTTGCTGTATTTGCTTCACCATGTCAATTTCCAGGTCCCGGCTGTTGTGCACTTGATTAACATAGCCAGAGACAATATCTCCAATGCTCAGATTGGCATAGTCAGTGATGTCCAGCCTGGCCCTGCGGCGTTCCAGAAGCTCTTCCTTAGCAGAGCATCTAGTTATCACGGTGGGTCTTCCTGGTTCGACAAACTCTGTCCGGGTGATTACAACGTCCGGATCATCTGGATGAGCCGGGCTGGGGATCTCCGGGTTATCGGAACCTTCCATGACTTGTTCATCAGATGGAGCAGTGGTGGTTTTAGGAGCTGGTGCAGTTGGCGGCTCATGAGCAGAAGCCTCAGGTTCAGTCAGGACCGGCTCTTCGGCCGGCTTATTTTTCTTCGCCCTCTTGCTCGGCTTTACTTGTACACTGAAAGTCAAAGAGTTAGTGCAAAAACATGAGTAAGATAAGCATAAAGTAAGCTGATCATCATTACCTGGGTGCGGTCTTGAAGGCCGGCAAGCTAGACTGCATTGAGTCGCCGGAGGAAGGTGAAGTTCCCTGGTAGTTTGAATCAGAGGAATTGAGTGGTTGACGAGTGACGCCCGCCAAAGGATGAAAAGAATACAAGTCGGAGATAACCTCAGTCCGGCGCTTCCTTGTCGCTTCGGGTAAGCCGGAGGAGAGGTCTACGTCTTTGCTAGTCCGGGTCTGCCTCCGGCTCTCATAAATCTGTCGCTTCAAAAGAAATTGAGGATCTTGATAAGCTAAAGGATGTGAAAATCTTACTTTCCGGGTTACTCTTCGAACTTTCCGTCTCGGCAAAGGCTCGGAGTCGGATGAAATTATAGTTACCTCTTCATTTACTTCATGACTTGTTCCAGTGTCCTCCTGCTGATAATCCGTGTCAATAAGATGGTTAAAAAAGGAGCCTAAAGAGTCAAGAGCTACCTCTGACTCGGAGGTGTCTTCCAGACGAAGCAGGCCCGAGGCGCTAGGTTTACTCCCCTTCTTACGGGGAGCGGCTTTCCTGGCGGCTTTTTTAACTTTCCTGGCTTTCTTGGCAGATTTGTGGTCATACCTGACCTTCCAGAATTTATCATTAGCCTGTAAAATACAACAAAGGTTAGTAAGTTAAGACAAAATCATTAAAATAGAAGGAGAAGCATTCAGGTTAATGGTTTACCGCTGGAGCCGGGTTATCTTGCAGAAGGGGCTTAAGCCCACTCTCCCGCAATCTGCCAGGCTCTCGTTCAGAAGCGACTTGGTTGTATCATCAATGATGTCCTCAGGTAAGTCGTCTGGGTTGTGTCGTAGAGGATCATCTTTCTGGCCTGTGTAATCACACATCAAGCCAGGGCGGCGGCTTAAAGGAATCACCCGCCAGGCAACCCAGACCCGGACCAGATCAATACCATTCAAGCCGTTCCCCAAAAGAACTTTGATTTTGTTGATGGTGGGTGTAAGTGGTTGACGTTCAGCTTGAGATAATTTGTCTGGCAAGGGGTGATTTGATTCTAGGCGCAGGGCGCGAAAGCCGGGCAGAGGGTTCTCGTCAGCCGGAGAAGTGTCCTGGCAGTAGAACCATGTCTGGTTGCAATCTTTCGGGTGGCTTGGCGGCTCAGCATAAGGAAAGAGACAATCTCTCCATCGTTGGATTGAAATTCCGCCAAGTTCCAAGCTAGGCCCGTTGGCACATTCATTCTGGCAGTTCAGGTAGAATAACTCCCTAAAGAGCAGCAAGTTGGGCTCTTCTCCGAGGTACACCTCACAGAACACTTGGAAGTTGCAGATGTTTGACACGGAATTGGGTCCGATGTCTTGAGGTCGCAGGTCAAAGAAGTGCAGGACATCTCTGAAGAATTTTGAGCCGGGAGGAGCAAAGCCCCGGTTCATGTGATCAGTAAAAATGACAACTTCCCCATCCTTGGGTTGAGGCCTCTCTTCTGACGGGTCAGGAGCACGATAGGACATGACCTCTTTCTTTGGCAGATAACCCGATTTCACGAAGTCAGCTAAGATGCTGTCGGTGACGTTGGATCTAACCCAGTTGCAGGTGATGGGTGCTTTGGGAGCCTTAGGTGGCATTGTGAAAGATGGAAGCCTATGACAAAATAAAGTTTCTGGTTCAAATTTAAGCCGGAGGAAAATTTCAGTTCAGTATTCAAGATGGTGGCTTATGAAAGGGCCTAATGGTATATGGTTAATTGTGTCAGGTTATTTAAGCCGTCGTGGATATCATGAGCAATTAAGTTATTTAACTCTATTATGAGTGATCCAGAAATTTCACAAAGCATGGCTTCTTTTAAGCCGGCGATATGACCCGCCATGGTTAACAGATGCAGTTTTTGCCTAAGTGTTGCACAAACAAGTTTCACAGATTACAGGGATTATTTTGGATCAAACGATCGTCCAGAAAAGAAAAATTTCTAGACCTAAAAACTGATACAGAGAAGTTCATAAGCTCTAAATGAGGTCTTTCTGCAAGCAAAAGGGGTCTGCTAATATGGAAAATGGGCGTGAAACGACTACCGCCGGAGTTGTGCCTTACTCTTGGATCAAAGGGAGCCGTTGTGGAAGAACTACGAAGGAATCGCGAGGAACCACGAAGAACACCGAAGAACTTGCGAACCCTAATGTGGATCTAGTATACGGGATGGCGAGGACTTACTGGTGCTGACGAGCAGCGGAGATGCGTCGCGGTTCTCTGGTCAAGACAGGTCGATGCAGCAGCCTTGGTTGGTGCAGACGGGACGCGCGGCGGCAGCGGCGGAGCTCGGGCTCTGGGGTGTCGAGAGGAGGAAGACGATGGAAAGGGAGAGTGACGAAGACCTGAGGGCCGGGCCTATTTATAAGGGACGGCTGATGAGTGGGCGCGAGAAACGAGGAGGCTGAAGACATCATTACCCAGCTGCAGAGGCGCCTCGATTTTCGGGATAGTTATTAAGATAAGGATCCGTTGAGATACGTTGGACGGAACATGCATTAATGGCGGATGACATCACGGCGGGTTACCAAGAATCTAGAAGATGACGTCATGGCGGGTTATGACCTTCGCACAAATAGAAGCCGGAAGATTTTCTCTTAAGGTATTGAAGATTGACGTGAACCGGTTCAAATCAATCTGGGGCCTAATGTTGGGGATATAACTACTGGTGTCACCCGCCCAGGAGGGGCCGAGTTACATTGAGACGATCATCGCATGAAGCCCAGAGTCAAGCTCGAAGATGGCGGGTCAGTAATGGGCTTAAGGCCCAGAGGCGGCTTAAGGCCCGTAGTGGTAAACCGCCATAAGGCGTGACTTGTAGTGTAAGGCAAGAATAGTTGAGAGTCCGAGCCGGACGCTGTTTATAAGCCGGCCGGGACTCTGAGAGCCGCTGGGCGTTAACCTCTCTATATAAAGGGGCGACCTGGCGGCGGTTCAAGACAAGTAAGATCAGATCGATAGCCAGGCAGAGCGGTTTAGCTCCTGGTCATCGAAACCCTAAGTAATACCACCTCAACTGGAAGTAGGCTTTTACCTTCAACGTAAGGGGCCGAACCAGTATAATCTTCATGTCCTTTGTCCCGTTTAACCCCTTTAAGCTTCCTAGCGGCGATGGCTCCACGACTAAGTCCTTGCTCGAGGACATCTGCCGTGAAAATTCCACGACGCCCCCAAAGCTCCGCCGCCTCCTTTTTCCAGGCGGCATCATGGGCTTCACACGCCGCCTGGTACCTGGCTTCCTCCTCCGCCATCTCCTTCTTGAACGCCACTTGCCTGACTTTCTCAGCCGGCGGCAGCGACTTCCATAGACAATTGTACTGGCCCAAACCAATCCAAAGTTGGGGGGTCCGGCGCAACCTCGTCATGCGGCGCGTAGGCGTCCTCGTCGCTGCTAATTGAGTGAGCGTCCTCTGGGGGCGGCGACTCCTCGTCGGCGCGTGGGCAGACCAGCGGCGCCATGGCAGAGATTTGAGAGAGAGAAAGAGAGAGCAAGCGAGGGGAGGATGTAGATGAGAATGCAGGCGGGACGACATGAGCAAGGTAGTATTTATTGGCGTCCGAAATCTAGATCGACGGGGACAGTACACATGCCGGTCGCCGAAATTTACGAGTACTATAGTTTCAATTACACATAATTCCCGCAGCAAATCCGTGTGTGAACATAATAGCTGACGGTTTCCAATACAGAACCGTGTCTGATTAATGATCCTCGCCAATCACCTACCAAACCTCGAGCCGCGAGATAGAGTACCAATCGTGTGGGGGCGGTTGTCTTGCCAGATCTTTACATTTTCTTTTTTGAACACCAGATATTCACATCATCTGATGATTTTTTAACTCACACACAAGTACACAAAAATATGATTTTCCAAACCGTTTTGGTTAGGCGTTGCATGTAGATGTAGTTCAAATTTGAATTACGGTCATTAAATGGTTAGAAAATCACTTAAATGTCTTTAAAAGGTCAAATGACCCCTAAAAATTTCCAAATTTTCACATGACAGTTGTATTAGTGCACGTAAAACGTAGGAAAAAATTGGAAGGCCGTAGAGGAAGCTATCTCCCGTCCGTCAGCAAACATGCATTGTTCCCTCTCGGAACCACGAACCTTCTAGTGAGTTGCTCCGGTTTGTGAGGGGTGTGTTGGGAATCGTAGCATAATTTAAAAATTTTCTACGCTCACCAAGATGCATCTATGGAGTCTACTAGCAACGAGGGGAAAGGAGTGCATCTACATACCCTTGTAGATCGCGAGCGGAAGCGTTCCAATGAACGTGGATGACGGAGTCGTACTCGCCGTGATCCAAATCACCGATGACCGAGTGCCGAACGGACGGCACCTCCGCGTTCAACACACGTATGGTGCAGCGACGTCTCCTCCTTCTTGATCCAGCAAGGGGGAAGGAGAGGTTGATGGAGATCCAGCAGCACGACGGCGTGGTGGTGGATGTAGCGGGTCTCTGGCAGGGCTTCGCCAAGCTTCTGCGAGAGAGAGAGAGAGAGAGAGGTGTTGCAGGGGAGGAGGGAGGCGCCCAAGGCTGTAGGTTGCTGCCGTCCCTCCCCCCCCCCCCCCACTATTTATAGGACCCCTGGGGGGGCGCCAGCCCTTGGGAGATCAGATCTCCAAGGGGGGCGGCGGCCAAGTGGGGGGAAAAGGGTTGCCTTGCCCCCCAAGCCAAGGGGGAAGTCCCCCCACCCTAGGGTTCCCAACCCTAGGCGCATGGGGGGAGGCCCAAGGGGGGGCGCCCAGCCCACTAGGGGCTGGTTCCCTTCCACTTTCAGCCCATGGGGCCCTCCAGGATAGGTGGCCCCACCCGGTGGACCCCCGGGACCCTTCCGGTGGTCCCAGTACAATACCGGTAACCCCCGAAACTTTCCCGGTGGCCGAAACTTGACTTCCTATATATAATTCTTCACCTCCGGACCATTTCGGAACCTCTCGTGACGTCCGGGATCTCATCCGGGACTCCGAACAACTTTCGGGTTTCCGCATACATATATCTCTACAACCCTAGCGTCACCAAACCTTAAGTGTGTACACCCTACGGGTTCGGGAGACATGCAGACATGACCGAGACGCCTCTCCGGTCAATAACCAACAGCGGGATCTGGATACCCATGTTGGCTCCCACATGTTCCACGATGATCTCATCAGATGAACCACGGTGTCGAGGATTCAATCAATCCCGTATGCAATTCCCTTTGTCAAACGGTATGTTACTTGCCCGAGATTCGATCGTCGGTATCCCAATACCTTGTTCAATCTCGTTACCGGCAAGTCTCTTTACTCGTACCGCAATGCATGATCCCGTGACTAACGCCTTAGTCACATTGAGCTCATTATGATGATGCATTACCGAGTGGGCCCAGAGATACCTCTCCGTCACACGGAGTGACAAATCCCAGTCTTGATCCGTGCCAACCCAACAGACACTTTCGGAGATACCCGTAGTGCACCTTTATAATCACCCAGTTACGTTGTGACGTTTGGCACACCCAAAGCACTCCTACGGTATCCGGGAGTTGCACGATCTCATGGTCTAAGGAAAAGATACTTGACATTGGAAAAGCTCTAGCAAACGAAACTACACGATCTTTTATGCTATGCTTAGGATTGGGTCTTGTCCATCACATCATTCTCCTAATGATGTGATCCCGTTATCAACGACATCCAATGTCCATGGTCAGGAAACCGTAACCATCTATTGATCAATGAGCTAGTCAACTAGAGGCTTACTAGGGACATGGTGTTGTCTATGTATCCACACATGTATCTGAGTTTCCTATCAATACAATTCTAGCATGGATAATAAACGATTATCATGAATAAGGAAATATAATAAAACCAATTTATTATTGCCTCTAGGGCATATTTCCAACAGTCTCCCACTTGCACTAGAGTCAATAATCTAGTTCACATCACCATGTGATTAACACTCACTGGTCACATCACCATGTGATCAACATCTAAAGAGTTTACTAGAGTCAACAATCTAGTTCACATCACTATGTGATTAACACTCAATGTGTTCTGGTTTGATCATGTTATGCTTGTGTGAGAGGTTATTAGTCAACGGGTCTGAACCTTTCAGAACCGTGTGCTTTATGAATATCTATGTCATCTTGTGGATGCTACCACGCGCTATTTGGAGCCATTTCAAATAATTGCTCTACTATACGAATCCGGTTTACTACTCAGAGTCATCCGGATTAGTGTCAAAGTTCGCATCGACGTAACCCTTTACGACGAACTCCTTTCCACCTCCATAATCGAGAAAATTCCTTAATCCACTAGGTACTAAGGATAAGTTCGACCGCTGTCATGAGATCCTTTCCCGGATCACCATTGTACCCTCTTGACCAACTCATGGCAAGGCACACTACATGTGCGGTACACAGCATAGCATACTATAGAGCCTATGTCTAAAGCATAGGGGACGACCTTCGTCCTTTCTCTATCTTCTGCTGTGGTCAGGTCTTGAGTCTCACTCAATACTCACACCTTGTAACACAGCCAAGAACTCCTTCTTTGCTGATCTATTTTGAACTCTTTCAAAATCATGTCAAGGTGTGCTGTCTTTTGAAAGTATCATCAGGCGTCTTGATCTATCTCTATGGATCAAGATGCCCAATATGTAAGCAGCTTTATCCAGGTCTTCCTTTGAAAAACTCCTTTCAAACAACCCTTTATGCTTTCCAGAAATTTTACATCATTTCGGATCAACAATATGTCATTCACATATACTTATCAGAAATGTTGTAGCGCTCCCACTCACTTTATTGTAAATACAAGTTTCTAACAAACTTTGTATAAACCCAAAAACTTTGATCACTCCATCAAAGCGTATATTCTGACTCCGAGATGCTTGCTCTAATCCATGGAAGGATCGCTGGAGCTAGCATACCTTTTAGCATCCTTAGGATCGACAAAACCTTTCTCATTGTATCACATACAACCTTTCCTTACGAAAACTGGTAAGGAAACTTGTTTTGACATCCATCTGCTAGATTTCATAAATGCAGCTAATGCTAACATGATTCCGACGGACTTAAGCATCGCTACGGATGAGAAAATCTCATCGTAGTCAACTCCTTGAACTTGTGGAAATACTCTTTGCCACAAGTCGAGCTTCATAGACGATAACATTACCGTCCATGTCCGTCTTCTTCTTAAAGATCCATTTATCTCAATGGATTGCCGATCATCGGGAAAGTTCACCAAAGTCCACGCTTTGTTCTGATACATGGATTCTATCTCGGATTTCATGGCCTCGAGCCATTCGTCGGAATATGGGCCCACCATCGCTTCTCCATAGCTCGTAGGTTCATTGTTGTCTAGCAACATGACTTCCAAGACAGGATCACGCATTACTCTCAAGTAGTGCGCATCCTCGTCGTCCTACGAGGTTTGGTTGTGACTTGATTCGAAGTTTCATGATCACTATCATAAGCTTCCACTTCAATTGGTATAGGTGCCACAGGAACAACTTCATGTGCCCTGCTACACACTAGTTGAAGCGACGGTTCAATAACCTTATCAAGTCTCCACCATCCTCCCACTCAATTCTTTCGAGAGAAACTTTTCCTCGAGAAAGGACTCTTTTCTAGAAGCAATTACTTTTGCTTCCAGATCTGAAATAGGAGGTATACCCAACTGTTTTTGGGTATTCTATGAAGATGCATTTATCCGCTTTGGGTTCGAGCTTATCAGCCTGAAACTTTTTCACATAAGCATCGCAGCCCCAAACTTTTAAGAAACGACAACTTAGGTTTCTATAAACGGTGTCGTCTCAACGGAATTGCGTAGTGCCCCTTTTAAAGTGAATGCGGTTGTCTCTAATGCCTAACCCATAAACGATAGTGGTAATTTGATAAGAAACATCATGGTATGCACCATATCCAATAGGGTGCAGTTATGATGTTCGGACACACCATCACACTATGGTGTTCCAGGCGGTATTAATTGTGAAACACTTTCCACAATGTCTCAATTGTGTGCCAAACTCGTATCTCAGATACTCGTCTCTATGATCATATCACAGACATTTTATCCTCTTGTCACGACGATCTTCAACTTCACTCTGAAATTACTTGAACCTTTCAATAATTCAGACTAGTGTTTCATCAAGTAAATACACTCAGCATCTACTCAAATCATCTGTGAAGTAAGAACATAACGATATCCACTGCATGCCTCAGCACTCATTGGACTGCGTACATCAAAATGTATTACTTCCAATAAGTTGCTCTCTTGTTCCATCTTACTGAAAACGAGGACTTTCAGTCATCTTGCCCATGTGGTATGATTTGCATGTCTCAAGTGATTCATAATCAAGTGAGTCCAAACGATCCATCTGCATGGAGTTTCTTCATGCATCTATACCAATAGACATGGTTCGCATGTCTCAATCTTTTCAAAACGAGTGAGTCCAAAGATCCATCTATATGGAGCTTCTTCATGCGTTTTATACCAATATGACTCAAGTATCAGTGCCACAAGTATGTGGTACTATCATTACTATCTTATATCTTTTGGCATGAACATGTGTATCACTATGATCGAGATTCATTTTAGGTGCAAGACCATTGAAGGTATTATTCAAATAAACAGAGTAACCATTATTCTCCTTAAATGAATAACCATTTTGCGGTAAACATAATCCAATCATGTTCAACGCAAACACCAAATCTCGATGGTAGAGGGAGCATGCGATGCTTGATCACATCAACCTTGGAAACACTTCCAACACATATCGTCATCTCACCTTTAGCTAGTCTCCATTTATTCCGCAGCTTTTATTTCGAGTTACTAACACTTAGCAACCGCACCGGTATCTAATACCCTGGTGCTGCTAGGAGTACTAGTAAAGTACACATTCATATAACGTATATCCAATATACTTCTGTCGACCTTGCCTGCCTTCTCATCTACCAAGTATCTAGGGTAGTACTGCTTCAGTGACCGTTCCTCTCATTACCGAAGCACTTAGTCTCGGGTTTGGGTTCAACCTTGGGATTCTTCACTAGAGAAGCAAACGACTTGCTGTTTCATGAAGTATCCCTTTTGCCCTTGCCCTTCTTAAACTAGTGGTTTTACTAACCATCAACAATTGATGCTCCTTCTTGATTTCTAGTCTCGCGGTGTCAAACATCGCGAATAGCTCAAGGATCATCATAACTATCCTTGATATGTTATAGTTCATCACGAAGCTCTACTAGCTTGGTGGCAGTGACTATGGAGAACTATCACTATCTCATCTGGGAGATTAACTCCCACTCGATTCAAGCGATTGTGGCACTCAGACAATCTGAGCACATGCTCAACGATTGAGCTTTTCTCCCTTAGTTTGCAGGCTTAAGAAACTTGTCAGAGGTCTCATACCTCTTGACGTGGGCACTAGTCTGAAATCCCAATTTCAGTCTTCGGAACATCTCACATGTTCTGCGACGTTTCAAAAACGTCTTTGGTGCCACAATTCTAAACCGCACTGAACTATCACGTAGTCGTCAAAACGTGTATGTCAGATGTTTCGTAACATCTACAGACGACGCTGAGGTTCAGCACACCGAGCGGTGCATTAAGGACATAAGCCTTCTGTGCAGCAATGAGGACAATCCTCAGTTTACGGACCCAGTCCGCATAATTGCTACTACCAACTTTCAACTAAATTTTCTCTAGGAACATATCTTAACCAGTAGAACTAAAGCGCAAGCTATGACATAATTTGCAAATACCTTTTTGACTATGTTCATGATAATGAAGTTCATCTGATTATGAACTCCCACTCAGATAGACATCCCTCTAGTCATCTAATTGAAACATGATCCGAGTTTAACTAGGCCGTGTCCGATCATCACGTGAGACGGACTAGTCAAGATCGGTGAACATCTCCATGTTGATCGTATCTTCTATACGAATCATGCTCGACCTTTCGGTCCTCCGTGTTCCGAGGCCATGTCTGTACATGCTAGGCTCGTCAAGTCAACCTAAGTGTATTGCATGTGTTCCGAGGCCATGTCTGTACATGCTAGGCTCGTCAACACCCGTTGTATTCGAACGTTGGAATCTATCACACCCGATCATCACATGGTGCTTCGAAACAACGAACCTTCGCAACGGTGCACAGTTAGGGTGAACACTTTCTTGAAATTATTATAAGGGATCATCTTACTTACTACCGTCGTTCTAAGCAAATAAGATGCAAAAACATGATAAACATCACATGCAATCAAATAGTGACATGATATGGCCAATATCATCATGCTCCTTTGATCTCCATCTTCGGGGCACCATGATCATCTTCGTCACCGGCATGACACCATGATCTCCATCATCATGATCTACATCATTGTGTCTTTATGAAGTCGTCACGCCAACGATTACTTCTACTTCTATGGCTAACGCGTTTAGCAACAAAGTAAAGTAATTTACATGGCGTTATTCAATGACACGCAGGTCATGCAAAATAATAAAGACAACTCCTATGGCTCCTGCCGGTTGTCATACTCATCGACATGCAAGTCGTGATTCCTATTACAAGAATATGATCAATCTCATACATCACATATATCATTCATCACATCTTCTGGCCATATCACATCACATAGCACTTGCTGCAAAAACAAGTTAGACGTCCTCTAATTGTTGTTGCAAGTTTTTTTCGTGGTTTGTAGGTTTCTAGCAAGAACGTTTTCTTACCTACGTATGACCACAATGTGATTTTCCAATTTCTATTTACCCTTCATAAGGACCCTTTTCATCGAATCCGTTCCGACTAAAGTAGGAGAGACAGACACCCGCTAGCCACCTTATGCATCTAGTGCATGTCAGTCGGTGGAACCTGTCTCACGTAAGCGTACGTGTAAGGTCGGTCCGGGCCGCTTCATCCTACAATGCCGCCGAAACAAGAAACGACTAGTAGCGGCAAGAAGAATTGGCAAACTCAACGCCCACAACTGCTTTGTGTTCTACTCGTGCATAGTAACTACGCATAGGCCTGGCTCTGATACCACTGTTGGGAATCGTAGCATAATTTAAAAAATTTCTACGCTCACCAAGATGCATCTATGGAGTCTACTAGCAACGAGGGGAAAGGAGTGCATCTACATACCCTTGTAGATCGCGAGCGGAAGCATTCCAATGAACGTGGATGACGGAGTCGTACTCGCCGTGATCCAAATCACCGATGACCGAGTGCCGAACGGACGGCACCTCCGCGTTGAACACACGTACGGTGCAACGACGTCTCCTCCTTCTTGATCCAGCAAGGGGGAAGGAGAGGTTGATGGAGATCCAGCAGCACGACGGCGTGGTGGTGGATGTAGCGGGTCTCTAGCAGGGCTTCGCCAAGCTTCTGCGAGAGAGAGAGAGGTGTTGCAGGGGAGAAGGGAGGCGCCCAAGGCTGTAGGTTGCTGCCATCCCTCCCCCCCCCCACTATTTATAGGACCCCTGGGGGGCGCCAGCCCTTGGGAGATCAGATCTCCAAGGGGGGCGGCGGCCAAGTGGGGGGAAAAGGGTTGCCTTGCCCCCCAAGCCAAGGGGGAAGTCCCCCCACCCTAGGGTTCCAACCCTAGGCGCATGGGGGGGGGCCCAAGGGAGGGCGCCCAGCCCACTAGGGGCTGGTTCCCTTCCACTTTCAGCCCATGGGGCCCTCCGGGATAGGTGGCCCCACCCGGTGGACCCCCGGGACCCTTCCGGTGGTCCCGGTACAATACCGGTAACCCCCGAAACTTTCCCGGTGGCCGAAACTTGACTTCCTATATATAATTCTTCACCTCCGGACCATTCCGGAACCTCTCGTGATGTCCGGGATCTCATCCGGGACTCTGAACAAGGTTTCCGCATACATATATCTCTACAACCCTAGCGTCACCGAACCTTAAGTGTGTAGACCCTACGGGTTCGGGAGACATGCAGACATGACCGAGACGCCTCTCCGGTCAATAACCAACAGCGGGATCTGGATACCCATGTTGTCTCCCACATGTTCCACGATGATCTCATTGAATGAACCACGGTGTCGAGGATTCAATCAATCACGTATGCAATTCCCTTTGTCAAACGGTATGTTACTTGCCCGAGATTCGATCGTCGGTATCCCAATACCTTGTTCAATCTCGTTACCGGCAAGTCTCTTTACTCGTACCGCAATGCATGATCCTGTGACTAACGCCTTAGTCACATTGAGCTCATTATGATGATGCATTACCGAGTGGGCCCAGAGATACCTCTCCGTCACACAGAGTGACAAATCCCAGTCTTGATCCGTGCCAACCCAACAGACACTTTCGGAGATACCCATAGTGCACCTTTATAGTCACCCAGTTACGTTGTGACGTTTGGCACACCCAAAGCACTCCTACGGTATCCGGGAGTTGCACGATCTCATGGTCTAAGGAAAAGATACTTGACATTGGAAAAGCTCTAGCAAACGAAACTACACGATCTTTTATGCTATGCTTAGGATTGGGTCTTTTCCATCACATCATTCTCCTAATGATGTGATCCCGTTATCAACGACATCCAATGTCCATGGTCAGGAAACCGTAACCATCTATTGATCAACGAGCTAGTCAACTAGAGGCTTACTAGGGACATGGTGTTGTCTATGTATCCACACATGTATCTGAGTTTCCTATCAATACAATTCTAGCATGGATAATAAACGATTATCATGAATAAGGAAATATAATAATAACCAATTTATTATTGCCTCTAGGGCATATTTCCAACAGGGTGTGTGTCCAAACTTTCGTCAAACAGGCCAATTTTTTTACCACATCATCTTGGTGGCATGACATTAAATCAAGCAAGGTTTCATGTTTTTTGATCATTTTTTAATTTTTTGGAATTAAAATGCCATGGCATGCACTCCATGCATGTGCCCATGCCTTGACACCAATATGTTTGAAAATTCCTTCGAATTTACTGCACATGGAATTAACTCGCACACAAGTACACAAAAATGTGATTTTTCAAACCGTTGGTTAGGTGTTGCATGTAGATGCAGTTCAAATTTGAATTACAGTCATTAAATGGTTAGAAAATCACTTAAATATCTTTAGAAGGTCAAATGACCCTTGAAATTTACCAAATTTTCACATGACAGTTGCATGTTAAACGTAGGAAAACAATTGAAGGCCGTAAGAGGAAGCTATCTCCCGTTCGTCATCAAACATGCATTGTTCCCTCGCGGAACCACGAACCTTCTAGCGAGTTGCTCCGGTTTGTGAGGGGCGTGTGTCCAAATGTTCGTCAAACATGCCAATTTCTTTACCACATCATCTTGGTGGCATGACATTACATCAACCAAGGTTTCATGTGTTTCTGATCATTTTTTATTTTTTTTGAATTAAAATGCCATGTCACTCCATGCATACGTATGCATGTGTCCATGTCGTGAGACCAATATGTTTGAAAATTCCTTCTAATTTACTGCACATGGAATTAACTCACACACAAGTACACAGATATGATTTTTCAAACCGTTTTGCTTAGGCATTGCATGTAGATGTAGTTCAAATTTGAATTACGGTCATTAAATTGTTAGAAAATCACTTAAATGTATTTAAAAGGTCAAATGACCCCTAGAATTTTCCAAAATTTCACATTACAGTTGTAGTAGTGCATGTTAGACATAGAAAAAATTTGAAGGCCATAAGAGGAAGCTATCTCCCGTTCGTCATCAAACATGCATTGTTCCCTCTCGGAACCACGAGCCTTCTAGTGGGTTGCTCCGGTTTGTGAGGGGTGTCTGTCCAAACTTTGGTCAAACATGCCAATTTTTTACCACATCATCTTGGTGGCATGACATTACATCAACCAAGGTTTCATGTGTTTCTGATTTTTTTTTTTTTTTGGAATTAAATTGCCATGTCACTCCATGCTTAATTGTGTCATAACCGTTAGACCAATATGTTTGAAAATACCTTCCAATTTACTGCACATGGAATTAAATCGCACACAAGTACACGAAATATGAGTTTCCAAACCGTTATGGTTAGTTGTTGCATGTACATGTAGTTCAAATTTCAATTACGGTCATTAAATGGCTAGAAAATCACTTAAATGTCTTAGAAGGTCAAATGACCCCTGAATTTTTCCAAAATTTGACATGACAGTTGTATTAGTACTACAAAATTTCTCGTTCATTTAAAACACCATCCGTTGGCACTTTATTCCAAATTCATCTTTCACAGCTAATGAAAAATATATACAACATCACACACAGTTGTTTTCTAGGAAGCGTTTGCGATGAAAATATCTGGGTCTATTTAAGTCTCCCTCCTTAAGCTTCGCCGGCTCGTCTGCTCTAGTGTCGGCAACCCCCGAATCCACGAATCCCGATCCCCATTCCCGCACCCCCTTCTTTCAAAGATGACGCCGTGGAAACGCTTCGTGAGGCCTGTACGATGGCCGCCCCCCCCCCCCCCTGAGCGCCGCCGCCTGCACCGATTGCGCGGCCGCCTACGCCGAGAGTGCCGCCGCATCCGCATTGAGCGCGGCCGCTTCCGCCGAGAGGGCGTCTGCTGCGGCCGACAGGGCAGCTGCAGCAGCCGAGACGGCGGCTGCAAATGCCGAGAGCGCTCGAGCTGCCGTCCATGTCGCTGATATCGCCCTGGCCCGGGTCGAGGCCATCCATGCCAAGATCGAGGATGCACACGCCAAGATATTCCAGGCCACCTCGGAGTCCAGCATGCAACCCACGTCTGAAAAGGCAGCGGTGGCAATGGAGCACCTGCTTCCTCATGAGGTCGCCGAGCGGGAGCTGGAGATGCAGGAGGCGGCGGAGACCGAGGAGCGCCGGGAGGAGGAGTTGCGCGTGGCCGAGGTCGAGGTAGAGAAGAGTCTTTCGGTCGAGGAATCGGCGGCGGAGTACCAATGCGAGCTCTGGCGCAGCCACTACTACGAGTACTACAACCTTGAGGGTGGCGCCGAGGACGAGGACGAGGACGCGATCGACTTCAGCAGGGGGGACACGGAGTCCACCAACGGCGGCATGTCGCCAGGACAAGTCATCGACGTCTCATCTCACACCGGTGATGCATAGGCCGGCGCAGTGGCGGATTTTTATTTATGCGTACTTAGGCTTTGTTTTTAATGCTGGTCTTTTGTTAGAGCAATGTTTAGGTCAACTGGCTCTGTGTAAATACTAAAATTGCTCGATTCAGTAAGCGTGGTCTATCTGCTGTATGCTCTTTTGTGTGCCCAAATTAGCAAGCGATGTTAAATTATGCAATGACGTACCCGGGGAAATTTCCACCAAAATTTGAATTATCAAACTCATCCCATGCACGTAAAGCAGAAGAATCGTTTGCGATGCACACAATCGTTCAAAGTGAATGGTCCGGCGGCACCGCGCGCGTTCAAAGTGAATGTGCCCATGCCTTGAGACCAAAATTTGAATTATCAAACACATCCCATGCGCGTAAAGCAGAAGAATCGTTTGCGATGCACACAATCGTTCAAAGTGAATGGTGAGGCGGCACCGCGCGCAAAGTTTCCCTCCACGTTTCCAAAATTTTGGCCTACCGCCAAAATATCTACCCCCGCCCCCCTTCTCCCCTTCCCCACCCCCTTTCTCCCCGACCACAAGTCACATTTCCTCTGTTTCCTCCTTCCTTCCTTCCTTGCTAAGCTATAGCCGCTTCCTCGCTCTCGCCGTCTCGCATCCTACCGCCGGGGTCGCCATGGTCTTCTTCAAAGACATCTCCAGCGGTTCCTCCTCTAGCGACTACTCCTTCACCACCCGGGTATGCCTCTCTTCTCTCTCTCGGGCTATGGCTTGGAATGAAGGATTTTTACCGGGAGGTCAATTTGAGTCATTTCTTCCTCTTGTAGCTCCCTAAGACCATCAGTGGCAACCAATGGAGCGGGGTGGCTGAGGATCTATCTGCTCGTTGTCACCATCAATCTCCATGCGTTAAACTACTTGCGTTTGATTCTCTGGACACTGGGAGGAAGTTTCTGGCATGTGCACAGAAGGTTAGGCCCTCTTCCGTTGTTACAAATCATTTGTTAGATGTGATTCAGACACTGTCACGGTCCCAACCCATTCATACCACACCTTCAACCAAACGTATCCTAAGACAGTGTCACAGTTTGTACCTAGTATCTTAAATTGTTGCCATCTCATCAGCGGTGCCATTAGAAAATTATTTGGCACTGACGGTGTCCTGGACTAGGGGGTACTCACCACATCGTCTCCCGATCAGTTGGATTGGGCCGAGGACCCCCATGGCCGTTTACGCATGGGCCAGTTCGGACAGCCGATGTATACACGAGGAAGATTCCACAAGACTTGGTGATCAAGACAAGGACTCCTCTCCACCGTCTTATTCGACTAGGACTCTTGTTATCCTAGGCCTCCGGTATGTTATATAAGCCGAGGCCAGGCTAGTCGATGGACATATGCTAGATCATTATGACATTACTCATCATACCCTTAGGTCTTAGACCACAACATATGATCTCGAGGTAGACCAACTCTTGTAATCTCTATATTCATCAAGATCAATCAAGCAGGAAGTAGGGTATTACCTCCATTAAGAGGGCCCGAACCTGGGTAAACACTGTGTCCCCTGTCTCCTGTTACCCATCGATCCATGACACACAGCTTGGGACCCCCTACCCGAGATCTGCCGGTTTTGACACCGACAATGGTGCTTTCATTGAGAGTTCCGCTGTGTGATCGGGAAAGGGTCAATGGCTCATTTGCAGATCGACTGCGACGTCGGCATCTTCATCGCCGGCTCGACTGGTCACCTTGGCTTGACCGAGGACTGTGTCCTGCCTCTCATCATCATATTCGGACGCGGGCCTCCATCAACATCAACTCCGATCCCTATCATGATCATGGAGAAATCATCCTTGGAGCTCGGGGGCTAAACGTCAACATTGCCCTCGGGCGACCGCGCTGTTTTTCCGAACAGTGAACTTGTATCCGCTGCCACCACTTCCTCGAGCATCGTTTTGACGATTCCTTTGGTGTAATTGTGCGGAATTAAGTCTACAACAACCATGCAAAATTTCGTCAAGTTCCGATGGAGGAATCTCCGGCAATATACGATATACCGAAGCCCTGTCAAATCTGGACGGGAATCCTGACGAGTTTAGGGCGTGGTCTCCAGCACCTAGCTCGGACGTCCTTTGGAAGATCCAACCATTGATCGGCTGCGGAATTCCTTTATCTACCACCCCTCAAAATTTCAGCTCGATCCGACTATCCAAACTCCGGGAACCTTCCGATTAGTGCATCACTTTTCGGATCTGTTTTCTGCGTGAATACAGATCTGACCAGAATTCATGTTTATTTATGAACGTGATATTGGACGACCTTCTTAAAGGAATTTTCTTCTAGGGTATTTTGCGTTCTTCTTAACACGTGCCCATAAAATTTTAAGCCTTCTCTGAGGCACTCTTCACCATCGCGCTGGTGTCAAACCAGTCCGGTAACATCGCTCCATGTCTGCCGACCTGCGCTATACAGATCGCCGCTTCATCGAGCCGAGCCTAACCTTATTGGATCATCAGCTCGGCAAGCCAAACAAGAGTTCGGCATCGCGAAGGATAAATCATCACCAACACCATCGCCCCACGGATTGCACCGGTCAGGCGCGCCGACATCGCTGCTCGGTCACTTCATCAATCCGGCATTGACCGTGTCACAAGTTATGACCAGCGTCGGCATGGCCGCAATGTTGCTTCTTCAAGCCGATGTCCATCACGCCGAACTGCTTCAACACCTCGGCTGATATGGCAGCTGCAACGTCTCCTTACCGACCCGCTCCGTCATCTCGGCTAGACCAGGGACTTTGCTATTTCTTCATCAACCTACTCCGGTGACTTCGGCGTCACCAACCGACCTACTTCGACTCATCGGCTGACATGGAGGCTTCGACACCTCGGCTGGACCAGGGACTTTGCTATTTCTTCATCAACATACTCCAGTGACCTCGACGTCACCAGCCGGCCAGCTTTGTCACGTTAGCTGGACCGGGGGTTTTGCCTCGGCGAGCCCACCTTTGCCAGCATCACCATGCCGTCGCTTTATCGCCCATCAGGCAATGGGTGTGCGGATCGAGTCCCAATTTTGGGAGTAACCTTTCTTCAGATTGCTACAACAGATAAACCAGGTGCTATTAATCCTAGTATTTTTTTTTCTTGCTTGGGTTTATTTTTTCCAAGAAATTATTCCTCTGGTTTGTTTCATCATCTGTACACAGGTCTATCAAATGGTGGTCGTATTAACGGCGGTCGCGTGGTGGTTCGGTCAGTTTCCGTATACAGTTCGGCGAATGCCGCATCCGGAACTCGGATCGGCCTGTGAATTCAAGCTTTGCCACGCCTTTACCGCGTCACGCCGACGCCCTGCATCGCCATTGACTTCAGCGCCAGGCCACTTCTCTTTAAATAAATTATTTTTGCAAAAAGAAATTATCCTTTTTGGACCACACTATTTTATGTGTGTAGATGTTCGACTTCGACTGCGTCATGTGGTCATTTCGGCAAGCCGGCGTCGTTGTCCCAATTGGCATAAATCGGCTCCCGTGATCACCTTGTTGGTCGAATCGCCATACCGACATGTTCGATTTGAATGAAATATGCCCTAGAGGCAATAATAAAGTTATTATTTATTTCCTTATATCATGATAAATGTTTATTATTCATGCTCGAATTGTATTAACGGGAAACATAATACATGTGTGAATACATAGACAAACAGAGTGTCACTAGTATGCCTCTACTTGACTAGCTCGTTGATCAAAGATGGTTAAGTTTCCTAGCCATTGACATGGGTTGTCATTTGATTAACGAGATCACATCATTAGGAGAATGATGTGATTGACTTGACCCATTCCGTTAGCTTAGCACTCGATCGTTTAGTATGTTGCTATTGCTTTCTTCATGACTTATACATGTTCCTATGACTATGAGATTATGCAACTCCCGTTTACCGGAGGAACACTTTGTGTGCTACCAAACATCACAACGTAACTGGGTGATTATAAAGGTGCTCTACATGTGCTTCCAAAGGTACTTGTTGGGTTGGCGTATTTCGAGATTAGGATTTGTCACTCCGATTGTCGGAGAGGTATCTCTGGGCCCACTCAGTAATGCACATCATTATAAGCCTTGCAAGCATTATAACTAATGAGTTAGTTGCGGGATGATGTATTATGGAACGAGTAAAGAGACTTGCCAGTAACGAGATTGAACTAGGTATTGAGATACCGACGATCGAATCTCGGGCAAGTAACATACCGATGACAAAGGGAACAATGTATGTTGTTATGCGGTCTGACCGATAAAGATCTTCGTAGAATATGTGGGAGCCAATATGAGCATCCAGGTTCCGCTATTGGTTATTGACCGGAGAGGTGTCTCGGTCATGTCTACATAGTTCTCGAACCCGTAGGGTCCGCACGCTTAACGTTACGATGACGGTTATATTATGAGTTTATGTGTTTTGATGTACCGAAGGAGTTCGGATTCCCGGATGAGATCGGGGACATGACGAGGAGTCTCGAAATGGCCGAGACGTAAAGATCGATATATTGGACGACTATATTCGTACTTCAGAAAGGTTCCGAGTGATTCGGGTGTTTTTCGGAGTACCGGAGAGTTACAGGAATTCGTATTGGGCCTTAATGGGCCATACGGGAAAGGAGAGAAAGGCCCCAAAGGGTGGCCGCACCCCTCCCCATGGACCAGTCCAAATTGGACTAGGGAGGGGGGCGCCCCCTTCCTTCTTTCTCCTTCTCCCTTCCCTTCTCCTATTCCACCAAGGAAAGGAGGAGTCCTACTCCCGCTGGGAGTAGGACTCCCCCCTTGGCGAGCCCTCCTCCTTGGCCGGCCGCCTCCCCCCTTGCTCCTTTATATACGGGGGCAGGGGGCACCCCATGGACACAACAATTGATCTATTGATCTCTTAGCCGTGTGCGGTGCCCCCCTCCACCATATTACACCTCGATAATATCATAGCAGTGCTTAGGCGAAGCCCTGCGTCGGTAGAACATCATCATCGTCACCACGCCATCGTGCTGACGAAACTCTCCCTCAACACTCGGCTGGATTGGAGTTCGAGGGACGTCATCGAGCTGAACGTGTGCTGAACTCGGAGGTGTCGTACGTTCGGTACTTGATCGGTCGGATCGTGAAGACGTACGACTACATCAACCGCATTGTGTTAACGCTTCCGCTATCGGTCTACGAGGGTACGTGGACAACACTCTCCCCTCTCGTTGCTATGCATCACCATGATCTTGCGTGTTCGTAGGAATTTTTTTGAAATTACTACGTTCCCCAACAGTGGCATCCGAGCCAGGTTTTATGCGTTGATGTTATATGCACGAGTAGATCACAAGTGAGTTGTGGGCGATATAAGTCATACTGCTTACCAGCATGTCAAAGTTTGGTTCGGCGGTATTGTGAGATGAAGCGGCCCGGACCGACATTACGTGTACGCTTACGCGAGACTGCTTTCACCGTTGCGAGCACTCGTTGCTTAAAGGTGACTGGCGGGTGTCTGTCTCTCTCATTTTAGTTGAACCGAGTGTGGCTACGCCCGGTCCTTGCGAAGGTTAAAACAGCACCAACTTGACAAACTATCGTTGTGGTTTTGATGTGTAGGTAAGAACGGTTCTTGCTAAGCCCGTAGCAGCCACGTAAAACTTGCAACAACAAAGTAGAGGACGTCTAACTTGTTTTTGCAGGGCATGTTGTGATGTGATATGGTCAAGACATGATGCTACATTTTATTGTATGAGATGATCATGTTTTGTAACCGAGTTATCGGCAACTGGCAGGAGCCATATGGTTGTCGCTTTATTGTATGAAATGCAATCACCATGTAATTGTTTTACTTTATCACTAAGCGGTAGCGATAGTCGTAAAAGCAATAGTTGGCGAGACGACAACGATGCTACGATGGAGATCAAGGTGTCGCGCCGGTGACGATGGTGATCATGACGGTGCTTCGGAGATGGAGATCACAAGCACAAGATGATGATGGCCATATCATATCACTTATATTGATTGCATGTGATGTTTATCTTTTATGCATCTTATCTTGCTTTGATTGACGGTAGCATTATAAGATGATCTGTCACTAAAATTTCAAGATAAAAGTGTTCTCCCTGAGTATGCACCATTGCGAAAGTTCTTCGTGCTGAGACACCACGTGATGATCGGGTGTGATAGGCTCTACGTTCAAATACAACGGGTGCAAAACAGTTGCACACGCGGAATACTCAGGTTAAACTTGACGAGCCTAGCATATGCAGATATGGCCTCGGAACACTGAGACCGAAAGGTCGAGCGTGAATCATATAGTAGATATGATCAACATAGTGATGTTCACCATTGAAACTACTCCATCTCACGTGATGATCGGACATGGTTTAGTTGATATGGATCACGTGATCACTTAGAGGATTAGAGGGATGTCTATCTAAGTGGGAGTTCTTAAGTAATATGATTAATTGAACTTAAATTTATCATGAACTTAGTCCTGATAGTATTTTGCAAATTATGTTGTAGATCTATAGCTCGCGTTGTTGCTTCCCTATGTTTATTTTGATATGTTCCTAGAGAAAAATTATGTTGAAAGATGTTAGTAGCAATGATGCGGATAGGATCCGTGATCTGAGGATTATCCTCATTGCTGCATAGAAGAATTATGTCCTTAATGCACCGCTAGGTGACAGACCTATTGTAGGAGCAGTTGCAGACGTTATGAACGTTTGACTAGCTCAATATGATGACTACTTGATAGTTTAGTGCACCATGCTTAATGGCTTAGAATCGGGACTTCAAAGACGTTTTGAACGTCATGGACCATATGAGATGTTCCAAGAGTTGAAGTTAATATTTCAAGCAAATACCCGAGTTGAGAGATATGAAGTCTCCAACAAGTTCTATAGCTAAAAGATGGAGAAGAATAGCTCAAGCAGTGAGCATGTGCTCAGATTGTCTGGGTACTACAATCGCTTGAATCAAAGTGGGAGTTAATCTTCCAGATAAAATAGTGATTGACAGAATTCTCTAGTCACCATCACCAAGTTAGTAGAACTTCGTGATGAACTATAGTATGCAAGGGATGACAAAAGTAATTCCTGAGCTCTTCGTGATGCTGAAATCGACGAAGGTAGAAATCAAGAAAAACATCAAGTGTTGATGGTTGACGAGACCACTAGTTTCAAGAAAAGGGCAAAGGGAAGAAGGGGAACTTCAAGAAGAACAGCAAGCAAGTTGCTGCTCAAGTGAAGAAGCCCAAGTCTGTACCTAAGCCTGAGACTAAGTGCTTCTACTGCAAAGGGACTGGTCACTGGAAGCGGAACTACCCCAACTATTTGGTGGATAAGAAGGATGGCAAAGTGAACAAAGGTATATTGGATATACATGTTATTGATGCAACCCCTCGGTATTTGATACTGGTTCAGTTGCTAAGAGTAGTAACTCGAAACGGGAGTTGCAGAATAAACAAAGACTAGTAAAAGGCGAGGTGACGATGTTTGTTCGAAGTAGTTCCAAGATTGATATGATCATCATCGCACACTCCCTATACTTTCGGGATTAGTGTTGAAACTAAATAACTGTTATTTGGTGTTTGCGTTGAGCATGAATATGATTTGATCATGTTTGTTGCAATATGGTTATTCATTTAAATTAGAGAATAATTGTTGTTCTGTTTACATGAATAAAACCTTCTATGGTCATACACCCAATAAAATGGTTTGTTGGATCTCGATCGTAGTGATACACATATTCATAATCATGAAGCCAAAAGATGCAAAGTTAATAATGATAGTGCAACTTATTTGTGGCACTGCCGTTTAGATCATATTGGTGTAAAGCGCATGAAGAAACTCCATACTGATGGGATTTTGGAATCACTTGATGCTTGCGAACCGTGCCTCATGGGCAAGATGACTAAAACGCCGTTCTCCGAAACTATGGAGAGAGCAACAAATTTGTTGGAAATCATACATATAGATGTATGTGGTCCGATGAATATTGAGGCTTGTGGCGGATATCGTTATTTTCTCACCTTCACAGATGATTTGAGCATATATGGGTATATCTACTTAATGAAACATAAGTCTGAAACATTTGAAAGGTTCAAAGAATTTCAGAGTGAAGTTGAAAATCATCGTAAGAAGAAAATAAAGTTTCTACGATCAGATCGTAGAGGAGAATATTTAAGTTACGAGTTTGGCCTACATTTGAAACAATGCGGAATAGTTTCGCAACTCACGCCACCCGGAACACCACAACGTAATGGTGTGTCCGAACATCGTAACCGTACTTTATTAGATATGGTGCGATATATGATGTCTCTTACCGATCTACCACTATCGTTTTGGGGTTACGCATTAGAGACAGTTGCATTCACGTTAAATAGGGTACCATCTAAATCCGTTGAGACGACATCTTATGAACTGTGGTTTGGCAAGAAACCAAAGTTGTCGTTTCTTAAAGTTTGGGGTTGCGATGCTTATGTGAAAAGGTTTCATCCTGATAAGCTCAAACCTAAATCGGAGAAATGTGTCTTCATAGGATACCCAAAGAAGACAGTTGGGTACACCTTCTATCACAGATCCGAAGGCAAGACATTCGTTGCTAAGAATGGATCCTTTCTAGAGAAGGAGTTTCTCTCGAAAGAAGTGAGTGGGAGGAAAGTAGAACTTGATGAGGTAACTGTACCTGCTCCCTTATTGGAAAGTACATCATCACATAAACCAGTTTCTGTGACACCTACACCAATTAGTGAGGAAGTTAATGATAATGATCATGAAACATCAGATCAAGTTATTACTGAACCTCGTAGGTCAACCAGATCAAGATCCGCACCAGAGTGGTACGGTAATCCTGTTCTGGAGGTTATGTTACTAGACCATGACGAACCTACGAACTATGAAGAAGCGATGGTGAGCCCAGATTCCGCAAAATGGCTTGAGGCCATGAAATCCGAGATGGGATCCATGTATGAGAACAAAGTATGGACTTTGGTTGACTTGCCCGATGATCGGCAAGCCATAAAAATAAATGGATCTTCAAGAGGAAGACGGACGCTGATAGTAGTGTTACTATCTACAAAGCTAGACTTGTCGGAAAAAGGTTTTTGACAAAGTTCAAAGTGTTGAATACGATGAGATTTTCTCACTCGCAGCGAAGCTTAAGTCTGTCCGAATCATGTTAGCAATTGCCGCATTATATGAAATCTGGCAAATGGATAAACAAAACTGCATTCCTTAATGGATTTATTAAAGAAGAGTTGTATATGATGCAACCAGAAGGTTTTGTCAATTCTAAAGGTGCTAACAAAATAGGCAAGCTCCAGCGATCCATCTATGGACTGGTGCAAGCATCTCGGAGTAGGAATATACGCTTTGATAAGTTGATCAAAGGATATAGTTTTATACAGACTTGCGGTGAAGCCTGTATTTACAAGAAAGTGAGTGGGAGCACTACAGCATTTCTGATAAGTATATGTGAATGACATATTGTTGATCAAAAATAATGTAGAATTATTCTGCAAA
This sequence comes from Aegilops tauschii subsp. strangulata, assembly GCF_002575655.3. Lineage (NCBI taxonomy): Eukaryota > Viridiplantae > Streptophyta > Magnoliopsida > Poales > Poaceae > Aegilops > Aegilops tauschii. The sequence goes on from NC_053035.3 coordinate 398,975,210, forward strand.
GCATAAAGGAGTGTTTGAAAGGAGTTTTTCAAAGAAAGACCTCGGTGAAGCTGCTTGCATATTGAGCATCAAGATCTATAGAGATAGATCAAGACGCTTGATAAGTTTTTTCAATGAGTACATACCTTAACAAGATTTTGAAGTGGTTCAAAATGGAACAGTCAAAGAAAGAGTTTCTTGCCTGTGTTACAAGGTCTGAAATTGAGTAAGACTCAAAACCCGACCACGGCAGAAGATAGAAAGAGAATGAAAGTCATTCCCTATGCCTTGGCCATATGTTCTATAAAGTATGCCATGCTGTGTACCAGATCTATTGTATACCCTACACTGATTTTGACAAGGGAGTACAATAGTGATCTAGGAGTAGATCACTGGACAGCGGTCAAAATTATCCTTAGTGGAATAAGGATATGTTTCTCGATTATGGAAGTGACAAAAAGGTTCGTCGTAAAGGGTTACGTCGATGCAAGTTTTGACACTAATCTAGATGACTCTAAGTCTCAGTCTAGATACATATTGAAAGTGGGAGCAATTAGCTAGAGTAGCTCCGTGCAGAGCATTGTAGACATAGAAATTTGCAAAATACTTACGGATCTGAATGTGACAGACCCGTTGATAAAAATTATCTCACAATCAAAACATGATCACACCTTAGTACTCTTTGGGTGTTAATCACATAGCGATGTGAACTAGATTATTGACTCTAGTAAACCCTTTGGGTGTTGGTCACATGACAATGTGAACTATGGGTGTTAATCACATGGTGATGTGAATTATTGATGTTAAATCACATGGCGATGTGAACTAGATTATTGACTCTAGTGCAAGTGGGAGACTGAAGGAAATATGCCCTAGAGGCAATAATAAAGTTATTATTTATTTCCTTATATCATGATAAATGTTTATTATTCATGCTAGAATTGTATTAACCGGAAACATAATACATGTGTGAATACATAGACAAACAGAGTGTCACTAGTATGCCTCTACTTGACTAGCTCGTTGATCAAAGATGGTTAAGTTTCCTAGCCATTGACATGGCTTGTCATTTGATTAACGAGATCACATCATTAGGAGAATGATGTGATTGACTTGACCCATTCCGTTAGCTTAGCACTCGATCGTTTAGTATGTTGCTATTGCTTTCTTCATGACTTATACATGTTCCTATGACTATGAGATTATGCAACTCCCGTTTACTGGAGGAACACTTTGTGTGCTACCAAATGTCACAACGTAACTGGGTGATTATAAAGGTGCTCTACAGGTGCTTCCAAAGGTACTTGTTGGGTAGGCGTATTTCGAGATTAGGATTTGTCACTCCGATTGTCGGAGAGGTATCTCTGGGCCCAATCAGTAATGCACATCACTATAAGCCTTGCAAGCATTGTAACTACTGAGTTAGTTGCTGGATGATGTATTACGGAACGAGTAAAGAGACTAGCCGGTAACGAGATTGAACTAGGTATTGAGATACCGACGATCGAATCTCGGGCAAGTAACATACCGATGACAAAGGGAACAACGTATGTTGTTATGCGGTCTGAGCGATAAAGATCTTCGTAGAATATGTGGGAGCCAATATGAGCATCCAGGTTCCGCTATTGGTTATTGACCGGAGAGGTGTCTCGGTCATGTCTACATAGTTCTCGAACCCGTAGGGTCCGCACGCTTAACGTTACGATGACGGTTATATTATGAGTTTATGTGTTTTGATGTACCGAAGGAGTTCGGAGTCCTGGATGAGATCGGGGACATGACGAGGAGTCTCGAAATGGCCGAGACATAAAGATCGATATATTGGACGACTATATTCGGACTTCAGAAAGGTTCCGAGTGATTCGGGTATTTTTCGGAGTACCGGAGAGTTACGGGAATTCGTATTGGGCCTTAATGGGCCATACGGGAAAGGAGAGAAAGGCCCCAAAGGGTGGCCGCACCCCTCCCCATGGACTAGTCCGAATTGGACTAGGGAGGGGGGCGCCCCCTTCCTTCTCCCTTCCCTTCTCCTATTCCAACAAGGAAAGGAGGAGTCCTACTCCCGGTGGGAGTAGGACTCCCCCCTTGGCGCGCCCTCCTCCTTGGCCGGCCACCTCCCCCCTTGCTCCTTTATATACGGGGGCAGGGGGCACCCCATGGACACAACAATTGATCTATTGATCTCTTAGCCGTGTGCGGTGCCCCCCCTCCACCATATTACACCTCGATAATATCGTAGCAGTGCTTAGGCGAAGCCCTGCGTCGGTAGAACATCATCATCGTCACCACGCCATCGTGCTGACGAAACTCTCCCTCAACACTCGGCTGGATCGGAGTTCGAGGGACGTCATCGAGCTGAACGTGTGCTGAACTCGGAGGTGCCGTACGTTCGGTACTTGATCGGTCGGATCTTGAAGACATACGACTACATCAACCGCGTTGTGTTAACGCTTCCGCTATCGGTCTACGAGGGTACGTGGACAACACTCTCCCCTCTCGTTGCTATGCATCACCATGATCTTGCGTGTTCGTAGGAATTTTTTTGAAATTACTACGTTCCCCAACACGGTTGCCTCGGGGACTTCGGTATCGCTGAGAGAGCTCTACCTCATCGAGTGTTCAGCACACGGGCCATATTTCTTCTATTACTCACTTTGCATAAATTATTAATTATGCAAAAAAATTAATTTATTATTATTCCTATTATCTCCGGCTTGCACTATTTTCTGTGCACAGGTAAAGGATCCGGGTCGGGCAGCGCTGTCACCTCGGCGTACAGACGTACCACGTCACCTCTGCTGGACCGAGGGCTTCGTCATCACTTCATTAACCCATGTCGGGGACTTCGGCGTCACACTGTCGGCCTGCATTGGTCGTGCTATGTCACCACTTCGGAGTGCCGAGCTCTTCGCTCCGCTACCTCGGGACCGGCTTGGAGGCTGGGACCTTGTCCCGCCGTAAGCTCGGGCCGTGCATCGACACCAAGCACATTAACCAGCTAAGTCGCTTTTATGCTCAGAATTTTCAATTTTAAATTTTGTTCGGTTCGACCAGAGCATTATACTTTTTTGGCAAAAAGTTGTATGTGAAAAACTTCCTTGTCAAAACTTTGTTTGTGACACACAAATTTAAATACCCCGTTTACTTGGGGGCTTCCTTTATGAAGCCTTTCCTCTTGCATATGATTATACTTGTATGACTTGGTTCCTTGTTCATGTATTACGCCACAATATGCACCATGTTGACTTAAGTGTTCCACAAGCTGGGTTGCCTTGCTCCTGTGTTGTAACGCCCATGATGCGGCTATATCTCCCACGTGTCGAGGCACGAGTTGGAGGCATAACCGCATGGTGGTTTTGTCGCAAGAAGGGTCATCTTCACACAATCCCATGTAATGAACAAGAATGGGATAAAGAGTTAGCTTACAGTCGCCACTTCACACAATACATAAATTAAACATACATCATTCAGAGTACAATCAAGGCCCGAGTACGGAACCGAAATAAAAGAAGACAACCCCAAATGCTAGATCCCTGATCGTCCCAACTGGGCTCCACTACTGATCATCAGGAAACAAAACATAGTAACGACCAAGTTCCTCGTCAAACTCCCACTTGAGCTCGGTTGCGTCACCTGCACTGGTATCGTCGGCACCTGCAACTGTTTTGGTAGAATCTGTGAGTCACGAGGACTCAGCAATCTCACACCCGCGAGATCAAGACTATTTAAGCTTATAGGAAGGATGGGGTAATGAGGTGGAGCTGCAGCAAGCACTAAGCATATATGGTGGCTAACATACGCAAATAAGGGCGAGAAGAGGAGCAACGCAATGATCGCGAAGCTAGAAGTGATCAAGAAGTGATCCTGAAACTGCTTACGTTCATACATAACCCAAACCGTGTTCACTTCCCGGGCTCCGCCGAAAAGAGACCATCACGGCTACACACGCGGTTGATGTAGTTTAATTAAGTCAAGTGTCAAGTTCTCTACAGCCGGACATTAACAAATTCCCATCTGCCACATAACCGCGGGCACGGCTTTCGAAAGATAATACCCTGTAGGGGTGTCCCAACTTAGCCCATCACAAGCTCTCACGGTCAACGAAGGATATTCCTTCTCCCAGGAAGACCCGATCAGACTCGGAATCCCGGTTACAAGACATTTCGACAATGGTAAAACAAGACCAGCAAAGCCGCCCGAATGTGCCGACAAATCCCGATAGGAGCTGCACATATCTCATTCTCAAGGCACACCGGATGAGCCAGACGTCGGGTTGGCATAGACCCTGGTTGCCCAGGGGGCGCCAGACATCGCTCGGTTTGGACCAGCACTCGAAGGAGCACTGGCCCGGGGGTTTAAATAAAGATGACCCTCGGGCTCGCGAAAACCCAAGGGAAAAAGGCTTAGGTAGGCAAATGTAAAACTAAGGTTGGGCCTTGCTGGAGGAGTTTTATTCAAGGCAAACTGTCAAGGGGGTCCCATAAATCACCCAACCGTGTAAGGAACGCAAAATCAAGGAACATAACACCGGTATGACGGAAACTAGGGCGGCAAGAGTGGAACAAAACACCAGGCATAAGGCCGAGCCTTCCACCCTTACCAAATATATAGATGCATTAATTAAAAAAGAGATATTGTGATAAGCCAAAATATCCATGTTCCAACATGGAACCAACTTCAACTTCACCTGCAACTAGCAACGCTATAAGAAGGGCTGAGCAAAAGCGGGTAAACTTAGCCAAACAACGATTTGCTAGGAAAGGATGGTTAGAGTCTTGACAGGGCAACATGGAAGGCATGAAATAGCAAGTGGTAGGTAGCGCAGCATAGCAATAGAGCGAACAACTAGCAAGCAAAGATAAAAGTGATTTCGAGGGTATGGTCATCTTGCCTGCAAGGTTCTCAGAGTTGTCGAAAGCTTGATCCTCGTAAGCGTTCTCAACAGGTTCCTTGTAAGCGTTCTCGTCTCCCGGCTCTACCCAAAGCAAGCACACAAGCAAAGGACCAACAATCAATCACGGGAAAAGCACAAGCAACATGATGCAATACATGGCATGATATGCGAGATGTGATATGCAATGCATATGCGTGCTCCGGAAGGGAAAAGATGAACAAGGCATCAACTTGGCAAACCAAGTATGCCGCTGGAAAGATGCGATGATTTCGGTTGAAATCGATATAAGGATCACCGGAATCGGATGCACGGTTTGCAAATGACAAGCAAAACAAGGATGGCACAATTCTGCGATTAACAGCATGATGCCACTTAGTATGCAACAAAAAACTAAGCTATTACACTCCAACATAACAACAAAGCATATGACAGTGATGTACTCAAGATGCTTGATAAAACATGAACACTGAGCTATGGCTAAATCGCACCAGAGCAGGTTAAAACAAGCATGGCAAAAGTGCAAAAGATATCAGCTTCACAGACTTGGTGAAAATACTAACATGCCAGAAATAACATCAGGAAGCCATGTTTAGAGCAAGCAAACAGCATGCTACAGGAAGATATCGTAGCAAATCAAGGCATGCTATGAATGTAGTAAATGCATAGAACAAAAGTCCCTTACTGATCATGAGCCAAAAAGGCACAGAAGATATGATGGCACCCATATAAACATAGCAAGTTTTATTACCAGATTCAGACTTAGTAGAAAAAACAGCATGGCATTAACAGAATTATGAAGGCATCTTTGCGAGCTCGATTCACTCATCACAAGGCATTGCAAGACAAGATAAGTATAGAATCAGTAAGAAGACATGTTCATGAAACTAACCATGTCAAGAAAAAGCTCATAGCATGCAAGGATCAACTACAACAACCTTGGCAAAATTGATGAACATGTAAACAGTCTGCCAGGAACATTTTATAGCAAAAGTAGAGCAAGATTGAGTCATGCTAGGGCACTCCATAATTTCAAACAGGGGCATGGATGGATAGAGCACATCTATATGTCCAAAACATCCTTACTGAACATACTCAAAAGAAGCATGGATCTCACTGTAGCAACATGGATACATGGCATCAAAATAACAGCAGGAAATGGACTTGCAAAATCCTAAGTCCCTGAAAACAGCAACATCACGAAGCCTAGTTTGCATGCTTGTGCTAGTCACCACATAGATCACAAAAATGCATGGAAAGCACCTCTGTAAAGATAGCATGACCTAGAGCAAAACACGTGTAGAGCTCATGCTCATAAGATGCACACATCAAAAGCAACAAAAATGAGAAAACATCATAATCTGATAAGTAACAGCAGTAAACATTTTATAGCACTCTTGCATCAATTAAAATGGCATCAAGATGAACTGAAACAAGCATGGCACAATGGAACAAAATGAATATAATCTCATGATGAACATTTTGACATATTATATGCACAAATCGGAGCACCGAGCATGGAGATATGATGTGATGAACAGGGCAACATAATGTGAGAATTTCGGGACAGAGAAAAATGAGGGGGGAAGTCAACCTCAGATCTAGGGTTCGACTTTGGCACGGATGTCGAGGCGGTGGAGGATCTCGCCGGAGAACGACGGGGACGGCAGCCGGAGCTGAGGAGGGTGGTCGCCGGGGTCGTGGTCGCCGGATCCGGAGGGAGCTCGCCGGGGTGAGGAGAAGGACGGGGCCAGCGCCGGAGCTTGCGTGGTCCGGGAAGGCGCGGGCGGCGGGGACCCGCCGGATCTGGGCGACGGCCGGAGAAGTGGGCGTCGGCGAGACGGGCGTCGGCGGCCGGCGAAGCGGCGAAGAGGACAGGCGGCGGAGGCGCTCGGGCGCGGTCGCCCGCGGGCGGCGGCGGCGGGGAGACGGGCCGCGGGGGCCGGCCTCAGGCTCCGGTGGGCCGGCGGCGCGGGAGGCGGCGGTTGCTGACGTGGCAGGCGGCGGTTGGATGGCGCGCGGCAGCGCGGACACGTCCGGTCCGATCTGGACGTGTCCGGCGGCGGAGGAGGGTGGAGCTAGGGTTTTGGACCCGGAAATCTGGACGGGGTGCACATATTTATACCTAGGAGGAGGTAGGAGTGTCCAAATGGAGTGTAGTTTTCGACCACGCGATCGTGATCCGACGACGAAGAGCATGGAGGGGGTTTAGGTGGGTTATTGGGCTGTTTTGGAGGGGTGTTGGGGTGCAACACACAAGAGGCCTTTGCGGTTACCCGGTTAACCGTTGGAGCATCAAACGGCCTCCAAATGGAACGAAACTTGACAGGTGGTCTACCGGTGGTGTACCAAGGCCACATGGCAAACCTCGGTCCATTCCGAGAACGTTTGACACCCGCTCATGACGAGAGGCAAGAGGGGCGCGCCGGTGCATGGGGGAGAGTCGGATTGCAAAACGGACAACGGGGAAAATGCTCGGATGCATGAGACGAACACGTATGCAAATGCGATGCACATAATGACATGGGATGAAATGCATAACATGAACAAAATGCAAAATGAAAGACAAAACCCAATCACGGAGGGAATATCATAACACATAGCCGAAAATGGCAAGAGTTGGAGTTACAAATATGGAAAGTCACATCCGGGGTGTTACATGTGTTTACCCCCTATGTTCCCGATTGTTCAGCTAGGGAGTAAAGGGAGCACCTCTGCGATTGTCACGATTGGGTCATCCGAGCTCGGACCTCAGACTGGGTGAAGCCGAAAGCTAGCGCTCTTATTTTTTTCAATCGTGGTCGGCACACAACGGAACTCATGAGTACAAAAAATCTATCGCACAAGTCTCATAGTAACAATGAGGAACCGAAGAAAGGTATCGGTGGGGGTACTATTTTCTTTGAAGATGCTTCTTACACTTCGTCAGTAATATAGCATAAGTTCCCTAAGCGCGCTTTGTCTATTACAGCCTTATGGCCTGATTGCCTGGTTATCGAAAACACCATCGATATTCTCGACAGGTGGAGTACATAACACTTTTCCGCCCTTGGCCGAAGAGGGAGAAGCCGACGGTCAGTTAAGACGCGTTCAAAGTTCGGATGAACACATATATGATATAAGTACTTCGGTACATACAATCATTATACATAAAATTATTTTACCCAAGTCACTTGGGGGCTCTTAAATTTACATGAGCCGTTTTATAATAAGTATTTTCTTCTTGGTCGTTGCAAAATCTTTTTCTATCACTCCTTTTTTCGACACAAGTGTGTGGTCAATAGCCGGGGAGCCTAGTTTTCTCTCTCAAAGCCGTTCGAGTTTAGTTCGCTAAACTGGCCTAACGAGCAGTACTCCGCCTTCGGGATAGGAGGTTGCAGCCGTGGGCTGACCCGCTTGAGGTCTTGAGATCGGATGTGTCATATTAATGCACGACAGAAGCACATTTTTTTGAGACCAATTTTGGATTGGCACCGACTTGATCTAGTTCAGACGTCAAGTTTATACTGAAGTTTTTTGGTTTTCCAAGCCTATGGCACTTTTAAACTATTTGTGTGTTTCCAGCATAAGTCTCACAGTGCAACGCCGGACACCTTTAGAGATTCGGCAAAAACATTCTCGGATATTGCTATATATACATTGGTTGGAATTGTCTCTTCAGTCAATAGTTGGGTTGCCCGGCTCCTATGCCTGCCTCCTACGTTCCGTTTTGTTCGGCTAGATGTGCAAAGGGAGAACCACTGCAATTGTGCTTCCAGCTCGCGTGGTTAAGCACCTTAGTGGAGAAAGCCGAAAACTGACTGTCACAATAAGCGTAAATTGGTCAGTGATCCGATGACTGTGTTAAATGACGGGCCATTCATAACATTGGCCGAAGTGTTTACGGCTTGACCTCGGGTGTCGCCGAACACTAACCTGGGGCTAGTAACTAGCCTCCCAACTTTAAGCTCCTATGACTAAGTGAAAGTTATAAAGCCCGCATATCTGATTGCCTTGTTTCCGCTAACACAACCGCCTTCGGGCACCGAGACGTCGGCTAAGGGTTGTCTTGTTATTGCGGAAACACCCTGCGTAGTATCTACAAAGGGGTAGAAGCCGACGATGGGCCACTTTCAAATGATAAACAGTCGCAACGGAGTCAAAATAAACATATATTATCAGTGTTGTATTCATTATACAAGCGTTGCCTTTCGTAATTATCGTTATAAAGCCATAAATATGAATCGATTTGACTTAAGATTTTGGCCAAGCTGGGTTGCCTGGCTCCTGTGATTACCCCTACCTTCCTGATTGTTCGGCTAGGAGGTAAAGGGAGCACCTCTGTGATTGTGACTTCCGGGTCATCCGTGTTAGTACCTCGGACTGGGAGAAGCCGAAAGCTAGCCATCTTAAAGAATATAATTGGTCGGCAACGACGGAAGTGAAAATTTTGGTTCATTTAGACCACATAGTTCGGAAACTTTCCCTGAACTAAATCCTCAATATTTTTCTCCCACATTAATCGGAGGTGAGGTTTACCATGGTTGGCATGGCAACCCAAAGAAAGGAACCGATGGCGGACCTATTTTCTTTGGAAGATGTTTCTTCATATAACATATCTCTTCGCATATCTTTGTTTATAAAACCATCTGGCCGGATTGCCTCGTTTGCCACAAATCTTTGCCCTCATAAAGGCTTTAAAAAGTGGGACAAACACTCCCTGGCTACTAGCCGAGGAGGTTGAAGCCGATGGTCGGTCAACAAAGTTTTGTACAATGCGGATCCGAGCATTAATGATGTTAAGTACTTGGATACATAGAATCATTACACATAATTTGTGATTTTCCTCCGGATATCGATCCTTAATTCGGCCACTCATGCCCACATTAAGGCTCGGGGGCTACTGGGCTTCGGGCTCATCATTTACTAATATTAAAGGGGCACATCGATCCCCTGATCTGGTGTTGCCACCCGACCAGTGTCTTGGGGGCTACTGCATTGCCTATTCAATGCAGAAAATTCAAAGTGCTTAGTGTTCGGCTTGACGGAACTGTGGGCAAACGCGTCTTCGGACAACAATATGTACCATCTGGACCTATCTGGCATCAAGCTAATATATTACAGCAACTTCTCAAGACCCTCTCTCAAGGGCCCGTTTGTCGATCACTATTATCTCTCATATATTACACTGCGTTTCTATTCCTACGTATGCTGCCGAGCTAGGAGTTGATCCTCAGGGTGATTTCGCGCATCGACCTGAGTCTCAGAGGCTACTAGGATCAGCGCTTTCATGTTTTCCTTCAGGTGCATCTCGGGTTTTAGACCGACACACACCTTGAGGGCTACTGGTTATACATATTGATAGCAAATAAATTTACACGCATCAGAAATAGAATCCGTAAACAATCAGCCCAAGCCCGAGGTGGTGCATCACCTCAGAAGCAGTCCGGCATAAAGCTTGGATGCAAGTGGCTAGCTCTATAGAGGGCATTTCCGGCATTAAGCTCGGCTAACCTCCTTTAAACTTCTTCAAGCCAAGGTGATCTATGACACCTCGAATATACTCCAGCGTTGGAGCTCGGATACAGTCCGCCGTTGGTGCTCGGCTGCAAAAGATACCTCAAATGCAGTCCAGCGTTGGAGCTCGGATGCAAGAGGACACCGCCGCCCGGGAACAACTTCAAACCCGAGGTGGGCGTAAAAATAACAAGGCATTGATAAAGGTCGATAACTTAAAGGGCTCCTCGGATACCCGACGTGTAAACTCTTCGGATTTACTTCGGCGATCCTCAAGATCGAAGATAAGAAGATTTGTTGAACCAGTTTTCAAGACCGACGACCGAAGATGAAGAACAGTTCGAAAGAATCGAGGAGCGTCCCCAACTTGAAGACCGGTCCAGGGGGCTACTGATGGTGTCCTGGACTAGGGGGTACTCACCACGTCGTCTCCCGATCAGTTGGATTGGGCCGAGGACCCCCATGGCCGTTTACTCATCGGCCAGTTCGGACAGCCGATGTATACACGAGGAAAATTCCACAAGACTTGGTGGTCAAGACAAGGACTCCTCTCCACCGGCGTATTCGACTAGGACTCTTGTTATCCTAGGCCTCAGGTATGTTATATAAGCCGAGGCCAGGCTAGTCGATGGACATATGCTAGATCATTATGACATTATTCATCATACCCTTAGGTCTTAGACCACAACATATGATCTCGAGGTAGATCAACTCTTGTAATCTCTATATTCATCAAGATCAATCAAGCAGGAAGTAGGGTATTACCTCCATTAAGAGGGCACGAACCTGGGTAAACATCGTGTCCCCTGTCTCCTGTTACCCATCGATTCATGACACACAGCTTGGGACCCCCTACCCGAGATCTGTCGGTTTTGACACCGACAAGCACCGCTTCAGCAGTTTGTGCAGCCAACTTTGGTCCACACATCCGAGCAGCCAAGCAGTAAAATACTAAATCTTTATGGCACGAAGGAACTGGGCATCGGAGCAACTACGTGCTCCGGAGTCCGGGTCCCTGATTTTTTTCGCTGTGTCGGCTCGCCAGTTCATGGCACCGGTGCGAGATGTAGCAATAGTTGTCTTTACACCAGCTTTGGCATACATAGTGGACGGCCTTAGTGCTATTAGTTCTATGTTACTAAATTTGTGCATGTACACACCTGTTAGTATCAATTTGCTGTCATCCAAACACTGTCGCTATGTTGTTGCAGTTATATTTACCTTCCTCATAAAATGTTCAATTTGTTATTTATTGTACATGAGTAAGAACTTGTAGCGTCGTTGTAGTTAATTACAGCTTCTGATGTTCCAGAATTTGGTTGTTGTCTCAGTACCAATTATTTCATTTGCACATTGATTTTTTTGAGAAGATATGTCATAATTAACATGCTTCTTCAATTTTTCAAAATAAGCATTGGTGATTTTCTATGTTGCTATAAACCCATTTCCCCTACAATTGTTACTGATCTAGTTTTAAATATTATAGGATGAACGGAAGTGTTCTTACTTGGAGTGGGTTGATCAAGAGTGGCCAGAGTCTTTGAAGATGTGCCTAACGAAGCTCTGGAGCATGTATGAGGAAGTGAACACGCGTAGGCTTACAGAAAGTCTTGTCAACACTGAAGCATATTTCAAGATGCGGGATACAAAGTTGAAGGTGGAGAATGAGCTCAGATTTTTAAATCAGACTTTGCTAAGATGGTGTTGGCGAAGGAGGAGACACTTTCCCAGTTGGCCTGTGCAAAACGGGTTCTTACTGAACTGAAAGCATAGGTGGATAAGACGAGCCTGGATGATCTCGATTAGGAAAATGAATATATCGTTCTTATGAAGTTGAACTAGCTATATGTTGTACTGTGCTGTTTTCATGTAGCTACCGTACTGTGATGTTATAATATATTTATGTGCCTGATATAAAATTGGCAAACAGTTGTTCGATATGAAATGTGAATTTGCATAATACTGGAATTACTAATTGTAAACTAATAAACCTGCTAAATGTGTCATGGACCTTTGCAAACGGTTCTAGCAGTAAAAGCGCTTGCGATGGATAGCCCAATGCCACACAGTTTTATCCATCAAATCGTGTGTGATATAGTTGATAAAAGCAAACAGTTAAGCAAGGAAGACCGTGTGTGGTAGTTACACCTTTCACACACGAGCCTACACATAAAACTGTGTGGGATGTACGTCCGAACGAAAATGTTTTTCCTGGATTGACTGTGTGGGATGTACATAAGAACGGAAACGTATTCCTTGGATTGACTGTGTGTAATATACATACGAACGGAAATATTTTTCTGGGATTCACCATGTGGGATGTACATACCTACGGAAATGATTTTTCGGATTACCGTGTGGGATGTACATACCTACGGAAATTATTTTCTCAGATTACCGTGTGGGATGTGCATACCTACGGAAATGATTGGGTTTCGATGCCTCGCTTGATCGTACACGGCCCCAGCCTGGGTCCCAGGAGGGCCTATCCCGACGATTTTCTGAGTTGTGTGGGAAGGACACTCTATCGCACACACTCACTTGGCGACGATTCCAAATGCCGCCACGGAAAGGGGTTAAAAACCGTTTGTTTAGGACCGACGCGCACCAGTGCATACTGACCGCAACAAGCTTCTTGCTCAAACGGATTCAAACGGCTTAACATGACCTCAAAACATAATGTTCTTAATCCTACTCTACAACAAATTTCTCGTCCAAACCCTGGAGATGAAAAAAACCCAAGTTAAGCGAGCTACACATGCCCCTAAAAGTGGGGAATCGAAACCAATGTTCCCATAATGGAGATAATGATTCATTTATTTATATTTTACATGCAAAACGACACTATAATTAGATGGTAGCTAAACTAACCTAGTTAAATAACACGAGATGGATTGTAATGATAATTTTATCTTAGGATTCAAATCTTTTGGGCACTCCATGAGCATAGTAGGTGTGGCTCTAGATAAGTACCTGATTTCTTTTTTACTAGTAATGTTGCAAAATATATTCCACATTTACAGCGACTCAAATCAACCGCTCATCCAAGTGGAGAACATCTGCACGTGGAATATTTGCGTCGTTATGATATCTGAATGGATATGGATGCCACCGTGCCAAAGTGAAAAGAAAAGAAAAGAAAAACTCTGCACCTTCACCTTCTCCCTATCTGAAAGATACACGCATACTTGCTATATATTCTCTCATAAAAGAGAGTGACAAATTTCCATCGACCAGAGTATAATTGGCTGTAGGTGAAAAACATACTTGCAAATGACAGCTTTCAGCTTAAAGAACATTTTTCTGTGAACAAATTATTCGAAGATATTTCCATGCAAGTAGAGCTCGCGGCTCATCCATGCGTTTATCTATCTTGTATGCATTTTTTTGCAAGAATGAACTGACTACTTTCTGGGAATGACTGGCTCTTATATGAGGTGTCAGGTGGGGTGTGGATATGATCAAGGCACTAAGCAGGGAATTTATGCTAGCTGTAAATAATAAAAAAGAAACAAATGTAGGCCCTGAAAATTCGCTGAATTTGTTTACTACCACTACTACTAGAGGTGTATAAACTGGAAGACGTGTGGATCAGGCAAGAGTTTGAGTATCTCTGAAGCCTCCATGGGATGGACCGGCCAATGACCGCCGGTAACATCGGCACCAGCTTTCACCTACGGCAGTTAGGAAATCAAATCAACGCACCCTGATGCTCCGGTGTCTTCTCTTTCCAGAGAGTGCCACTACCAGCAGTCAGTTGGCTCTTTTGTGCTAGGTACTGACAAGATAATGCAACTGATGAAGAAAGAAAAGCGCCATGCATCGTGTCGTACGTGCGCAATCAAACTAATGAACGTGGTAATCGGTGGCATACCACGTGACTGAATACATTGTCAGAATTAAGAAGAGGCACGTCGTGGTCAGGTCAGGATAAGGTCAGGTCCGGCGGCTGGTCATGCCCGGCCGATCGGTCGAGGCACGGTGTGGTGTCCGTCTGTGAGCCGCCGGAGGCAGCCACGCTGACACCTCAAGCTAGCATGCCGCCACCGGCAGCAGGGCAAGTGGCTAGAGATGCACCGAACCTTGAAGCTAGCTAGCTACAAAGAAACCGGAGTGAGCCGTCACTCACGGTCACGTGCATCTCTCCGGGGACGGAAAGGAGTCAATGTGCAGCACTCCGGCACGTGCTGCTTAAGCTTAATCCACTCTTGGCTGAATAATCTGGCGGTTCGTTCAGTTGAACAAGAGGTAAGGGCATCTCCAAAGTGACCCGTAAATTTCGTTTCGTATTGTCCACGGGTCTGTCCACGGACACGATGTGAGAGGCCGCCATTCAAACGTAGCCACGTATATTTAGTTCAAATCAATCAGACAAAATTCGTTCAAACATGGCCAGGTCTTATATAAACACGATGGATTTTATTACATTTACCTCAGCTAAACGGTGCTAGTCCGGCTCTGGAGATATAATAATACCTAATCTAAATGGTCGCCGGCATCCGTTCCCCGTGTCCGGCCATAAGCCCCGAGAACTGAAGTTTTTCCTTCTCCAGCTCCGCCTCTTTAGCATCCACCTCCGGAGACCCGAGAGTGAAGCTGTCCGCCTCCATGACGCCGCCAAGCGGCTAATCAGCCATCGACGCGGGGGGAGGGGGGTGGGAGCCGAGCGGCGGCGATCTACCGTGCATCACTCTTCCTCGCTACTGGCGGCGCTCGCGGACGTGTTGGCTTCGTGGTCGTGGACTCGGTGATGTCCTCCTCCTCCTCGCGGGTCTCGCCGAATATCACCTCGCCCGCGTTGTCACGCTCCTTGTAGGCGACCGCCACCCGCTGGCGATACCGCCAGCGGGCAAGGCGGATCTCGCGGGCGGAGCAGTAGGATCGAGCAGCGCCTCCTGCTCCGCCAGGTCCGTGTCCGGCGTGACGAGCTGCTCCTCCGCCTGTAGGTGTTCCTGGAGGAGGTGGTTGTTGTAGGCGCGTCGGCTTGCGCCTCCCGGAAGTGCTCCTCCCGCACCATGCCCATGTAATGGGCACGGGCCTCGCCGATGGTCATGGTGCAATGCATCCGCGAGGGTGGCGCGGAGGAGTAGGGTCGCGCCGGCTCGTTGTCGGCAGCATCCTCCATTGGGACACCGTCCTCCTTCGACTGCCTACCGGCCAGCCAGCCGGCAGCAATGGCGGCAATCTCCTTCTTCCGGTCCGACGTCAGCCCGTCATAGAGAGCTTTGGCGGGGTGGGGGTGGGAGATCCATGGTGAGAGTGGTGCGGAGAGGGATCCGAGGCGGATGACTGCGCTATGGCCGTGGTAGCGGTTTATATAGCAATGGCAGCTGACAGAGGGACGAACGGGCGCTGACCGGAAGCGCGCGGGATGGGGAAGGGGGTTTTGATTATTATTTTTTGAGTCCAAACACACTCTCATTTATTGATCAATATCCAAATACATAGGAATACAAGATAAATCCAGGAGATTAACGAGCCAAAGATGGCACCCCGGAGATTGTCCCAAAGTGTGTTTGGCGAGGCTATGCGCCTCAAAGTTCGTCTCCCGCCCTTTGAAGATGAAGGAGCATACTAAAACCTGCGAGCCTCGGGAGATGATCTCTTTAACAATGCTCACGTAAAGCCCACCCGTGCCTTTGTGTATGTCGGTGACAACCTCCCTGCAATTTGAGGCTACAAACGCATGAGATAGTTTAGGGAGTGAGCTTTTCTGCACGTCAAGGCTTCTAGTGTCGCCGGATTGTTAGAGCAACTCCAACGGGCCGATCCAAACGGACGGTAATTTTGTCCGCTTTTGTCCGTTTGCGTCGACCAGACGGACACCGACGTCCACTTCCACGTTTGGGTCGGCGCGTGCGCCCAACGCTGGCCCGACCCATTTTGACGACGGTAGGAAAAAAACGCATGCATATTTAAAAAAACAACATTAATTAAACATTAAAGCCGGCCACGAAGGCCAGCTAGAGTCCACGCGTCCACATTTGCATTTAAGAAAAATAAAAACAACCTAAACTATGAGGCGGCGCGCTGCCCTTGGTGTCGTCGTCGTCGTCCTCGGGGTCCGTGAGGTCGATGAGCGTCGGCGCCAGACCGGCCCAAGGGAACGCCGTGTTCCAGAACGCGTTCATGTGTCGCCGCCTGGGATGCTGCCGCCTGGCGCGCCTCCTCCTCGGCCTCGCGCTGCTCGTCCTCGGCGTCGCGCTCGAGCATCTCGAGGTACTCGCCGTCGCGGCGCTCCTCGGCCACCCGGATCTGGCGCCATTGCTCGAGGTACGCCGCCTCCTACGCCGGCATCGCCCCCACCCAGACCGGCGGCGCGCGGACCCACTCGCGCACTACTCCCGTCCAGGAGTAGCGCTCGATGGGGGACGGCTCCGGCTCGGGCTTGACGCGACGTCGGGGAGGGGACGGCGGGGCCACCGGCGGCAGCACGCAGTCGCCGGCCGCGGAGAGGGCAATGGCCTGCGCCATTGCCGCCTCGTACCGAGCCTCCTCTTCCTCCACGCCTCCGCCCTGCGCCGCTCGTCCTCCTCGCTCTCACGATAGACGGCCGCAAGGTCCGCCTGGTAGGCATCCTCCGCCGCCTGGTCCTCCTCGCGGACGACGAGCGGCGGCGGCGGCACGCTGCGGTCGACCTCGCGCACGCCCCGTCGCCTCGTCTCCTCGTGCTCGAAGGCGAACCACCTCGCCCAGTTGGGAGAGTCGGCGGCGTAGGCGCCGGAGAAGAGCCCCATCTCGTTGTGGTGGTGGTGGCGGCTAGGGTTTGCCGGCGACAGGGGAGCAGAGCTTGCTAGATGTGGATGGCGAGTTTGGATGAGGATGACCCCATCGCACGGTCGACTTAAAAAAGGACGACCACCATCGCTGACGCGTGGGCCCGTGGTCATAAATTAAGCTGACCGCGTGGGCAACGGGTAGTTGGACGGCCGACAGGTGGGGACGCGGCGGACACCGAGAAGGCGCGCGTGGCGTTCGTTCTGCGTCCGCGCCGACGCATTTGGGGCGCAAATTCGTGGACGCGAAGCGGACGTGATTTGGGTTTGGGTCGGCGCGTTGGGCCGTCATTTTTGTCCGCGCCGACCCAAACGAACGCAGGCGGACGAAATGGCTCGCCCCATTGGAGTTGCTCTTAATACCTGCTGCTGCTGATGCACCAAGATACTTTCCCACGTCATCCCTGCAAACGGCACTTATAGACCCATCATTTGATTTGATGTGCGCGAAGTAGCCCCATCAACATGAATTTTGCAGCAGCCAGCAACCGGCGGGATCCATCTTCGCCTGATATGCGTGCTGGCCGTAGATGAAACGGACGGTTTCTCTTTTAGTCTGGACTCATCAAGCTCACGAATATAAGTGTTGATGAAATGGTTCGTAGCATGTGGGGCAGATCGGCGGCGGGAGATGGAAAGAGACTTTTCTTGAGGAGGAGGAAAGACTACGTCCGTGCACATGCTGTGGCAACTCGGAGGGTGGGGGGTGGAGGGGTGGAATCAAAACCAAAGTTCACACAATGGAGATAATGGTTCATTTATTTATATTTTACATGCAAAATGTTGCTAAAATTAGATGGTAGCTAAACTAAACTGAGACCAAATGTCGTTATACTTTCATTTTAGGATTTTAACCTTTTCGGTACTCCATGAGCATAGTGGGTGTGGTTCTACATAAGCAGCTGGTTTTTCTTTTTTACCTTTTTTTAGTAATGTTGCAAAATATTTTTCACATTCACGTTTACAGCGACTCCAATCAACCACGCATCCAAGTTGAGCACATCTGCACATGGAATATTTGTGCCGTTACGATGTCTGAATGGATATGGATGCCACCGTGCCAAAGTGATAAAAAAAGGTTTCAGACACCTGCGCTTTCACCTTCTACCTATCTCAAAGATACACGCATACTTGATACATATTCTCTCTTGATAATTTTTTTGACAAATCTCCATCGACCAGAGTATAATTGCTAAAGGAGAAAGACATACTCCCTCTGTAAACTAATATAAGAGCGTTCTAAACGCTCTTATATTAGTTCACGGAGGGAGTACTAGGTAAATATTTCAGTAAACAGCTTACAACATATTTTAGTGAACATATACACATTCTTCGAAGATATTTCCATGGAAGTCAAGCTTTCGTCTCGTGACTTTTGGGCCAGGTGAACGAGTGGATCAAGGATATGGTGGGTGAAGAACTGAAGATGGAAGAGCATTGTTGATAGGCGAGCCATATTTTCGGATGTTTCAGTTTTCCCCAGCAATTCATGCATGCGTTTATCTAATTTTTTTGCAAGAATAAACTGACTGCTTTCTGGGTAAGTCTGGCTCTTATGAGGTGTCAGGTGGAGTGTGGATCAGATCAAGGCACTAAGCAGGGAATTTATGCTACCCCATCTGTAAAAAAGTAACAGAGGTAGGCCCTGAATTATCGCTGAATTTATTTGCTATACTACTACCAGAAGTGTATAAACTGCACGTGTTGATCAGGGAAGGGTTTTGAGTACCTCTGAAGCCTCCATGGGATGAACGGACCAATGACCGCCGGTAACATGGGCACCAGCTCGAGCCTACGGCAGGTAGGAAATCAATCAACGCACCAGCATATTTGCATATGCTAAAGCTAGCTCCCCTGATGCTCCGGTGTCTTCTCTTTCCAGATAGTACAAGCAGTCTACGAAATTTCATACCGGAGTAGATTGGGCACCCAAGTTTGAGATCTCAAGATGTCAGATATTTTTAAATTTTTCTAGTATTTTCTGAATTTAATTTTCGTATAGGGTGCTCGTGTGTATTTCCCCAGTCAGTTTCGTCTCTTTTTCGCTATATACCACTGACAAGATAATGCAACTGAAAATTGAAAGCGCCATGCATCGTCTCGTGTAGTAATCGGTGGAGTATCATGATATCACGTGACTGTATGCAGGGACGAATCCAAGGGGGGACGAAGGGGGGCTAGGGAGTGTTTTGACTCGATTTTCCTCAATTCACCCCCCCTGTCCGGCTGTCGCGCATAACCACGTGAAACCCCCAGGGACGGCCTAGCCCATGTACACTACATAGCAGATCAAAACCAAGAAAAAAGAAAAGGCCCACCATCGAAGAGAAAAGGGGCCAGGGTCCATTGGTCGTGGGACTTGCGGCTGCAGCAGCACGTACACAACCGCTTTGATTCTCTGCTGCTGCGATCGTCACGATTTTAGCGCCGCCAATCCTCCTAACTGTCCGCGAAGGAGAGGAGCACGGCAAATGTGCTCCAACCTCCCAGCGAGAGTCACAAAAGAGACTCTTTTTTTTGCGCATAGAGTCACAAAAGAGACTGATCCAAATCCATGATAGCTGGTAGCTGCACCTGCACGGTTAGTCCCTTCTTCATCTCTTGATCTTCAATTTGTTCAAATTTGTGTGGTTGTGCCATACAGAATCTACAAACATCAGACGTATTGGCTGCCCTTATATTTTTATACTCGTGTATAGATAAGACGAGGAAGAGAAACTGAAAAATGTTTGCCAAGAGCATTTGCGTCCAACTGTCCAACCCTACAGACCCCAATCGATCATTCCTCTCGGCCAGTAAGGGGATTATCAAAAGCACCACCACCATGAGCGACCACGGAGACGACGATGCACGCCATTCTCAATAATTAACCTTAGCTTCAAATCTCTGTTTTTTGCTGGTTAATATGAAGATAATTAATTGATTGACATGAAAATCAGAGTTGGTCAATTCAACATAGTACCGTCGGCCAAATTATGTAATATAACTATTTTAGATACTCTTTTGTCAAAGATGAATACTTTCATAATAATTTTGTAGTCTTTAGCTGTTTACACTAACGAAAATACGAGTCCGGGCTTATGTTTCTTTGCACACTTTAAACTTATGAGTGATCATCCGATGCCCATCAGTCTATAAGAGCTCTAGTCTGAAACTCGCCCCCCCTATGCCAAATTCCTGGCTCCGTCCCTGACTGTATGTATGTATTATCAGAATTAATTAAGAAGAGACGCGCAGTTGTCGGGTCAGGATAAGGTCACGGCCGGCGGCTGGTCGTGCCCGGCCGATCGGTCGGTGGAGGTCAGGTGTCCATGCGCGAGCCGCCGGTGGCGGCCTGGCTGACACCTCAAGCTCAAGCGAGCATGCGGAATAGAGATGCACTGAACCTTGGAGCTAGCTACAAACAAAGCAGAGTTAGCCGTCGCGGTCACGTGCATGCATCTCTCCTAGGACGGAAACAGTCAATGGGCAGCACTCCGGCACGTGCTGCTTAATCTTAATCCACGCTCGGCTCTGCTCTTCCCTGAATTATCTTGTGGTTCGTTCAGTTCAGTTCAACGAGAGGTAAGGTAACGGAGCAAACGTGAGGGTAAATTGATCAAATCTTCTTATTTTTTTTAACTCGAAAGACGCTATGGAGACGTCCAGATGACACTCTAAATATCTACTTTTCATTAGCTCTGGATTGACTGGTCAGAAGTCTCTGGATGCTTCAAAGATGCACCCTGCCATCTCCCTTAATATTCAATCATTCCAGCCGTTTTTGGGAGCAAGCACAGTGGCACTCTTGTGGTTAAGGGCATAAGTTCCCCTGTTAGTGCCTTCACTGTACAAACAAGATGGCCCGGAAGAGGTCAAAATATTCCGCCAAAGAAATTAACATGCGTGGCGAGGCACCAAAATCGACAGAGCACAGGGTTTAGTTCGCCTATAAATACTTTTCACCGTCTCATGTCCTCTTCACATTAAGCAAGGAAGCAAGCACAACACACACACACTCAGAAGAAGAAGAAGAAGAAGAAGGACAACACAGGTGGTGGAGCCATGGAGCACTCCTACAGCAGCATCAGCAACTACGGCAGCGCGAAGGAGAAGAGGCCCCCGCTGAAGAGGGGGCAGCTGAAGCGGCAGATCGTCAGGACCATCAGCAACCTCGTGCTGCCAAGGAGCGACGGCATGGCCGCGGAGAAGCGAGCATCGGGTCGCACCAGCTTCGGCGCCTACAACTGAACCTCTCCCAAGTCCAAACCACATCGATCGTCAGTCAAGGCTCTAGAGCGGTACAAGAAGAAATGCTTCTACCTACTGTACATGTTTAACTTCCCCCCTTTCCTTCAGACCTTCCTTAGGTTTCCAACTAGCTGAGAGACCACTCACAACTAGGGTTTTTGAGTGTTGTTTTGGGTTGTGTTTGTGTAAGAAGGAATAGAGAGGTTATGTAAATTTTCGTATGTGATGTGTATTACTTGGTTATTACAAAGTAGAGATGCAACGCTGATCGTTCTTGCTCAGGGTCTGATTTTATTCAGAAGAACAAGTTTCCCCGTTGATTTCCCCAAAGGAAACCGTCAATATGCAGACATAGTGCTTGCCTCAACAGCAAGATAATGAAACGCAAAACACGACTCTCATACATCTCCACGTGCATCAACATTTCAAATAGGATTATGATATTTTCTACGAGCGCTGTCGATTGCATATAACTGATACTCCACAAAGAGAATAGATGGTGTGCAAGGGTACAGAACCTCAAATCAGGCAATCGATTCATGATCTGCGCTTTATCTGTGAGAAGCTAGAGAGCATGGTTGATCTTGAATTCGCTAGCTCCACAATTTGTTCAAGTGCTACATGAAACATAAATATAAGTTAGATCAATAGGACTAAACCTCTACTGTTCTTGTTAGAAATATAACCTGATTCAAAGGAAACTTGGGTTGTTCGTAGTTTTGGAGACACCAATGCGCCGAACATTGATAATGCTTTTGATCTTGCAGTTTGAACCTAAAGTGCAGAGGAAAGGAACAATAAATAGAATTTGGGTGTCTTGGAGTCACACATCTTTCTTTGTCACGACACAAATGTATACGAACGTCATGGCATATCAGTTTCTTGCGCCTGAGTGAACCTGATATTCTTCATCTTTTCAAATGTGAATGTAAAATAGCATTGTTTACTAGCAAGAATGTGTAATTTGGATAGAACTGACACAAGCCAGACTAACTTGAGTAGAGCTACTAACAGGTCTTCCAGCATATCAGGGTGGCTTGGCCAAATTAACCACTGAAGCACTTTAAACTTGGTTTTATTGACTTACTAATTCCTCATAACTAATGCTCTACGTTGTTACTTTCAGGCCATGATTCACCATCAATTGTGCTCAATTTTTAAGTGTTATATATGTTGCTTTTACCTACTGTATTTGCAAAATATAACAGGCTCATTTACCTGGCTGCAAATGTCAACGCCCGTAGAAGATTTTGCAGTAGTTGCATCTGATTCATTGCTACCATCTCCGTAACAAAAGAAGAGGATTTCAAGGTGAGCAAGGAAAACTAGACACATTCAAACACTAAAAAGTAGATATAGTGCTTGTGCATCACTTGTGCAAATACCTGAGGTAGCTTCTGATCCTCGGTACCTTAGTTTTGGTTTAGTACTATCTTGTGCACTGACAACATCACTGGAGTTTGATTCTTCTTGCAAGCACCACTTTGACAGAGCAAAATGAGGCTTTGATTCTGAAACATAATTAAAGAACAACTCATGGCATGCACATGGAACTATCAATCTAAGGATTTCAAAAAAAAACAAGGATGGTTGCCATAGCAGCTCTGCATTGTTAATTAAGATTCTGAACTCAAATAATGGTCACCTGATGGTCGCAAATCTGCAGAATAATCCACTTGCAGCCTAGTGGCTGCAGATTGCTCCTTATGATCGAACAGCACACTCGAAACACGTGATGCGCCCATCGAGTGACGAGCACTTGCCAGATCAAGCCAACCCTAGGAAATAAAGAATATCATTCATATATGGGAACTAATAGTTGCTCAAACCGTCGGAACTAAATGCAACAGCCCGGAGCAAGATAAGTTTCAGGGCACAGCACAATCGTAGGCACATAATAGAAAATAAAATAAAATCAACCCGAGCAAAGAAGCTTCTGCTCGGATACTAATTCTTCTCAGGTACTTAGCTCGACCCTGAAGATAGAAATTACTCCTAGTAGATAACAATTTTTGTTCGGCTGCTTGATACCACACACTAGCACACTATACTTGTGTAACAGTCACTTCAACTGGAGTCAAACTGCTCCACAGAGCAGGGCCGGCCCTGGGGAGGGGCAGGGGGGGCGGCCGCCCCGGGCCCCCAAAATTCAGGGGGCCCCTACGGCCCATACTGCAGACGCGCGCAGGGAGTCAGCAGGCCGATCTATCGATTTGTTTCCTCGAAAAAGCTAGCGGGCGAGGCAGCCAGCGGTTCGTTCACATAAAAAAGGAGAGGGATTGCGTAAAAAAAAAGAAGAAAAAGAGCGATCAGCGATCGATCCGATTCTGACGGTTCCCTTCCTATTCTGTTCCATCACGCAGTCGCAGCCCTAGGCCGCCGACGCTCGATGCCGTACATGTATTCCCGCCTCGCAGTTGTCCCCTGGTAATTTCCTTACTAATCCGGTTATGTACGCTGCCGACGCTCGATGCCGTACATGTATTCCCGCCTCGCAGTTGTCCCCTGGTAATTTCCTTACTAATCCGGTTATGTACGTGGCAGATTTCAATTCTGGGGCCCTATCATCACGCCCCTTTGGCCTCTGCTCAGTTGATCTTCTCTCAATCCTCTGCAGACTCTAAGCGCTACGTTGCTGCCGTGCTTTATAGGCAGACGCACTGAAGTTCGATCGTCAGGATTCAGGAACTGAGGTACTCCTAAATATTCATATAATGTTGATACAATAAATTCCATGGTTGCATAGCCGGCACTGTTCAACGATTGATCATTGATGCAACAAACTGTTTTTGTTTTCAGCATTGTGTGTTTTATCATGTCGTCCAGCAACTGGACAAATTCATCTGGTAGCCATAAAAGAAAAAGGAAGAAGGAAGTGGATAAATTGATACAATCACAGCGCACACATATTCACAATTTTTTCAAGAAGAGTGATACTGGTGCTTCCACTGCTTTAATAAACCCAGATGACTAGTAGGTGATCGTTGCCATAGGGGAAGAGCAACAGACTAATGGGAATTCGGAAGAAGAAAATGTTGACACCAACATCAGCGAGAACAAAGTAAGTGGCTCGGTAATTCATCAGATGCATAGGCACAATTTGTTACAGTTGATGAAATTTTCGGGCATGTCAGAGAAGTAGATTGTTATACCACTATACTGCTTATTGCATCTTATTTACTGTCCCTGTGACGGCCACATCGGTCGAAAGAAGCTTTTCGAAGTTGAAACAATTGAAGAACTATTTGAGATGAACAATAACTCAAGAGAGATTAAATGGTTTGGCTACATTATGCATCGAGAAGAAATTATTGGATGAGATTGACATCGACCCCATCATAAGTGACTTTGCATCGAGGAGCGTTAGAAGAAATTTTTAAGGTAATTTCAGAGTATAAATTACTTGATAATCATACTGATTTTGGATGCATTTAAATGTTAATTTGTAACGCTATATATATGTATAGTCATTGATGTTACTATGATGTGTATATTAAGGGCCCCAAGTTTTAGGTTCGCCCCGGGCCCCCAAAAACTCAGGACCGGCCCTGCCACAGAGCAAGGGAGGACCCCATGGAGGCACCGACCACACAAACCTAGAGCAGAGACCATACGTTATACTCCCTCCGTCCCAAAATTCTTGTCTTAGATTTGTCTAAATACGGATGTATCAAATCACATTTTAGTATTAGGTACATCCGTATCTAGACAAATGTAAGACAAGAATTTTGGGAGGGAGGGAGTAGATTGGTGCACAGAGGGCATCGGCCGGCGTGACCTACCTGGCGAAGAGCGGCGGAAAGCGAATCCATGAGGAGGAGGTAGCCATCCGCCGAGTCCATGAACCGCAGGATCTCCTCGTCGTCTCCCCCAAGTTCTTCCGCCGCCGCCGCATTGGTGGCATCTTCCACTTGTTCCACTCGACGATCGGGTCCCAAGTGCCGCGGCACCGCCGCCATGAGCCCGAACCTGACACGCCCGAATGCCCAGGTGATTGGGAGCAGGAAAACGAAAATTGTGAGGGCGAGCGGGATTTTAACTAATCGACGGGTGAAAACGACCCCATACCTTGAGACCCAGTGGCCGGGATGGGGAGTTGGGGAGAGCAGGTCCCGGCGCCGGCGAGTAGGCAAGCTACCCTGCCTCCGCCTGCTGCCGTCGGCTCTGCTGCGAGAAAGGGATCTGATTAGGCCATCACCGGAGGTGCGGGCATGTGGTGTAGCGGGCGGAGAAAGATCGGTGTAGGCTTTTCCTACGGAGAATTTGATATTTTGATATTTTATATTTTTTAAAGTGTTCAAATTGAATATCCAATATTAGGATTTCCAAAACAGTTTGTCTAACTCACATCTACTCCCTCCGTTCCATAATATAAGAGCATTTTTTACACTACACTAGTGTCAAAAACGCTTTTATATTATGGGACAGAGAGTGTAGATGTTTTTTAAGGATGTCACATCTAAGCCCCCACAAGTATACAATGTAGCAACAAGAAACAAAAAAATTTAGGATAAAAAAATAGACCACAAACAGAATGAACATCAACTTAGATGTGACATAACTATATCATATCTAGATGTGTCCTTGACGGACCCTTTTCAAAATGAATTCAACAAGTACAAGAACGCCTAAATCGAAATTGGTAGGAAGAAATGACGAACAAAACACGAAATTGCATGCGCGTCCGGCTGCTGGTACCATCGCTCGTATCCTGGTTTGTTCCTGCGTGATTTTTGGAGACAAGGGAGGTGTTGGGAGAGAATTTAACTCTTCAACCACGTACCCTTAATTTGATCCCTCAATCGTTCATGGACGTGTCCAGTTAGTGACTGGGCATATCCGTTTTGAGTCCCTATTTGTCCATCCGTGCAGCCATAATTCTCATTTTCTTTCTCATATGTCCGGTCACTTGTACGTGATTGATAGAGATGAAGAGAGAAAAAGAAAAGAATAAATAAAGAAAGAGAAAAGGTAATCCAAGATGGGGCCACGTCCTATGTAACGGATTGATTGGACGCGCCCGGGCGTGTCCGCGAGCCCTCATACCCTCTCCATATTTGAGATGAATATGAGGGTTCACGGACAGCCCCGACATATAGGGAAGATATGAGGGGTCCGATCGGGTCAAATTTTTGCTACTTTTTACTCCTCTCTCCTGTCCAGTCAGTGATCCCCGCGCCCACCCGGTCAATTTGAGGAGTCCGGCTGTAGATGCTCTTAGAGCCCTTGGATGAAAGGGGAGAAGTCATAAATGCATAGAAGACCATGGAGGCCTAGCATATATTCACCTCAAACCTAACTGTCAGCATCAATCTTCAACAACTCCATCACTTGCCGCCACACCTTCATTGTAGTAGAACAGTCGTCTCCACCATGGAGGAAGGATGACAAGGAAGAATGAAGGAGGAAGCTCTGCCAGTGCACAATACCTGCCATCTCCATCGACATCGCCATGCTTCTCTTCTTCCTCAACACCATGTTGGGTTCTAACTTGTCTCTCCCCTCTATGTTCCATCCAAATGTTTGAGTAATTGCATTCATTCTCGGGGAAATGTGGATGAACTCTAATGTCTTATTTTAATCACAACGATATACGATTCTTACAATATGTTTATGTTAATTACCTTCTTGATGTTGGGTGAAGTCGGTCACTCAATATTTGTCTTCATGGATGAAAGGTTATTACTATCATTGTGATGGTGGGTTGAGGAGGTATTGTGATGACGGTGCTTATCTCCCCCTTCCCTGGCCTATTGATAGGGAAATTATCAGAGACACCCATTAAGTTGCGTCCATGGGAGACCCTTAATCACCGTTGCCAAAACCAGAATGCTGGGAGAAATTGTGGTGGTCTATGTGATCTGTGGCTACTGCATGTATGCATGTATGTGTATTTGACTTTGCCCACTTATAAAAATAGATAACATGCATTACGTCTCAGACTAGGTTATCTACTTGTATGACCATGTACCCTAAGTAATAGTAGTGATGAATCTGAAAACCCTGAGAATGCTTTATCACTCAAGCGCTGCTTCATCTATTTTATTCTTCTTTTTACCTTTACGTTCTTAGTTTAGTTAAACCCCTTTTTATTACCATTTCCTTAGCAATAGAATAGGCTATTTCTAGAATATAGTCTGGGTGCGAACATAGTTGTGTCTATGACAACATAGTCATGAGGTTAGTAGTTACATGCGTGTCACTCCATATGGGTTCGACAAACCTTACTTATCACGAATTGCAATAGTCATGTGCACTTCAGGTCATCAACGGCCACAAGCCCCCTTGGGCTGACCCATGAGCTCTCAAGAAGGAAGGATCCGGAAGATTTTCCGATCAAGATGAAGAGACCGGGTCTGAGGAGGACCCTACGCACCGCACAGGTCGGTTAGGACTGTTGTAAACCCTAGACCCCCAACACCCTTTATAAGCCGGGGGAGGGCCAGTCAATAGAAATCCTACAATCTATCCCTCGATTCATCAATGTGCCATGTACACCACATCATTGCAATATAACACGAGCAGAAGTAGTGTTTTACCTTCATTGTGAAGGCATAAACCTAGGTAAACTGATCTCCTATTACCCCTATGTTTGTTTCGGCTAGTCGAAGCACTATCGAGGGGTTTGCCGGAATTTTCACCGACAAGTTATGTAGTTGCATATGTTTAATATCAATGTTTGGACTAGCTCAAAATTATGCTATGTGTGATGCAAATGTAGTATGCATGAACTGTTTAGTTATGTTATATATGGTATTAATATGGAAGTGGCGTCGAACTTTGTAATTAAGTAGTTTAAATTTGTGTTTGAAATGAGTTCATGTAGCAAAATTTGTGTATGAATGTTTTTAGGAGATTATGATTAGGGAATCTCCTAGCTGAAGACAAGTTAATCCCTCCAAAAATCAGCTTCTGTGATAGGGATAAGGTTTGAAGGATTAAGTTTCAGGGATGTGTTAGAGATACTCTTACAAAGTAGATCAAAGATAAAGAAAAGGAATAAAGAAGCAGCCACACCCTGCTAAGAAACACTCGAGACTATTAACTAGAAGAGAAATCAGGCCTCCTCAAGAAATTACCGGACAAGCGAGATTTGGAAGCTATAATTTTTCTTTTCATCAATAGGTTTAGCTTAACTCACCTTCTCCTCCTCACAAAAAAGTTAGGGTTTCTGCCTCCCGCCGTCGCCGTCGCAGGTCCGGCTCCTCTCCGGTGGCCCTAGGGCCATGGGGGCGCGGTGGATCTCGGCAAGGGCCGGCGAGAGGGCTCTGTTTTTAGTCATTTCTTTCAGTTTTGCTAGGGTTTGTGTCCTGCTCAGGAAGACGAGACGGTGGCGGCTCCCTGAAGATGGAATAAAGGTCTCGCCGCCTAGCCCTCGTTCCGGCGGTGCGTCTAGCACCGTTGTGTTGGAAATATGCCCTAGAGGCAATAATAAAATGGTTATTATTGTATTTCCTTGTTCATGATAATTGTCTGTTGTTCATGCTATAATTGTATTAACTGGAAACCGTAATACATGTGTGAATACATAGACCACAACATGTCCCTAGTAAGCCTCTAGTTGACTAGCTCGTTGATCAATAGATGGTTATGGTTTCCTGACCATGGACATTGGATGTCATTGATAACGGGATCACATCATTAGGAGAATGATGTGATGGACAAGACCCAATCCTAAGCACAGCACAAGATCGTGTAGTTCGTTTGCTAGAGCTTTTCTAATGTCAAGTATCATTACCTTAGACCATGAGATTGTGCAACTCCTGGATACCGTAGGAATGCTTTGGGTGTACCAAACGTCACAACGTAACTGGGTGGCTATAAAGGTGCACTACAGGTATCTCCGAAAGTGTCTGTTGGGTTGGCACGAATCGAGACTGGGATTTGTCCCTCCGTATGACGGAGAGGTATCTCTGGGCCCAATCGGTAATGCATCATCATAATGAGCTCAATGTGACCAAGTGTTTGGTCACGGGATCATGCATTACGGTACGAGTAAAGTGACTTGCCGGTAACGAGATTGAACAAGGTATTGGGATACCGACGATCGAATCTCGGGCAAGTAACGTACCGATTGACAAAGGGAATTGTATACGAGATTGATTGAATCCTCGACATCGTGGTTCATCCGATGAGATCATCGTGGAACATGTGGGAGCCAACATGGGTATCCAGATCCCGCTGTTGGTTATTGACCGGAGAGTCGTCTCGGTCATGTCTGCATGTCTCCCGAACCCGTAGGGTCTACACACTTAAGGTTCGGTGACGCTAGGGTTGTAGAGATATTAGTATGCGGAAATCCGAAAGTTGTTCGGAGTCCCAGATGAGATCCCGGACGTCACGAGGAGTTCCGGAATGGTCCGGAGGTAAAGATTTATATATGGGAAGTCCTATTTTGGCCACCGGAAAATGTTCGGGATTTTTCGGTATTGTACCGGGAAGGTTCTAGAAGGTTCCGAAGTGGTGCCCACCTGCATGGGGGGACCCACATGAACGTGGGTAGTGGGGGCAAGGCCCCACACCCCTGGTCAAGGCGCACCAAGATCCCACCTTAGAAGAAATAAGATCATATCCCGAAGGGATAAGATCAAGATCCCTAAAAAAGGGGGATAACAATCGGTGGGGAAGGGAAATGATGAGATTTCTTTCCCCCACCTTTGCCAACGCCCCAATGGACTTGGAGGGCAAGAAACCAGCCCCCTCCACCCCTATATATAGTGGGGAGGCGCATGGGAGCAGCACCCCAAGCCCTGGCGCCTCCCTCCCTCCCGTGACACCTCTTCCTCCCCGCTTGCGCTTGGCGAAGCCCTGCCGGGATCCCGCTACTTCCACCATCACACCGTCGTGCTGCTGGATCTCCATCAACTTCTCCTCCCCCCTTGCTGGATCAAGAAGGAGGAGACGTCCCCGCTTCGTACGTGTGTTGAACGCGGAGGTGCCGTCCGTTCGGCGCTAGGATCATCGGTGATTTGGATCACGACGAGTACGACTCCATCAACCTCGTTCTCTTGAACGCTTCCGCTCGCGATCTACAAGGGTATGTAGATGCACTCCTCCCCTCTTGTTGCTAGCATCTCCTAGATTGATCTTGGTGACACGTAGGAAAATTTTGAATTTCTGCTACGTTCCCCAACACGTTGATGGGCGTGTGGAGGTGTGTCTCCGGCGGATCTATCTTTGGTGGATTTTCTCGGATCTCGCCGTTGTTCGTCTACGTTCGTGTGTATTCGGATTGGATCTTTCAGATCTATGTTATTCTGCGGCGGTTGCTGTTCTGGTGTGCTGGTCCTACGGGGCCTTAGCACGACGACTTCCCGACTGTCTATTACAACAAGTTGTGCCCACTCCGGTGATGGAGGGGCGATGACGGTGGCGCGCCTTCGGCTCGCTTCAGTGTTGGTAGTCGTCGCTAGGTGGTCTACGGATCTGGATATAATTTCAATTATTTCTGGTATTCGTTGTACTGCCATGATTGAAGATGAATAGATCGAAAATTTTCTCGCAAAAAAAACTCACGGGTATCTGAATAACACTTCTTCTTCGGTACAACCCCCCTAAATACAACAACGGCTGAGATCGCTCCATACCCCTTCATTAACAAGGGTATGATCGTCTCATCACAAAAAAGCCGCCGCCCGCGCGACGGGGCTGTACCCGCGTCGTGTCATGTACAGCGAGTGCACGTACACGCGCCCGCCCGTCTACGTGGTGTGTCGGGCCGTCTACGTACGACGACCAGCTGTCGTGGTCAAAGTAAAAAAACACGTCGCTAGGACGGTTGCGTGGCGTCGGTCAAGGGACGGTTCCCGAGGCGGCCGCCACCCCCGATGCGCCATTAAGGCCGGCGTTAAGCCGATGCGTCGGTCACCTACCGCCGCCCCGCCCCGATGTTAAATCGCCCCCACCTTCTCGTCTGCCTCCCCCACCCCCACTCACGTCACCCACCGACGCCATCCACCAGACGCGCCGTCTGCCTCCCCCACGTCCTTCTCGACGGCATCCATGGCGTCCGGCGGCAGCGGTGGCACGGACGGCCGTGGCGGCGCGTGGCCGATGAGCCTGGGCACGCCAGACACGGACGAGCTCATTCGGCTCGGGCTGATGGTGCCACCGGGCTGCCGTCTGCCGCACATCTTCCACATCACCGCCGACGGGTACCCGACGAGGGGGCCCGGCGCGACGCCGGAAGAGCTCCGCCGGCACGAGGGCGGCCGCTGGAATATTGCCGGCCGTACAAGGTTTTGGACGGGCAAGGACTTCTAGAAGGTCGTCGCCCAGGCTCGTCGGGATTCGGAGACAGGTGGCCCGTCGTCTGCCCCGCGCCGGTCCTGCCGTCCCCCTCCGGCGGCCACGCCGTCCCCAAGCTCCTCCCGCCGTCCGGTGCCCACGCTCGCCGGGCCCGCCGCCCCTCCCGCCGTCGAGATCCCGCCGGAGCAGTTCGCGTTGCGCGAGGATGGCGACCCGGACGACTACCCCGGCTACCTCATCGCCCTACGGGTGTCGCGGGCAGAAGCGGCGGTGGTAGAGGCCAGAGAGGCCGCGGAGCTGCAGGCGGCACTGGACGCCGCGGCCGCTATGGCGGCGGCTGCAGAGGCCGCCGAGCTGCAGGCGGCACTGGATGCGGCGGCGGCTACGGGTGTGGTGCAGGCACCGGCGCAGGCGGCTCCGGTGGAGGACGACGCCGTCGACTGGGACGACGCCGGGAAGAGCAGCAACGATGACGACGGTGACGGCGGTGCGGGCGAGATCGTGGACCTCGCCGCGTCCGACGACGACGAGTAGATTAGGTTTAGATTAGGTCCTCTTATGTTTAATTAATTTAGATTAGGTCCTTTTATGTTTAATTAAGTTTCGTTATGTTCGAATGTAAAATGAACCCTTTGTCGTAAGGTTTAATGAACTATCCTTATGTTTGAATGAATTTTAGATGCAAATTACTATGAAATATTCTGAAAATGTTTTTAAATTTTGAATCATTTTGTAAAATAGAAGTTAGCGAAAAGAAATTAAAACATATCCAATTCTCTTGAAGGCTCCTCCTGCCGCCATTAAAATACTACAGCAACACACACCTTTCATATGTGTCGATCGATTCGTCACCATATCGATAGCATGTAGAATCGCCAAAAATACAGCCGCAAACGTGTTTGTTTAGTTTTAGAATATTTTAAAAAGTTGGACATTTATAGAAAAAAAGTTGATCATTTCGAATGAGAGAAAATGGATGTCATCATTTTAAATCAAGATTTATAAAACAATTCATTGATTAAAGAAATAAGCCGTACTATCTTATAGACTCTGACAATTCGAAGTGAATGGAAAAAAATGATAGAAAATAGAAAAATTGAAAGACACGAAAATCGACGTGTGAAAAAAGTTTGCGTCACGTCCGGGGACTATGTTAGGTTTTTTTTGACATACATGCTTGCCATGGTCAATGTAGCCCGTGAAGAAAATGTGAGACCGTTTGGCGGATGCGAAGAGGAGATATGCAAGGGGGATCCGTTCCCCCCTTACGGAAACCACTGCCTTCCACATGCATTTGGCGTGCGTGCTTGCCACGGTCATTGTAGCACATGGAAAAAAAATGAGCCCGTTTGGCGGATGCGAAGGAGAGGCGTACGACCGAGGGCCCCCTCCGCCCATACCGAAACCACCGCCTTCCACACCAAGTACCTGAGCGGTTTCACGGAATGCACCCAACTTTTGCCAGCGCGTGTGGGGCCCCACCCGGGCACCCCACGCCAAAAATGAACGAAATCCGACAACGAACGCACGTTGCGTCACGTCCGGGCAGTATTTTAGGGGTTTTCGGCCCAGAAAATCGTAGAAAATCCATACAGTGTCGAAACTCAAAAAAAATTGGCGTGCGTGCTTGCCACGGTCATTGTAGCACGTGAAAAAAATGAGCCCGTTTGGCGGATGCGAAGGAGAGGCGTACGACCGAGGGCCTCCTCCGCCCATACCGAAACCACCGCCTTCCACACCAAGTACCTGAGCGGTTTCACGGAATGCACCCAACTTTTGCCAGCGCGTGTGGGGCCCCACCCGGCACCCCACGCCAAAAATGAACGAAATCCGACAACGAACGCACGTTGCGTCATGTCTGGGCAGTATTTTAGGGGTTTTCGGCCCAGAAAATCGTAGAAAATCCATACAGTGTCGAAACTCGAAAAAATTTGGCGTGCGTGCTTGCCACGGTCATTGTAGCACGTGAAAAAAATGAGCCCGTTTGGCGGATGCGAAGGAGAGGTGTACGACCGAGGGCCCCCTCCGCCCATACCGAAACCACCGCCTTCCACACCAAGTACCTGAGCGGTTCCACGGAATGCACCCAACTTTTGCCAGCGCGTGTGGGGCCCCACCCGGGCACCCCACGCCAAAAATGAACGAAATCCGACAACGAACGCACGTTGCGTCACGTCCGAGCAGTATTTTAGGGGTTTTCGGCCCAGAAAATCGTAGAAAATCCATACAGTGTCGAAACTCAAAAAAATTGGCGTGCGTGCTTGCCACGGTCATTGTAGCATGTGAAAAAAAATGAGCCCGTTTGGCGGATGCGAAGGAGAGGCGTACGACCGAGGGACCCCTCCGCCCATACCGAAACCACCGCCTTCCACACCAAGTACCTGAGCGGTTTCACGGAATGCACCCAACTTTTGCCAGCGCGTGTGGGGCCCCACCCTGGCACCCCACGCCAAAAATGAATGAAATCCGACAACGAACGCACGTTGCGTCACGTCCGGACAGTATTTTAGGGGTTTTCGGCCCAGAAAATCGTAGAAAATCCATACAGTGTCGAAACTCAAAAAAATTTGGCGTGCGTGCTTGCCACGGTCATTGTAGCACGTGGAAAAAAAATGAGCCCGTTTGGCGGATGCGAAGGAGAGTCGTACGACCGAGGGCCCCCTCCGCCCATACCGAAACCACCGCCTTCCACACCAAGTACCTGAGCGGTTTCACGGAATGCACCCAACTTTTGCCAGCGCGTGTGGGGCCCCACCCGGGCACCCCACGCCAAAAATGAACGAAATCCGACAACGAACGCACGTTGCGTCACGTCCGGGCAGTATTTTAGGGGTTTTCGGCCCAGAAAATCGTAGAAAATCCATACAATGTCGAAACTCAAAAAAATTGGCGTGCGTGCTTGCCACGGTCATTGTAGCATGTGAAAAAAATGCCCGTTCGATTAAGTTAAAAAAAAATTAACCCGTTCAATTAATTTAAAAAATGAGCCTGTTCGATTAAGTTAGAATAATGAGGCCGTCTATCTAAAAAGAAAATAAAAAACGCCGGGCGTCTCGCTAACCGACGCGCATGCGTGCATGGGGCCGTCCCACTAACAACGCCGCCGCAATCAGCGCTCGAGCGACGTCCTTAGCCGACGTGCATGCAAACATACCTTCTATCCCGTCTAAGTTTCCGCCAGCCCGTCTCGCCGCCGCCGCGATCTACACGTACTGCCGACGTACGCCGCCCGTCGCCCCACCGTCCAAACGTCGCCGGTGCGCCCGCGCCGGCCTGCCTGCCCTGACCCGTCGTCGTCGTGTAAGTTTTTTTGTGTCTGTATTTTTTATACGAAGAAGGTCATAGCAGTACCATGGTATGTGACAGAACACTATTTCGTGCAGTATGAATATCGACGGTGTGATTCCATGTTCTATTGAAAAGTGGGTTAGTCTAGTTGACAGACTGCCACGAAGTCAGAAATTCAGGTTTTATGAAACGGATATGCAGGGCATGTTCAGAATACCATCGATAAAGATGCGTGATTTTTTGCTTCATTTTTTACTCCTAGGTTACAATCCAAGTAGCAAAAAATTCATGGTCCAAGAGAGTTCTGGAAGTAGTGCTGGAAGTAAAGGCCTTATTTCACTAAGGCCTGATGATGTGTACTCCATATTTGGTTGGAAAAACAATGGAGTGGATGTTTTTGGTTTTCTTAGTACAGAAGGAGAAAAAGCAACCAAAAAATACCAGTTAGTTTTGTTAACAAAAAAAATGGTAAGATCATGATTGATGATCTGATCGAAAAGATTGTGAGGAATAAGACCACGGACGATGACTTTATTCGGATGACGTTTCTAGTTCTCTTAGGAACTATAATTGCACCAGTGTCTCATGAATACGTTCCGAAGAAGTACTATGCCTTAGTGCAAAATATTAAGTTGATAAGGAAGTTCAACTGGAATGCATTCACTTCGCGATTCTGTTTGTCGGAGATTGGCAAGCTTCTGCAGGACGGCCATGTTAGGCAGTGGCCACAGGGGAACCTGGCCCTTTTGCAAGTACGTTCTTTTTATTAATTTTAACATTTTTCTTATATGATGTTATCGAAGAACATGTTATTTAATTAGTTTATGTGTTTTGCAGTACCTATACTGGGAAAAGGTGCAACCAGTCATCGGTCCAAAATATGATCCGTTGGCATTGTTGAGCCCACTGATGAGGAATTGGACGGAAGATATGGCTGTGAGAAGAGACAAATACGACTATGAATATGGTCGTGGTGTTGGGATGGTAATCCGAGTAATCTTGTTTTGTTTTACATTTATGAAATAAAATTAAGTGTTAATATGATTTGTATGTATAATTCTCTTGTTGCATTTGTAGATCGATGACAACATTACAGAGGAGTACAGGCTGAAAAATTTTGGAGAAGAAGAAGCTGAAAAAACTAAGAAAGCTAGTACCAAAAAATCTAACGTTACTAGAAGGAGGAAAGAGGGCAGTACCTCGAAGGCTTCGAGCCAGAAGCCTACTATGGACCGGATTTTGAGTGAGATTAATGAGCTTTGGAAGGAAATGCTTCGTTTGCCAGAGTTATGTGCACAAATAACACTTGAGCATGTCACTTTAATGTCCATCACTTTATTGAAGAACTAAGATGAAATGTTTTCTTGCAGAGGATGATTGAGAAACTGAACAAAACCGGTGTCTTCTACAAACCCGGTAAGCTCGAAGAAGAAGAAGAGAATCTATACGGAGGCATTAATGAGTCTGGAAATGATGGTGAATTTCCGGAAAGAGTTTGTATATCAAAAAGATGATTCAGACCAGTTCCATACACCTTCCAAAATGAATTTACAAAAGGATGATGACGGCGTTGATGTAACTTCTCGTGGAAACACACCTTTTTACTGCACTCCTGAGTACATGGATAGTTTCAAGGGTAATATGGATGATCCTATCGAAGTACCAGAAGTATCAGATGAAAAAGCGGCCTCATCTTTAGGGACGGACGAGATCGCATCGCATGCATCGCTTGGTTCTCAAGGAGTGGAAGAGGAAGTGGAGGAGGTTACTGGCAGGCGCAAGCGCAAAGGGTCACAACATGTCAAGTCTCCTTATGTGGTCCCTAAACCGAACAAGCGTGCAAAACGTTCTGCGAAAGGAAGTAAGTTTTTTGTGTTTCTAATTGTTCTTGCGTAATAATTATTTATATAATTGCGTTTATAAGTATTTGAGTTGTGTGTTACAGAATTGTTCCAAAATGGTGGTGTTAACAAATCTAGTGATGAGTATGATGTGGTGAAAGCGTCCATCAAGTACGTGCGTGCGCATGAGTATTCACAAAAACATGCCAAAACAGAAATTTTCAATGATGGCACAGAAGATGGTCTCAGTGTGCAGAGAGCTTGTCAAATTATTAACCATGAATGGCTAAGTGGCGACGTAAGTTAATTTCATCTATTGTATTACAATTGATTCCAAAATACCATTGTCAAATCTGACACATTATTTATAGGTAATTAATGCATACTCATCATTTTTGGCCGACAAAGTTAATGACGATCGTTTCATGTTGAAAACTTGGAGGGTACATTGGCTGCTTCACATTAGACCCGGAAAGAAGACCGCCGGTAACGACTATGAAGCAGAGTCGCATAGTAATGGACCCGTGAATAGATGTGAGGACGAGTATTTCAAAAAACCAAAGGTAAGTTTGATTGGTTACACGGTATATACATACTATAGTATGTGCTGATTGTGTTTTATGCTCGTTGTCATGCAGACTTATATTCCTCTAAACAAGGGAAACACTCACTGGGTTACTGTCGTCATGCATACGGGAAGAGAGAGTTTCAGGTTCTTGACTCGTTGATGACTGGAAAACTTGATAGTGTTACTAGACAACTCGTTGAGGACCTGGTAGGTTTTAATTTCAATTGTGTATCTGGTAACATTCGTTTTGTTTACTATATTGAATGACTTTCTTTCCACCATGTTAATTTTATCTTTAGAGAAAACAACTAGGAGAAGATATCCAAGAAGCAAATGCAACCGGAGTTGTGAATTATCCGGATGTGTCCACATGGCCTATTCAAATGTATGACATGCCAAAACAAAATGATGGGTGAGTTCTTACTTTGACATAATGTCGATCCTATATGTTCAATAGATATTTAATCTTCGTAAATTGTATGCACTAGGAATTCATGTGGAATATTTCTCCTTTGATGCTTTCAATATTGGGATGGTGACAAATGGACAGGCTTATTTTCACAGGTACACATGTAATGTTTTTACTACGACGTACAAT
Organism: Aegilops tauschii subsp. strangulata; assembly: GCF_002575655.3. Lineage (NCBI taxonomy): Eukaryota > Viridiplantae > Streptophyta > Magnoliopsida > Poales > Poaceae > Aegilops > Aegilops tauschii. Next base: position 399,013,125 of record NC_053035.3, read on the forward strand.
GTACGCTGTGCTAACACCACTTTTTTTTCTGAGGTCAATTGATGATTCGAGGGAGGTAATGATAGCGCAACTTATCTTTTCGGAAAGAAATAAGCTTGATGAAGTGAAAAACAAAGTTATTCAGATATCAAAGAAGAAGAAATAGATGCGACACGGAGGAGTTAGTTTTGCGTGTGACTGGGTGTTACTGGAGGACTATATTTTCCTTTCCCGATGCACACTTTGTTATAATTTTTATGTAATAGATATATTTATTGATTTGGCCACTATTTTGTTTCGAAAATATTATATACTTAATTGCTTTTTTATGTCCAGATGATATTTTGTTTCAGAAAATTTATATAATCAATCTTTTTTTCTGTACACTAAACTATGTAATCGTGTCGTCGTTTATTTTCTGTACACTAAACTATGGTAGCGCATTATTAAAAAAACGCTGTGATTTTGTTTAGAAAAAGAAAAAGTAATTTAGAGAAACAACAATAATGTTTAGATTTATATATATGTAATCGTGTCGTCGTTTATTTTCTGTACACTATACTATGGCAGCACACTGCGTGTTAGTTTAGAAAAGCAAAAAAAAATAGTTTAAAAAAAAGCCCGCCCGTCCACAGCGTGTCTTAATAAGCCCGTCATTATCAAGCCAACCTGGCGACTACAACAGGCGTTTCAGAACACGCCGTGGAAACCAGGCCCAACAGGGCAGCCTCGACAGACGACAGGGTAGCAATTCAGAGAAGTTCAAAGTGGCGACGGGGCGCTGGGTATATTAGTCGGTCGACGTCTCCTTCGGACGGTGAGGTGGGACTAAACTTGCGTCGGCC